>NC_047528.1:31246889-31559052 GCF_012275295.1 Melopsittacus undulatus | reverse complement strand
CTTACAGTTCCTTTCATTAATCATTCCAAGAACCCAATTTTTTGCTTTGAACACCAGAGCTGTATAGTCTAGGTGTGTTTCTGTGATCAAAATTAAATGACTCTTCTGAAATATTACACTATCATTTTATGAGGCAATAATACTTGTGCCCCTATAACTTCACTTGCCCTTTTTGTTGCCCTTTCAAGTTGTGCCCATTATCTGCCACAATTGCATTTTATTCTCTCACCTTTTCCAGATTGTTAAATACTCATTCAATATTTGCTTCACATTTTACCAGCAGTGGTGCCTTGCACTTTTATAATTTATTTATTACTTTATCACATCAATCTCTGAGACATTGTGTTATTCTTTCTCCATAAGGCCATTCAAAGCTCCTCCCAATTTATGTCATGGGTAAATTTTGTTAATGAGCTCACTCATTCTCTTTTCCAAATCAGGAATGAAGATGTTAAACAAGTCCTGATTTAGCACCAGCATTGCAGCAAATAGCTATATATCTCCCTTCAACTTGATCCATCAATATTCTTTGTTTATGGCCTTTGAGCTAATCTTCAATCCATGCGACAATGCACATATTTGTCAATGTGAATTAATTGTATGAGATTTCATGGATGTTGTATCAAATGCTTTACTGAAGTCAAACTATATTAGGTCTGCCATTTTCCTTTCATTTGCTTATTCGGTAATGTTATCAGAAGAAGCAATCAAATTTGTCTGATAGGATTTATTCTTATAAATCCTGCTGCTTATTACTCATGGTTCTCATATCCTCTGTGGATCATGCTGTGCCTACAAGGGGCAATTCTTCCACACACTGATTTAACTACTTGCCCCCAAAATGAAAACTCGGTTGAACAGTATGTTGTTCTTGGGGCCCAGTACCAAGTTAGAGATCTGTTTCAGCACTAATTAGCAACAGTCTTTTCTATTTATTTCAGTGAACTTTAGGTTAAATCATTGTACCAAAGGTAGGGTTAATTCACCTATGTATTATAGAATCATAGAGTCATTGAATAGTTAGGGTTGGAAAGGACCTTAATATCATCTAGTTCCAACCCCCCTACCATGGGCAGGGACACCTCACACTAAACCATATCACCCAAGGCTTCATCCCAGCCTGGCCTTGAACACTGCCAAGGATGGAGCATTCACAACCTCCCTGGGCAACCCATTCCAGTACCTCACCACCCTCACAGTAAAGAATTTCCTCCTTAGATCCAGTCTAAACCTCTGCTGCTAAAGTTTCAACCCGATACCCCTTGTCCTGTCACTGCAGTCCCTAATGAATAGTCCTGCACCAGCATCACTGTAAGCCCCCTTCAAATACTGGAAGTCTGCTATGAGGTCTCCATGCAGCCTTCTCTTCTCCAGGCTAAACAGTCTCAACTTTCTCAGCCTGTCTTCATATGGGAGGTGCTCCAGTCCCCTGATCATCCTCATGGCCCTCCTCTGGACTTGTTCCAACAGTTCCATGTCCTTTTTATGTTGAGGACACCAGTACAAAGATGTTGAACAAGACCAAAGTTATTGAACATTACTGGTCTCCAGCTGGACATTGAACCATTGACTACAACTCTTTGAGTGCGGCCATCCAGCCACTTCTTTATCCACCAAGTGTTCCACCTATCAAATTGCTGTCTCTCCAATTTAGAGAAATGGATATCATGCAGGACAGCGTTGAATGCTCTGCACAAGTCCAAGTAGATGATGTTAACAGCCCTAACCCCTGTCCATCACTTTCATAGCCCCGTCATAGAAGGCCACTAAATTGGTCAGGCAGGACTTCCCCCTAGTGAAGCCATGCTGGCTGTCATCAAGCACCTTGTTGTTTTTCATGTGCCCTAGCATGCCTTCCAGGAGAATCTGCTCCAAGATTCTGCCAGGCACCGAGGTGAGACTGACTGGTCTGTAATTCCCTGGCTCATCCATTTTCCCTTCTTGAAAATGGGGGTTATATTTCCCTTTTTCCAGTCATCAGGAACTTCACCTGTCTGCCATGATTTTTCAACTATGATGGCCAGTGACTTAGCTACTTCATTCACCAGTTCCTTCAGGACCTGTGGATGGATTTCATCAGGGCCCATGGACTTGTGTACATTCAGGTTCTTAAGATGGTCTCGAACCAGATCCTCTCGTACAGTGGGCCCAAGGTCTAGATTTTCACAGTCCATGCATCCGCCTTCCAAAACTTGGGTGGTGTGGTCAGAGCCTTTGCCAGTGAAGACCGAGGCAAAGAAGTCATGTATCATACTGCGTTTTTTACTGTGGGTTAAAGAAAACCAGGAGAACTAGAAGAATCGAGAGGCAAAGCACAATGTGTCCCTTTTGTGAATTACAGGAAAACATCGGCCATTTCCAGCTAACAGACTCCTTACATTTTGTTCATTGCTCAGGAAATAAAATCATAACTATTGCATATGCTGCAGGTTGTTTGTGACCACTTCTGTAGCAGTTGCCTTCCTTTTACCTGATATAACAGAGATTAAGCAGGAGACCTCCAACATGGAAATAGATTAAACAAGATACTTTATAAACTCTATAGCTAGAATGTGTACATGATCACTCTTCTGCATTTTGATTTTCAATAGACAACATCTATACCTGGAGACATCTTTACAGCATATTACTTTAGCGATGCTACTATCCTAAAACAACCGAGGAACAATAAATCACAGCTAATCTCCAAGTAAAATTAAAAGACCTCTGTAAAATAATAGTATGTCCACCAGTCTGTCTCAATGAGGCACGTGGGTGGTTTGTGTTAGTTCTACAGAATTTCATCCTCTGCTTTATGTCAGAACAGCAGTTTCCCAAAGAGGCCCTCCAGCTACCCATCAGCTCCACAGTTTCCTGAAATCTTTCCCCCACATTGTTACATTTCTGCCCCACCATGCACCTTCTACTCACTGCCCTTCAGAGATGCATATTTTTTTCTACAACGAGTTCCCAGTTCTCTCTGTTTTTCAATTTTCTTGATAGGAGAGACAGATGAGAAAAGGAGGAGATATTCCAGGAATTGTCTTATCCAGCTTTAGACAGCTAAAGGACAGATGATGAAACCCAGATTCACACTCTAGACTCCACTTATTTCCAGGCACCCTTCTAGCTTCTAACAGACAATCTGATGTGTCCCAGAGGACTATTTTACAATAAAATAATCTCTGTCTAGAGTTCAACATCTCCAAGAGATAATATCCATCTATTCCACTTCAGTGTTGTAAAGGAACTTAGAACAATGAACTACATTTTAGATGCCAAAGTTATGGTAACGTGAATCCTACACAGTGTTTCATAAAGGCACATAAAAATAATGTCATAAGACAAACTGATGAAGGTCTTTGTGTCCCAGAAGAGCAACTCCTAGTAAATGATCTCAGCTGAGTGTAAGTCTCAAATGACAACATTTGCCAGCTGCACAAATTCTGTGAGTATGTCATTAAGGGATGATGTTATCAGACCATCTACCTCATGGTATAAATAGCCATACAACTCTATCAATTCCACTAGGACCCTAATGATTAATACTTGCTGAGAAGTTATTTGAATGTTTCAAATGTTGTAATGGTCTTCTATTAATAACATTACTTCTGGTGTAGAAACATGGCTGTTTCTCTTTTCTTTTTATTGATACAGCTGTAGACATAAAATCAATTTCATGATTTACCCTAAAATCCCATTAAATGACCATGTGCTTAATGAATTTTTTAAAATAATTTATAAGTCTGTGGGTTTTTTCCTCTCTAGAGCTTAAACCTACATGCTTGAATAGTTTGTTTGTCCACAATTTATCCTGAAAGTGGGTGTATGGAACTACAAGATATCTCACCCTCCCTTTCTCGATCCTTTCCCTGGGTTTTTTTTTCTGTCAAAAAGGGACTTATTGTAGCTAACTCTAGCTCTGAAAATGTATGGGCCAATCTAAAATATATTGCCCTTTCCCCCAAAACAAAAACTGACACAATGTAGTCCAGTTCTACTTACATAAAACTGAGAGGTTCGTAGTGATCCATGACCTTGTAAGGCTCATTATTAGATAGATACCAATTTGTCATGCTGCGACTTGCTATCAGCTTTTCTAGTCACTCACTTCATGCTTCTAGTAGCAAATTATATTTGACTTTCAATTTAAAATCCAGGGTACTTTAATGTAAAACCTCAGCATAATAATGGTGATGAAGCAGCAGGGCATGCAATTTGACAGAATGGATTTTTCTAGTTTATTGTGGCAGATTCCCCTCCTACAAACTCCAAATGGAAGAAAAGAAGGAAAGAAAGAGAAAAAGGAAAGAAAGAGAAAAAGAAAGTCAGCATCACTCACTTGAAACCCTGGTGGAAGCTGGGAAGATGGCAGACACAGTACCAGGTTGTCATTTAAAAATGGAGGCTCTACTGACCTAATTTGGAGGTGTTAGAAATCTTTTTAACTTTCTCACTGAGCACAAGTTAAGATACATTAGCTACATCATGGCAAGCTATAATTCATGAATGAAGATTTGATTCCTTTCTGATGAAAAAAAAAATGTTCCTAGTTCTCTTGCTGAGGTGCTGAACTTAATATATGTTACACAGCTCCTGTCAGACATAAGTAATGCTGATCTTTGTCTTGATGTCAAGCACCTACTATTAACAGTGTCACAGGCTTGTAAACCTTGATACAGTGGATGTATTATTTCAGTATTTTTAATGAGGATCTATTTTTGAACAATGCCTTGTATGAGATACAAGGGTAGGAAAACTTTCTACTTTGAGCAAAACTTATGTTGATTGTACTGTTACGATTGGTGATCTATATTTTTCTTATAGAAACATATCATGATCATGAAATCTGATTGTACAGTATGGAATATTATGGAACATGCTTTATTTACTTATTTTTCTCCTTTCTTTTTCTACATGAAGTAAAGATTGTACATGCATTTAAAATCTGACCTTCATTTTGAATGGTATTTAGTTCATCTAAATTGGTCTTCCTGGTCACCTGGGCACAATCTGGCTCATGTTCAGCTGGCCGTCAATCAACACCCCCAGGTCCTTTTCCACAAGGCATCTTTCCAGCTGCTGTTCCCCACACCTATAGCGTTGCATGGGGTTGTTGCGACCCAAATGGAACTGAGACTTGTTGAACCTTATACCATTGGCCACAGCCCATTGATCCAGCCTGTCCAGGTCCATTTTTAAGTCCCAGGCCTTACTGCCCTCCAGCAGATCAGCAGTCCTGCACAACTTGGTGTCATCTGCAAACTTACTGATTGTACACTCAATCCCCTCATCCAGATCATTGATAAAGTATTAAGCAGAACTGCCCACAGTACTGAACCTTGGGGAACACCACTTTTGACCAATCATTCACCACAATAGTTTTGGCTCAGCCAGCCAGCCAGTTTTTTACCCAGTGACCAGTACCCCTGTCCAAACCATGAGCAACCAGTTTTTCCAGGATAATACTGTGGAAAATTATGTCAAAGGCTTTACTACAGTCTAGGAAGACAATATCCACATCCTTTCCTTCATCCACTAAGTGGATCACCTTGTCGTAGAAGAGGACCAGGTTAGTCAAGCAGGACCTGCCTTTCATAAACTCATGCTGACTGAGACTGATCACCTGATTGTCCTGTATGTGCCACATGATGGCACTCAGGATGATTTGCTCCATAGCATTCCCCAGCAGCAAGGTCAGACTGACATGCCTGTAGTCTCTGGATCCTCCTTCCTGCTCATCTTGTAGATAGGCATCACATTTGCTAACTGTCAGTCAACTGGGACCTCCCCAGTTGGCCAGGACTGCTGATAAATGGTGAAAGTGGCTTGGTGAGCACTTCCACCAGATCTCTTACTACCATTGGGTGGATCCCATCCAGCCCCGTAGACTTGAGTTTGTCTAAGTGGTGTTGTAGGTCACTAACCATTAACCTTTGGATTATGGAGGCTTCATTCAGCATCCCACCATATTTCTGTGATTGCAACTACATCATAATTTTCCTACTTCATAGTGACTTCCAGCTTCTGTTTGTTGCCTATGCTGTGTATATTGGTGTAGATGCACTTCAGTTCGGCTATTGATCCCACTACCTTTGCAGGAGGAGAAGCCTTAATTCATACTTTACCATTCTCAGGTACTTCCATGGTTTCTAACACATCAATAAATAAAATGAAACAAGAAGTTGGATCCTAGGTAATAAAAGCAGTTTTTCCTAGAAAATTGTAGCACTGACACAGAAGAACAGACACAATAGCTTTATATTTTTTTTGGTCAGGCAGCTGCAGTGGAAAGCAAAGGAGAGAGTAAAAACAAAAATCAGAAGAACACACTAAGTGTACAATTTCGTCTATAAAGAGCCATTTTTGTTACTTTAAGTTCCAAAAAGTATTCCATCTGTCTTTCAACTTCCATCAAAAGTTATTGATCTGCCATTTGTGATAAATTTACAGCCTATGTGGGTGTTCTGGGTAATAAAAATTGTCAGTGGTACTAGGAGCCTACATATGAGCAACATGATCACACGCTGTACAGCTGCACCTCAGCTAGTCTTCCTGTTTCCTTTACAGTTGTGAGGCACTCACAGAGGATAATTCATTTGAGTAGTTTTGGATGTCCAGTGTAAAATGAGAGGGGATGCTCCATATGATGAGAAACTATGAGTTTCTAGTTTTATTCACTGATTATAAAAGTTCAGGGTTTCTCCTTTAGATGTCTTCACTGTAGACACAGTCATTTAGTCAGACAGCTCTCACTCTCAGTCTAACATCAAGCTCTTTTGACTTTCAAGACATAGAGATACAGAATGGCAAATATCATAGCTTCAGTCTGTTTTCAGAACATAATCCACAAAACAGCCCAGAGCACCACAGCTAGGGACTTTGAGTACAAGGGATCAAAAGCCTTGAATCTAGAGTACACTACAGCAAGAAAAAAAGAATGTTATACTTGCCACTAATACTATAGGCCCTTCCTGTAACAAAGGAGAGCAAAAAACTCCTAAGCTCTACCTGGAACGAAGATAAATTTTCTTCTGGACTTCAAATACGGCAAAATATTTTATGTGAAGCTGGTAATCAAAACTTTTAAACTAGGAAGTGAGCAGCCAGGGCCTGAAAGATGCCTCCTTCTTATCTGAAATAAGGGCAACTGTAGAAATGTCCAATTTCTGGTGTTCCTGAGAAAGAGGGAGAGAAAAGTTATTCATCACAAGATAATAAAATCTTCCTCGTCCTGGCAGACAGAATTCTGAAGCCCTAATATATTTGGGTTATTCCTCTACCATACAAATCAGGTACAAAATATTGTTAATATTTAAACTTATTTTTCCTCTATATGGGTGTACAGCTTCATTGGCATGAGGACGCTATCTTTATTGTCAGTTTGCAGCTTCTCTCTCTGACATAGATTTACATAGCTACACATATTGTGGATCATTCTCTAAACTAAAAGACACTTTCATCATAGAATTGAAAAAAAAAAGAAAAAGAAAAAAAAGTGGGAGCCTTCAGCCAATAACAACAACCTTTAGTTCTAAAAAATATTTTTTTAATTAGTTGTTTTTCAGTGTGTAAGACAGTGCAGACTGGGATCCTAACTGGGGGAAAGCAAAAAGCCTTAAATATATAAAAATACAGAGACCTACTGTTGGCTGATTGGTTACAAGTCTAGTTGCCATGCCCAATGCCAAGAAAGCTGGGACACAGTGAAATTGTTGCATATGACAAACGCATGGAGTCACAACTTGCTTTGACATGTCTACTGTGTGTAAAGGTTTTCTGACTATGCATTTTGACATGTGCCATTCTTACTATTTTCTGTGTTGTTGAGACAAAGACATCCCTGTGTAGTAACAGACAGGTGGATGCAAGTTGAAGTAAATCAATGGCAGTGGAGCCAGAAATGCCGATGCATTATGACAATATAAGTGATCTGAGATGTCTTCTTCAGCAACAACAACAAAGCTAGCTAAGAACAATTTGGGGGTTTGTTTGGTTTGGATTTCTTTAGGTTTGGTTTGTTTTTTTCTTTAGGTAACAACTCACAACCTTGTGTGAAATAGCTTTTTTGTAGAGTCTTTGAACCAGCTAGATGTGATCCCAAATTAGCCTGTTACGTTTATACATGCAGTTGCAAACTAAGTTGAAATGCTATTTCAGAAACAAGGTGAGCAAAGAGATCTTTAAAACTTAGACGTGGAATTTCTGAAAGAAAAATTTAGAAGTACTGTTTTAAATAAAATAATGGATGATTTCCACCCTACATGTCTGTATAGTGTTGCTGCCCCTTTGAAACTCACACTTGGATCTGAGCAGCAAGACTACACAAAAAAAAATATCTAAAATTTGTTAGCCATAAACTGCTAATGGATCAAATGCATTTTATGACATAGGGGATACACTCATAAAATTCCCTGTTCATTCCAGTACCACACATGCCCACTTTTTCGTGTTCCTTCCTATATGCTATTAAAGATTACAGACCTAAATATGAAAGAATTTTTCTTTCTTGTTTATTTTTAGATTAATATGCAATACATTTTCTGTTTTATGTCTACTCTCCTGGTAACTCAGAATTTTTCACAATACTGCCTGATGAGCTGCATGGTTACATTTTGTCCCTGATGTGTTTTTTTCCAAGCATTAGCTGAGCAATTAATGAACAAATCAAATAAATTGGAGCTGGTGTGTTTTCCTCTAGATGCAAATGTGAAGGATAATTTTTAAAACACTTTCATATTTCTCCCTCATCCTCTGGGGAGGAAGTACAGGCTTCAAGTTCCAAATTAGTCATTCCTGCTGGCATCTGATGTATGCCCCAAGGAGTTAATTTTCAGCTCAACAGACAAGGCTTTAACTATGTAAATCCATTTCTAAATAGAAAATAATATAACATAGCACATTCCAGACAATCTTTCACAGGTGGTTTAGCATCCAGAAAAAAAAAGAGCTAAAGAGGATCTAAGAATTGATACCTTCTTTTCTACACAGAGTATCTATTGGGCTGAAATTTCCCCCACTGGCTTAAGATGTTTACTAGTGAAAGATACTCAATACTAATTTAGATTAAAGAAGTTTTGTCATGAATCAGGACAGTCATATGAAGTCCCTCTCAAACTTACTTCAAGTCTTCACAAATTCACTGTTGTAGTATTGCTTCAAATCCTAGTTATTCTCAGAACATTTGGTTTCATCATAAGGTCTAGGAGTCTCAGTTTCTGCAAATGAATAAGAGAATTTCAGAATTTTAAAATGCATTCCTGCCCCATTATTTATAAAGAACAATCTAGAGGTATAATCCAACAATGTTATAAAATCAACTAATAAATTAACTCAGACATGTTTTCATAAACATTCTCCACCTCCACCTCCACTAAGTCATGCTCTTAAACCAGATTTCCTTTTCTACCAGAAAATTAACTTGTAAGAACAGCCCCAGGAGGATAAGCAGTTCCAAGTTGCCTCAGGATTTATGCTTACTTCACATGCTATTAATACCAAATCAGGTGACTACTGGGAGGCACATCAGCAAACAAACAATCTGTGAGCTTCTGCAGGTTCATAAAGACAGAATGGTAGAGAAAAGAAAAAGAGAAAGAAAGGTCAGATCTACCCTGTATTCCCATGCTTCTGGGACTGTTGCTGAAGAAATGAACAGAGGCAGCCAAAGAGATTAACTTTGTTCCTTTACCTAAAGCGGATGTTTAACTATTTTCTTGGTGTTAGAACATCTGCACCCATCTGACTGCAATGATGATAAAATTCATCCTGAGTTATTCTATCACAGGAAGACAATTGTAGATTATGATTAGTTTCTAAGTCCTTTTAGTGCAGAGAGAGGCTTGTAAACTCATGTCCTGGGGCCCAGCCTTGTAATAACATAACCATGAACATAACTGGCTTCATAACCAAGAGAGTTAGCTTAAGTGTGAATTCACTCCATGTCTGTATGATTTCCGTCAGCATGGTTCAATTGCAAGCAGGGAAGAGTTGACACTGTAGCTAGGATTCTGCAACCTATTAAGTATTATTTACTTTGGTTCTATCAAAAGAACACTTAATTTTGCCAACATCAACATGTTTTAAAATATTTTCAATAAATATTTCATTCTGCACATGATGTTGTAATTTCTTCCATGGGGAGTTAAATGCATCTTCCTCAACTGAAGAACATATTCTCAAACAAAAAAAACAAATCTTTATTGCAATAATCTTAAACTTGCACTTTGCTAGATATAAACAGAATTCAACATTTCAAAATCCTTGTCATGTTCTGGATCTAGAACCATCAACATTTTCCATCTACAGTTCCTGAGGAGGAAAAGAAAGATCAGGGTCAGACCTAAGCATGACAGTGAGGAGCATTTCTGGTATCAGGAGAAGCTGTAAAGTTCTGCTAGTGATATGCATCCTATGCTGACTGCAGTGGGAGTTTAAACCATTCACTGACATATAGATACAAAATTGGCAACTGAGTTTAGGTGTCCCTCTCTGGAGTGAGTCACACCCTGAAAGTTAGACATGATTCACACTTAAAATAAAAAGTTTAGCTATAATTTATTTTCTCCTTTTTTTCTTTGTTTATTTAAAGCCAAGCTAGCTAATGCAAGACCAGTTAATATAAAATAACTGCTGGGACAACCCGGTCAGAAAATTTTAGCATTTAAGACTTCTTACTGCATCTTAATCAAATTGCAGAGTAGTCCATCTTCCTTAGTCTAACTTTCTCAGAATGGGAGCTGCACTTCCAGCACACACACAGACACAGATTCTCCTACTGACAATACTGACAAAGCTTTCAGTGCCTCTGTCTGATTGCAGCAGTGACTCTAAGAGAGCCCCCCACAGAGCAAGAACTCAACAAAGACCATGTCTACTAACTTCATATTGTCCATTCAGTGACTATGTGAAAGCAACAGGTTTTATCATTATTACTACCATTATGGTGAGAGTTGACTAGAAAAGCTAGTAACATGTTCTTCATTTATACTATAAACCTCAAAGACTAGTCCGGTATCCAGAGTACTTTTCTGAATACTAGCACAACATGTCATTTAAACTCATCATTAGATTCTCAGTAGAAATCTTGCTACTGACATAGCTTTTCTGCACGTGAGGCACTGTTACATAATGTTATTTCAAATCACTGGAAAAAACAAATGACCAGAATGACCAGTGTTTAGTCATTTCTCAGAACAATCCAATTAGACAGAAAATATATTAAAACAATAGACGTGTATTCTGGCAGCAGGGAAGGAGAACAACTATAAGTTGAAGCCAAACTGTCATTCCTGAAACTTATTTTCTTATTCCCAAATAAGATATGCAGGCTAGTTTAGTTCTAGTTAACTTTTATCAAAAGCTTTGCCTCATGGCTCTTTATATGGATTCACACACTGTTAAATGATTCAGTGCAAAGCAAATAGAAAGATTAATTTTGTGATGTGGCACCAAAAGAAACAATTTAGAGCAGCGATTAGGGATTGGACCAGCTCAGTGAAACTTCTGGAACAAGTCCATTATAACTAAGAACGCTTCACAATAACCGTATCAGTGATTGCAGAAGAGACAACCTTTTTTAGCGAAATTGAGAAAATTCATACAAACAGACTTTCTCCCCCCTCCCACTTATTTTTCCGAAAGAAGTGAGGAGAAAGGTTTTAAAGAACTGCAGAAAAATGATTGCTGAAAGTAGAGTAACTGGAAATTCTGAGTCAGACACTACTAATGAGTCATCAGACTGGTAGATTTATATTTATTTTTATACATAACTACGCAGTGGTCATAATATAACAACCAGGGCAGGATATTTTGGCAGCATACATATTATTCCATGTACTTTTAGATCTGATTCATTTTCTTTGTTCTTAGAAGCCGCTGTATCAATAAGAAATTCACGTCTCCATTCTTCCAGCTTGACATTGTAAAGGGTATTGTTATTTAAGCAGAAGGAAGCTGAAAAAATAAACCAGCTGAAAACAGTAATGATAATTCCTAACTGAATTCTTTCTCTTTCACACACATATGAACAGAGGGACTTATTCAACTAACACCTACTTATGTCCTGTACCCTCCTATACAAGCAGCTGTTTAAAAAACATGTTATCAGTTACATCACTCCACTGCAGTCTTTTTCCTCCCTTACATTATTTACTCCCTTTCTGCCTTCCCATACTGATCAGCTAAGATATGCTCATTCATATTCAGTGGTGTGGTGTGAGCCAGGAAATCTCTGCACAAGCAGCTATAGTGCAAATAGGTTGTAAACCTAGACATCCAGTCTTGTAGACTTTTAAATTAAAAAAAAAAAAAACTTTCATAGCTTGTCCCTTTTTCTTTCTGATCTATAAGCATGGTATAAGAGAGCCCTGATCATAACAGTAAAAAGCCCATGCAAATAGTTTCATTATTGCATTAGCTGCAGGATGAATTGGTCTCAGTTTCCCTTGCTTTTGACTATAGTGTCTAGTCCCCATTATTTAGTGTGCCCTGGAAGGATGTCACCCAAAATAATGGTTTTTTCCTCTTCTCTGTGTATGAAGTCACATTTATCCCATTTAACCTCAATAGAGGTGGCTAGAAGGAGCACAGATGTCCTAAGCTCCTTGCAATGGGAAGATAGATGTAAGCACTTCTAAATAATCATAACAATACAGGTCCAAGAAACAATGGTCAACCTCAATTTCTTCACGAAAGTGTGTGAAAGCACTCCAGATGTCAGGCTATATTAGCAACTGTACTATATAAGTGCCTGAGAATGATTGCTTCATGTTCAATTTTATTCTATTACTAAAAACAAAAAAAAAGGATAATAACAATAATAATATAAAAAACTTTGTAAATTAATGCTATGAATTAAAAGTCCCCCTGGCTTTTCACAGCATGCCTTCAAATTTTTGATGACTAAATTTCTGTACCTTCATGCTGATTGCTCCTGAAACACCTGGTAAACAGGATGTAACATATTCTATTCCCTTGTATGGGGACTTCAAGTCTGAGTAATTCAATCTTTGAGCAGAAGAATCACACCAGTACTGCTCATTGCTGTTGAAGATTAATTTTTACTAGCCACTTAGAGGGCTAGGGAGTGCACTACAGCAAATGCTATTATTCAAGTTCAGCAGAATAAAATCCGTCATTTCTGAGCAGGGGGAAAATGTTTTTTATTAGAGCCGTTCACACAGCTCTGTAATTTGGTGACATACACCATCTCTACTTACTCATTTTCCATTGTAAATTTTATCTTGTGCAAGAAACAAAAAGTTCATTAGTTTGCTCAAAACACTTCTTAATGCGTGTGCTAATTGAGACTGTGTTAATGTATTTCACTAGGGTCCAATGTTTATTTCTTGAGAAGGGACACAAATTTGTCTTCTTTTGTGTGTTTAATGCTAACAAGATTATTTGAAGGAGAGCAACTGTGGTACCCATTGTACTCAGAAACGTTAAAACGTTAAGAAACACACCACATAAATATTTTGTGAAGTGCATTGGAAAATTAGACTGCAGCATAACAACATTTCCAGTTTTAATGGGTGAATAAATGGGAAATGGGGGTTCAATCTTATTAGGAAACATTATCAGTGGTGACACAGACTCTGCAGACATTTAATGCAACACATGACAACTCACTTTCTATTTCTTGACCTGATTCAGCATGCTCCTCAAGTACCAGCTTCATTCCAAATGTCTGGACAATGTCACATATCAAAAGCCATAGTGAAATATTAGAAGACATACTAAATTATCTTCCTAAAGCGGGAGCCTTCATTCGGATATAGAATAGCCAAAGAAAATTGACTAAGTTTGAATTTTTAAAAAGCTGTTTGCTTCTAAAGCCTTCATATTGTTATTTTAATAGTTAAATCTATCTTCATGCACTTATGCTGCAGTTTGTTTGCTATAAAAAAAAACAACTTTGCTTTTCAGTCAGGCAGAACATACTGCTGCCTTATTAGCAAGTCTTTTTAACAAAGCAGGTTTTGAAACACCATTTTCTCTCTCAAAATATTCTTTGAAAATAGTGTCAGAGATTCATGATGAAATGTGTGTTTCTTTTCACAGAGTCTGCTTGGGAAAACAGTGTTTCTTAGCTCTGCAGTAGGACTGAAAGTAGCTTGACTCCATAAGTGAATTACTTAAAATGTTCATCAGAAATAAGGCAAAGGAAAGGGACAAAGATTCTTTTCACATAATAGGAATCATTTTAGTAAGCCTTGAAACAGTGCCTCATGCTGCCTTGCTTCAAGCACAGATTTCTCCCCTACCTCAGTAGAAATAACTGATACCAAATTATTTCTGACCTCAGAGGCATCAGACTGATTCATTTGAAACATCTGAGTTTTAAACAGAACTCTCCTAGCACAAAAGAATGTGAGAAATTTAAATCCCCGACATAAGCATAGCAGCAGAAAGCAAGCTCTTCATTTCTGTCCACCCGGGGTGGCCAATAGGTCCAGGAGGTGAAAGGGAAACTGTTTTACACTCGCCTCCACCAGGAAATTCTCAGAGTTGTCACTGTTCAGCATCCAGCCTCAGTCACAGCAGCTGATAGGGAAAGCCCCCGAGGACAAGCTTTGGAATAATGAAAGAGCTACTGAGGCAAAATGGCCTGAGGCTGTAGATTTTTAAGTTGCACTCATTTATTTTTTTAAATCACTTTGGTTAACCTCCACTCTCTCACATTGTTTTTAAATTTATTTCCACTTTCATATCAGGCTTTAAATGTAAAAAATATATATATACCAGTATACCAGTGCAAGCTCTCAAGGAACTTAGGAGCCAAGGAAACACAACTGCTTTCTAGGACAGCTTCGTCTAAATAACTGTATGTGGGAAATGGAGAAGTAAAGAAAATGGAGTAGGAACAAACACTTTCCCACCCACTGCTACTATATCAGTATTAGTGATTAACAGGCAATTTTCAGAGATCCAATCAAACACTCAATGCTAGAAGCTCATCTCTCTCTATCTTGTGAATGAATCAGGTCTCTTAAGTTTTTCCAAAGTTGTTCTTGAAATGTCTTGAAGACTGTCTGACTCCAGTTAGATTAGAAGTAGTTTTAATGGGCCAAATGCTGATAATTTTGCTCACTAATAGCAATGCTCAGCAATTAATCCCTCTGAAACTTGCATTCAAATAGAAGGAAAATAAACATAGCAAAACTCAGCCTATGTTCTTTGACTCTTCCAATTTTGTCTTAAAAACAGCACTAGAGATATGAAAATGCAGGTGTTTTAAGTTTTAGCCAAAATTCAAATTTTAGTATATTCCAGATGTTTTGGGTTTTTTATGCAGTCTCAAACTGGGACATGTGTCCATTCTTCTCTAAGTGGAACTGGGAAACAAATTCCTAATTATTTTCTATTCCTTCCTGCACTCTACCACATCACACTTTCTATATTTAGAAGTGATTAGATTTATTTACCTTGTACAGCAACTCAACTCAAATGAGTCAAGAGCTGAACCTACTCTTGCAAATATCTGTTTACATTTCCTGATTTCCATTTAAGTAGTGGCCAATTAAACCTTTGTAAGTAGAATAAGCACCCATAGCCTTTGAAATTTGCAGGTAAATATGCAACATATATAAGCATTTCGGGTTATTGCTTTCCAATTAGAACTCAGAGCACAACATCATTGTCCTTTTGACAATGAAACCTGGCTGTCACATTTGCAAGCACATTCATGAATTAAACATAGCACCTAAACCTAATGTTCTTGCATCTTAGAGTGTGTCCTAAAGCTGTTCAGTTTAATGCATTATAATCATGAAAAGGAAAGCTAACACATTGCTTCCCATCCTGGCTGTGCTGCAGCCATCATGCAGAAGAGCCACCCAAGCCGACAGGGATCCCCCAGTGGCATACAACTGGGACAGAAGTTCTGATTGGTAGGCATCCAAGGCCTCCTCATGTACTGGCAATGTCCAGCTGCCCTTGCAGCCATTGGCATCTGCTGCAAGTTAGTTAAGCCTTTTTGCCTGCAGACCATTCTCATATACTCAAGGGTACCACAGATCAAGGGAGTGTGAGATTAGCTTGATTCATCCTTTTCAGTCCAAATCATCAGATGCACTTTGTGCTCTTTAGACCATGTCAGGATCTGTGATCCAGAATCTGAGACTCCAGGGTAATGTAAGCTCTGTTGCAAGCCTGTGTGTGAGTGAGAGTGGCTGTGGGTCAGTGGGAGACAAAGGCAGAGATAAGAAAAGCGAAAGAACAGAAACGGGACTGAAACGACTGTGCCTAATGTGATGTTGTGGGACAAATGCATGTTGATCCCTCTCCAAAGGCACAGAGGAAGCAGCTGCAGCCTTGCTGCCAGAGCCAAAGGGACACATACCATCCTCAGAGCCCCATGTCAGGCTGCTCACTGGAGTTAAACAGCATCTGTGCTGGTTTGAATGACAGCACATTGCCTCCAGGAGCTCCTGCTGGGCTGCACACCTCAGCACTACTTCTAAGCTGAAACAGTGACTTTATGCACTATCTAACCTGGAGATGTTTTTAATTTGGTTTGATTTCTCTCAGAGGCAGGATTAGAACGTTGGAGTTCAAGGCCCCCTGTCTCATACCGACACCAATGTACCTCACCTCCCTCACACTGCTGTGTTGCAAAGGTTGAAGGAGACCTCTTTAGCAATGAGACAAAGGGACAGCAAACAGAAAGCCCAGATGCATTTCTTTCAAAGCGATCACTTGGAGAAAAATATGATTCAGAATTGGCCTGCTGTGTTCCAAAGACAGGAAACTTAACTCACATTTGCAAGTTGTTCAGACTGGCTTTATAAAAAGTTCCCCCAGTAGAATGAACACACTTAAAGTCAACTCCTTTTTTTATAAGTCTAATGCTTTTTCTCTGAAATGAAAGCGTAGGCTACTTACAGTCAAAAAACTGATATAATGCAACATGTACAGTGTGCTGCTCTGCCCTTCAAAGTTTCATTTCTGAACAATTACAGAGTAGACATGTAAAAGCAAATGTAGAAACCTGTCCAACAGCTGTATGGATTGAACATTTCCCTAGGTCTTTGCTTTAAGTTCTTGCTACTATTATTAGGATGCCCGCTGGGTGTAGGGTACCTCCATGGAAAATGGCATCTGTTGGAATTAATCAGCAATGCTTTAGGTGTGCTCTGCTTCCTCCTCAGAAAAAAACCCTAAGAATCAACATTACTGCCTCTTTCCAAATGTCTCCCATGGCCTTATTAAATGTGGTTGTGGCAGCAGAATTAATGTCTCTTTAACAGTATATTGCAGCATTTAGAAGAGCACAGCTGTGCTGAGATTGTCAGCCATGCAATTCAACTTGAACCAGAATGATCTGATGGATTCATTGGCAACTTGCTTATGGTAGGGAAAGATTTCTAGTAGCAGTCCCCAAATAAAAGGAAATTTGTGTTTTCAAATGATTTTGTAAAATCTACCTTTGTAAAACTCATTATAAATTAGTTCCTGAAGAATGGGATAAATAAAATCTTAAAAGAGGTATCCTTTAGCAGTACTAGGGCAGGCAAGGAATTAAGTTCTTGCATTTAGGCAACAAGAGCACAAAGCATTCTCCACTACCTAAGATAATCAAGCAGTTTGATTAAAATTGTGCTCAATGAAACATGCAGGATGTTACCAGCCCTGTTTCCTCAGGTCCAAAGGTTATTTTTTGCACGTTTATAGCACTTCCAAAAGAAAAGCTGTATGAAGGCTGATACCTGGAGCAGAGGCTGCTACAGTGTTCAATGGTAGTAATCTTTCCTGAAGGTGAAGGAACATTTTTGCTCCTAATGTAAGCCACTGCGAGCATTGGTACTATTGACAGTGATCTGACAGATCATTTCATAGGTCAGCTGAGCCTCTGAAAGCCTGCTGCCTGGCTAAGTAGCACACCACTTCCTCCTTGAACCCTAGGACCAGCCCTGGCTTGACATATGTATAACACCCACCCCAGAAGACCTCAGCATAGCATCTCCCCAGTAGGGCTGGCATGACAGATGCCATGCGTGAGTATAACCAACTTCTGTGGCATTAAGACAATACAGGAGCACAGCCTCTCCACCAGACCTCTCATCCTGTGTCTGCTGCTGTTCTTCTCTTACAGGCTGTGTCCCTACTCCCTCCTAGGACCATGCTGCAGTGGCCACAACTGGACAGAGACTGAGCCCAGGCTGCAGGTAGAGGCTTCCATGGGGTACACAGCCCCACTACCATGTCTGTCCTTACTCTCTCCACCTAGAAAAAAGCCAGGCTTGCATCCTGGATGAGGATGCCCATATACTTCAGAGGCTTTCTGAATGATCAGGAGACCAAGATCTTAGGGTTAACAAAACACAGAGAGGAAGATGAGTGGAAACCACCAGGAATGTGGTGGCCAAATTCAAAGTGATATGTAACCAGAAGTTACAAGCCTGATGCAGCCACCAGTTCTTCAGCATCTCAGTAAAACCATTAGGGACACATCTGCATATCAGTGGAGGAATTGTAAGAACCTTTTAAAGAAGTCAGGTGTAAAAGAATCTAAACTGCTTTACCTTATATACATATTTTAACCCTCACTTTTTTTGTATAACTATCAGTTCTTCACAGCCTTGTCGCCTTCAGGGCTTTAATGCAGGTCTTTCTCTATTTCTTTGCTGTAGGCATGTCTCCAAGGAGATTCAAAATGTAGCTTGAATCTATCTTTAATTTATGATGTTGGACTTTATTTCCCCAAAGGTACAAGTTCAAGCATATTGTCAACCTCATCTTTACATTTCAGCTCTTGTGCAATGTATTCAGCCTTTAATACATCTTTGATAGCTGTGTATTTGGGATATGGAAATATCTTAGACAAAAATGAATGTTTATAGAAGTTCACTTTGCTACTGCATAAAATCTCCCTTATTACTCTCTGCCAAATAATCTGTGAGGTGAGAATGGGGTTGTTTACTGTGCAAATGCAAAACCGAGGAGTACAAGAGAAAACAACAGCTGAAGAAAATTCAGACCTGAGCACTGGTAGAAGTCACATGGCAGTAAATAAGGAAGTTAATAAAATTTGTGGTCTAAAGGAAAGGAAACTCTTTTTAGTGACTTGTAAATGCAGAAATAAACAGTTTACAATTATTCCAGAACACTTTTTCGATGTATCTGTGCACTGCTGCAGAAGATTTTCAGACACTGCAGATTAGTCAAACTTTAGAGTGCTTTAGCTCTGAAGATGCCTAGCACCATCTGAAATTGTTTCCAGTTCACATACACAATATGTCATGCTGTGCTGCACATACACAGAGGGTATTGGGTGTATTCTGGGGTCTTCATTTCCCTCAATCTCCTCTGTTGAGCATACCCAAATGAGTTGTCTTGTTATGAAAATAAAAGCATCCTTAGTTATCTTTCTATACTTTGCTAAGGTGTCTTGGGAATTTGTAATGAATTCTAATTAAAATAATTCTAATTCTAAAGCAATTCTAAGCAATACTTAAGTCATTCTCTGCAGACAGATTCTGTATGGATGGCAGATGTGAGATCATTCATGTGGTCAAATCCAGATCTCAGCAGGTCAAAAGTGGAGGCAAATCAAAAAACATCACATTAGTTATTATGCTCAGTACATTTTAATCCTCCTTTCCAATGTAAAAATCATTTACACACATAGCAGGAACCTGAACTGTTAAGGACCTGCAAAGTGCTGCTGGTCTAATGAAGTTTCACACTTTCTTTTTTTAACCTCCATAGTGTTTATGTTCTTCACTTCTCTCTTGCCCTTCGATAGATTTACTGAGGTCCAGAAGAAGAATGTGGAGGGTACCAGATGGTGATGGTACTGAGTCAAGCACATGGTGGAATAGAACAGCTAATATACCATCATTTAAGAGATTCCAGTAAAAGCATTGACATGTCACTATCAAACTGTCAAAGTAAAACACTATCAGAAGACTCTTTTTACTGTATCAGCTTTAGGAATACATTAGTAAATAATTTTGAAATTTCAGACAGGCTGACCTTTGTTTGCAAAATTTAATGGAATCAGATTTACAATGGAAGTCACATTTCAACTATGGAATAACTATTGTTCTCCATATTTTATTTCCCCTACCAATCCATAAAACATGTCAACAATCTGCTGTTAATATGGTGCCAATTATATAAATATATCAAGCAGTATGTAAGGGAAAACTTCATTGGATCACTTTGTGAAATCCATGAAAAATATCAGTAAGCTGGTATGAGTGGCTGGTTTATGTTGCGGTACTTGGTGAACTTCAGTTCACACTGAAGTTTCACTGGAAAAAGATGTTGCAGAAGATAAATTGTGTGGCAACTTCTTTGTATGTACATGAACTACTAAACAGTCTATTCTTACTAGCGCTCATCACTTCTGTAATCCATCCTGTAGGGGGTCAGTGCTAAAATTAAATTATACCTGCCTACCATTCTCAATCTAATCAGGCTGTGAACTGAAAAATAAAACAATTAAAATTAGAGACAGGCCAGCCTCCCACTGTTTATGATCTCATTCTATTTGTGAAGAGTAGGTGGAAATTCACCCATGGTGAGCATTTGGTTTATGTCAATTTTTCTTGTTATTACAGCTGGGGCTTATTTTGTGAACTGTTTGCAGCTATTTCTGCTAAAAATAGGTGGATACCAATTTAAACTTCCTGGCGATATTTCAAGTCAAAGTATCATTAGTAGATAGTTATTATGCTGCATTTTATTGTAAGAGATCCTGCCATGAAGCCAATCTATACAAATATAAATAAAGACAGTTAGAATTACCCTCCAAATGACTCTATTGGAGGTTATTCACTTTTTGTTTAGCAAAACAACCTAAGCTGTTTGCAAGAAAAGTTATTAGTTGCAGAAGCACTGAGTTAATGAGACTTCGTAAAACTCCTTATCAGGTTAGGCTGTGACACTTAGAGAGAGATCGGGGATCAATTTTGCCTTTTTGCCTCAGTCCTAAGAGAAACTCACGATTGTCCTCTTGTTTCCAAGGAATATAATTTCTTTTTATCAGTCCCCCCCTCCTTTTCTGTGCAGTCTTATAACAAAATCATCTTCCCCAAACACATTCCCTCACAAAAAAGGTGACAATTAGGTGTGAAATTCCCTGTCTTCTAAAGACAACAAGAGCTGAGATGTGAGAAGACCAGTAATTGTGGTTTGGTCATGCTGCTTCATCTAGTTTCCTAGTTAGCCATCACAGGTTTTACATCTTGGATTGTGAATTTTAAGTCAGACCGTGTTACCATTAAATTTTCAATAGGAACCTCAGAGTCTCAGGGAAATTACTTATACCATCTCCAGGATCTCCATCTTATACCTATGAGCTGCTAGTTATAGTTGCAGTTGTTAAACGGTCAATATTTCATTCCCAAAAGTAATACTCTGCTGTTACATTATGTGAATTTTGAGTACATAGATCTTGTTTTGGCTGCAACTCTGCATGGTAAAAGGATCTGTCTATTGTCAAAGACAGTAACTTGTTCAGGAGTGCCCAATGGTGAAATTTTACAAGGTTGCTAAAAATGTGTCTATCAAACGTGCCGTGAAGGGATATCTAAGCTAACAGCAAAGTCCAAGTTATGTCATTAAAGAAATTGGATCTGGCCCCATGTGCTGGTCCTGAAGACAAGATACAGCACTGCCTCTTAAGAACAGACACTTTTGGGGTGTTGTCTAGGAAGTGTTAACTTGCTCAAACCAAAATGCCACTGTTAAACAGCATAGAGAATTATCTGCCAGTGCTTGTAAATTATGCATTGGTCCAGTCTAGTCTGCTGGCAGATTCATAGTCAAGAAGTTAGTACATATATGGCATAAGTCATAGTGGAGTTACCCCTAAGCTCATTAGCACCATGAAGAAACAAAACATGTCAATGGAGTTTGAACAACTAACAGTACCAGTACCTTATTAATGTCATTGTATATTTTCTTGGTTTTGGATTAATTCCTTTAGATAATATCCTGTTGAAATTATTGTAATGCCTACGAGTGATGTTCATTTAACTCATCTGACTTCAGCTCTCTAGAAGATATGGGTCTAGTCTAAACCAATTGTCAAGTTTACTTTGTCTGTCTATCAATTATTCCTTCTTAACTACCCCTTTGTGGTCTGGAAGGCATCCCTGGATGTCTGCGCCCATCTCTGACCATTTTCTAGAAGCACACTTTCAGACACATAAATGTAGCTAACATGTTAAGACACATGGGAAAAGAATTGCTCTGAAAACATGAGAGGGGGGGAATGAAATCAGTCTGGTAACACAAATCCACAAGCTACACTGTTAGGCTTGTTTTCAAGAAAGGGCTTTAAGTACTGAAATGTTTCTTTCTAAAGACCTTAGAATCAGAATAATAGGTTATGGTTGGAAAGGACCTTAAGATCATCAGTTCCAACCCCCTGCCATGGGCAGGGACACCTCACACTAAACCATGTCACACAAGGCTCTGTCCAGCCTGGCCTTGAAAACTGCCAGGGATAGAGCACTCACAACTTCCTTCGGCAACCCATTCCAGTACCTCACCACCCTAACAGTAAAGAACTTCCTCCTTATGTCCAATCTAAACTTCCCCTGTTTAAGTTTCAACCCATTACCTCTTGTCAAATCTCTACAGTCCCTAATGAAGAGTCCATCCCCAGCATCCTTATAGGCCCCCTTTAGATACTGGAAGTCTGCTATGAGGTCTCCATGCAGCCTTCTCTTCTCCAGGATTAACAGATCCAACTTTCTCAGCCTATCTTCATACGGGAGGTGCTCCAGGCCCCTGATCATCCTCGTGGCCCTCCTCTGGATTTATTCCAACAGTTCCATGTCCTTTTTATGCTGAGGACACCAGAACTGCTCACAATACTCCAAGTGAGGTCTCATGAGAGCAGAGTAGAGGGGCAGGATCACCTCCTTCGACCTGCTGGTCATGCTCCTTTTGATGCAGCCCAGGATACGGTTGGCTTTCTGGGCTGTAAGCACACACTGAAGCTGGCTCATGTTCATTTTCTCATTAACCAACACCCCCAAGTCCTTCTCTGCAGGACTACCATGAATTTCCCTTTTGCCCAACCTGTAGTTGTGCCTGGGATTGCTCTGACTCAGGTGTAGGACCTTGCACTTGGCATGGTTAGACTTCATGAGGTTGGCATCAGCCCACCTCACAAGTGTGTCAAGGTCTCTCTGAATGGTATTCCTTCTCTCTAGCGTATCAACAGAACCACACAGCTTGGTGTCATTGGCAAACTTGCTGAGGGCACACTCAATCCCACTGTCCATGTCACCAACAAAGATGTTAAACAAGACTGGTCCCAACTCTGATCGCTGAGGGACACTGCTTGTTTTTGGTCTCCAGCTGGATGTTGAACCATTGACCACAACTCTTTGAGTGCGACCATCCAGCCACTTCTTTATCCACCGAGTGGTCCACCTATCAAATTGCTGTCTCTCCAATTTAGAGACAAGGATATCGTGCAGGACAGCTCTGCACAAGTCCAAGTAGATGACGTTAACAGCCCTAACTCCTGTCCATCACTTTCATAGCCCTGTCATAGAAGGCCACTAAATTGGTCAGGCAGGATTTCCCCCTAGTGAAGCCATGCTGGCTGTCACCAAGCACCTTGCTGTTTTTCATGTGCCCTAGCATGCATTCCAGGAGAATCTGCTCCCAGATTTTGCCAGGCACAGAGGTGAGACTGACTGGTCTGTAATTCCCTGGCTCATCCATTTTCCCCTTCTTGAAAATGGGGGTTATATTTCCCTTTTTCCAGCCATCAGGAACTTCATCTGACTGCCATGATTTTTCAAACATGATGGCCAGTGGCTTAGCAACTTCATTCACCAGCTCCTTTAGGACCTGTGGATGAATTTCCTCAGGTCCCATGGACTTGTGCACATTCAGGTTCTTAAGACGGTCTCGAACCATATCCTCTCCTACAGTGGGCCCAAGGTCTTCATTCTCACAGTTCCTGTGTCTGCCTTCCAAGACTTGGGTGGTGCGATCAGAGCCTTTACCAGTGAAGACCGAGGCAAAGAAGTCATTCAGAACCTCAGCTTCCCCCAAATACAGGGTAGCCAGTTCTACTGATAGCTTCCGGATAGTCCCCACATTGTCCCTAGTCTGTCTTTAATCTGCAATGTACCTATAGAATCCCTTGCTGTTATCTTTAACATCCCTAGCCACATTTAATTGTAACTGGGCCTTAGTTTTCTTAACCTGATCCCTAGCTTCTTGGACAATATCTCTGTATTCTTCCCAGGCCGCCTGTCCTTGCTTCCGCATTTTACAAGCTTCTTTTTTCCCTCAAAGTTTCCTCAGCAACTCCTTATTCATCCCAAGGAGGTCTCCTGGCCCTCCTGCTGTACTTCTTTCTGGTTGGGATGCAACACTCCTGAGCTTGTAGTATGTGATCCTTGAATATCAACCAAAAGTCTTGGACACCCCTGCCTTCTAGGGCTATATCCCATGGAACCTTGCTAAGCAGGTTCCTGAAGAGGTCAAAGTCTGCTCTCTTGAAGTCCAGGGCAGTGAGTATGCTGCATGCTCTTCTCACTGTCCTGAGGAACTCAAATTCGACCATCTCATGATCATTACAACCGAGGCTGCTCTGGAGCATTACATTTCCAATGAGCTCTTCCCTGTTGGTGAGCACGAGGTCAAGCAGGGCACCTCTCCTTGTTGGCTCCTCTATTGCTTGCAGAAGGAAGTTGTTTTCTGCACAATCGAGAAACCTCCTGGATTGCCTGTGCAGGGCCAAACTGTCCCTCCAACAGATATCAGGGCGGTTGAAATCCACCATGAGAAAAAGGGCCTGCGAGCATGAGGCTGTTCTTATCTGTCTGTAGAGTGCTTCATCCACAAGTTCCTCTTTATCAGGCTGTCTGTAACAGATCCCCACAGTAATGTCTCCCATCGCTGTTCTCCCTTTAACCCTGACCCACAAACTCTCTGTTGACTGCTCACCTGTCCCCAGACAGAGTTTCATACTCTCCAGCCTATCCCTAACATAAATAACAACTCCCCCTCCCCTTCTGCCAGGTCTGTGTCTTTTAAAGAGCCTGTAACCTTCCATTCCAACACTCCTATCATAGGAGCCATCCCACCATGTTTCTGTGATAATATCATACCCCCCTAGATGTGCACACATTCTTAAGTCCTCTTTTTTGTTCCCTATGTTACAGGCATTTTTATAGAGGCATCTGAGCCGACTTCCAAATGAAGCCAGCTCATTGTCTGGAGCAGCTGGAATATCTCTACATTGCTCTGAGCATTTATTCTAGGTGCTGGCAACTGACTGGGTGTGTTGGGATGGAATGATGCCCCCTCCCCAACACATCTAGTTTAAATCTTCCTTGACCAGCCTGGCAAGCCTCCTACCAAAACTGTTCTTCCCCTTCATTATCAGACCAGCTCCACCAGCCCCCAGGAGACCTGACCTCCCAAATCGAGTCCTGTGTTCTAAATACCCAACCCCCTGACTATGGCACTACTGTTCTACCCATTTATTAACCTGGCCAATCCTCCTAGCCTCTTTAAGGTCCTCCCCTTTATCCTGGAGAATTGATGAGCCTAATGAACTCCAGAGCCCCTAACCACCTCTCCCAGGGCAGTGTAGTCCTTCTTTATGTTCTCTGGGTGACTGCTATCTATATCACTAGCACTCACATGAATGACTAGAAGTGGGTAACAGTCAGTGGGTCTTACTAGAGCAGGCAGCCTCTCTGCAGCATCCCTGATCCATACCCCTGGTAGGAAACACACCTCCCTTGAGACTGTGCCAGGCCAACACATGGGTGCCTCTGTGCCTTTCAAAGCAAGTTTTAAGGTTAAGAATGCAGATCTAGTGTGATTAAGTTAATCATTTAAGCAGAATGGTTTAGGCATCTTTTTCTGTCAGTATAATACATAAAGCCAAATTAGATGTCTAGGGATCAAATACATAAATTGGGGAATTTACTTAGCCAGTTGGGAATTACAACAGCTAGCAAACTTTTATTTACATTAAGATTTGCTCCTTTGGTTAGCTATCTGAATAGAAAAATAGCACCTCTGCAAAAATAATATCCTAAGTGTATCTTATTCTCTCAGCACTTGTTTTCTTTCATCAGGTTCTTACACTAGCAGCCCTTAAACTGTGAGATCTGCGTGCCAGCAGCTTCGCTACACATACAAACTTAACAGTCCTATATTGAGCATCTCATCCTCCACCATTCAGCTAAATGTTGGAACGAAATTAGATTCAGGAAGGACTGGGAAAACAAAAGATTGAAGCAGAGAAGAGAACCAATGGTGTGAGTCAATAGGACACAAATACAGAAAACACCTATTGAAGAAAATGTTGTGGTTGCATATTTTGCATAAATAAATAAATAAATAAATTGCTTCCTAAGGATTCCAGCAAGGGAGAGGTAAACAAGAGCCAAAACTGATTAAATTGTGTGTATGGAGAGTTTCTAATATATGTTCTGTAAGAGAAGAATGTTAGACATTTTATACAAGCAGCAACAGCAGTATTGATACACAAACATGCTTTCTTGTTCACCAAGCAAGAGAGGAGGGCCTAAAATGACCTCCACAGTTATGAAAGGTGCCAAAGAGTTTTTTCAGTGGCACTAGCAGTGAATTAGCAACTGTCAGGTATTCAGAAGAAGGGTAAAGAACTTGCTTTTATTTCCATTACACTTCAAGGGAGGTGGAACATACAGAAAATCTCAAGTGAGACAAGAAGAGAGATACGGCAATGAAGACATTGATATAGGAACGACTGATGTTAAAATACTAAGTGAACTTTTGTCTTCAGTGGATCTGTTACAGATATATTAGTCCCTAACAAAATCTTGAGTCTAACAAAGGAAAGGAGAAGTTGGCTTGCTTTTTTTTTTTTTTTTCACTAAGAGCAGCCAGAGAAGTAACTGGAAAACCAACAATGAACAATCAAAATACCCTACAAAAGGAAAATGTGATCAGAAATGTAATGAAGCTTTAAGAAGACTGTGAGGAATGGGGAAAAAAAGGAGAGGTCAAGGCAGTCATACCTAATCTTCCTTTTTGAAAGAGTAATTGAGGTATTGCATGGAGAAGGTGAAAGGCTAGAAATAAGGAGCATTTTAAGAAGGTGCCAAAGGCTGTAATTAAGCTAAGGACAAAGGTAAGCATGCAACTCAATTTTGTTATATTCTGGTTACAGGGAGTAGCAAGGCGATTTATTTTTTTTTATTATTATTATATTGCCAACAGAAATTTACTTTTTAAATTTAACAAGTGGCTCCATTAGATTTATTCTGCTTTTTCCAGTGCAGAGTACATCATATTTACATAAATATATATTCAGATGTTTTAGCCTAATCCTGTCTTTTAAAAATTTGTAGCATTATGATGCTATAGCTTACATGCCTACAGTTGATTGATCATTTAATGCCTGATAAAATGGAGCATAAAAACTGCCACTGGAATTCTTACTTTTTCTTTACTTCACTAAGTGACCAGGTACAATTGAAAGTTACTGTACAATGTGAAAAATGGGATTTATGACATTTCTACCAAAATGAGTTTTCCAAAAGATGAGCTATGTTTTTTTTTAAGAGAATGGAACAGGCCTGAAGAATTACATAAATATATTTTCATTTTGCAGATGATTGACATGAGACAAAAGAAACCACATTTGTTCTGTAAGTTAAGGATGCTCCTAGATGTGCTATTATGAGCAAATCACATTCATGCAAGTGGTTCCAAGAACTCAGTTGTTCAGCTCCATCCTAATTTTTTCATTCTTCATTTACTGAAGACAGATTTGAACTCATTGATGTCAATGTCAGAAATTGAGATGTGACAGCTTTGCCCTGGATCGTCTTTACCCATCAGCTGAAGACACCCAATTTTTGCAAGAGACTGAAACAAAACAACCTCATCCCCCAACTTGAAATACCACCCCACTAATTTCAGACTGGCGCCATACCTCAACAACTCCTACATACTTCCTCTCTTAGTGTTTCAACAGCTGGATGATCATCCCTCCAGGAATACTGCTTCCTATCACTCAGTTTGTCAAAATTAAGTCTCCTAAATTAATGCCTTTGTATCTATTTTCTTTCTGCAAGCTCATGTCATTAATGACTTCTTAATTCTTGACAAAGCTGATAAGTAAGCTACTTTTAAGGAACTACAAATCTGCATGTAGCTATTTGGCAACAGTAAGTTGTTTTTATTTGATAGAGAACAAAATAATGGCCAGTGAATTCCACTGCCACTGGCAGTCAAACTTCTCTAATATGCCTCTACTTCTGCATTAGTTTAGGGTGAAACACAGCCAAATCTCTTCCAGACAAAAGGCACTTCTGTCAGTGGCATGTTTCACAGAGATAAGAATAAAGGAAAAATAAGTCTTTATGCTTTCAGCACATATTGTTTACCTTGTGATAGGTGTAGGCAAGTCTATCGTTTGCAAAAGTTGCATTTCAGTTGACATGATTGAAAAATATATCAAATCTGTTGGTTTTTTATTTATTTAAGCAAAGTACTATATGGATTAACCCCTTCTGTCAAATCCTCTCTTAATGTAACCGGTTGCCTTTTTCTATTATTTTGTTTGGGTGGGGTTTTTTTAACCCCAACATTTCTGTAAAAGTGAAATGCAGTCTCTTTGCTACCAGCTGAGTATCAGATTTTAGTAATTACACAGCCGTTGTTCTTCACTGACAGTTACAGTCACTGACAGTTACAGTCACAGGGCATAGTTGCCATTTACTTTACTGAGAGAAGGATTTGAGCTACTTTGTCTGGACTGATTCAGCCTGGGGAGTCTTCTGCATTGTCTCTGTAACTCACCTTTTGCAGCCAACATAATATCACACTTGCATTCAGAGGGGGCCAACACTCCCCTAGAGAGCCTCTGTTATTCCTAAGCACAGGCAGTACATTCAGCACAATTTCTGTAGAAAATAAAGATAATCCATGCTTGAAAGGTCATGAAGCTCTTAGACTTCCAAATTCAGAGATCTAAGACTTAAGTTTAATACTAGATCCTGCAAACATACTTAAAATTTTACATACATAAGTTCTGTTGGTCTCAGTGGTATTACTGTTCTTAAGCATCTGAATATGGTTTTGTGCAAGATGTACAAGAGATGGAGAAGCTGAAAAATTTGGGAAGCTGAAAGGAAGCATGGGTTCTGAGTAAAATGTGTAAATACACAGGTGTCCACTCAGATATTTTGCTGAGTGTGTCTCGTGGTTTAAACGCAGCACTGTACCAGCTACTAGGAACTAAAAGAACTGTTACAGCTGAAACCAGGACACTGAGCATGCACAAGTGTGTGAGTGCTGACTGAAATATGTCACTACATTATCCAGCTCCAGTAACCAGACTGCCACTTCTAACGGCTCATAAGAGTAGTTTCAGGAAAAATCGAACTCACTCTCTACATACCTTCATCAATAATGCTCACAAGCTGTGGATGCATCAGAGTATGTGGCTTGCAATCTCTATTAAGTTTTCTTGTGGATGTACAACTAAGCAGATGGCATGATCCCAACATCTAGGCTAATCCTGCTGCTTAATTTCAAATCTTTGCTCAAACGCAGTACTAAAATTCACCTGATAACCTCTAGGAGACTTTAAAAATGACAGGGCAACATATTTTCCTAACCCTTTACAGAGGTTTTACTATTGCTGCTGATGTTTCCTCGAAAACATCAGCCTCACATACACACTAATTTTGGAAATATTGGGGTCAAGCAGTAAGAATTTGGTGAATTTGCAAGCAAAACATAATCAATCTAGTGTTTTAAAAAGTATACCACATAATCATAATTATAGATCATACCACCTGCATCAATTATAAATATTTTATTTCTGTTTGGTTTCATAGAAGAAACAAGTATCTGACTGGAACACCTTTAAGGAAATTCCTGCCTTTTATAAGACATTTGACAAAGCTTGTATTAATGGAGCTAGGAACCATCAAATGATTTACAACTACAGCTACAACACAGATAAACAGAGGAAAGATGAGCATCTACATCAAAACCCTTATTATCAGACTAATAGCAAGACAGAAATTTTTAGGATTCCAAAGATTTTTCTCTCTGTCTGCAGTCAAAGACACTATTACAATTTGGAGAGCACTTTGCAAAGTCAACACAGAAAGTCAATTCAACTTTCTATTCTCAAATTTTATCTGAAGTGCATATTCAATAAGGCAGAACTTCCACTGATTTTACAGATAGTTTTGCTTGACCAAAGCACCAGGGATTGTACTATGCTTATTATTTGAAGCCTAAATTATCATACAACTAAGCACCAGCCTGAGCTACTGTATCACTAGCCTAGCTTTGTTGTTCTCTGAAACTGCTGTGTTAAAAACAGATTACTTTTTTATGGATTTGTATTGATGATATTTAATGCAATTTATTGTATTTCAGTTTACTTAAGATATGTTTACTATCGTTAAAAATGAAAATGGGGCAGTTTGTCACAGAGGTTTCTCATGTCTGTGGATTACAGTAGAATAAATGAACAAAACAGTTCCTCCAGTATCTTGCAGTTGTCCATATTATGGTGTGTATGTTGTACAGTATATATATTACTTAAGCAGAACATAGACCAGAGAAAATCCTGTCCCTATTAAAATATCTGGTCCCTACGCAAAATATTTCCTAATGATGGAAGAGTCAGCTTCTGTGTATAGAGAAAATATTGGCTTACCAATCAACCATCTGGTGTAGAGTGGGAATGGTCTGAGTAGCTTTCTCAGTTGGAACATTTGGAAAATGAATATACTGTTGCTACAGCTCAGACTGTTGGCCATGATGTTTGTGATAATGTTGTTGATGTACCAGATGTCCTGCAAATTCCTGGTGTGGTAGTGTTTCCTGCTCCTACTGAAGTCTTCATTATGTGATGGGTTTATGATTGCAGTCATTTCTCACAGAGTAGGAAGGAGCTGGGAACTGTATCCCAGCACAGCATGGAACCCATCATCCACTCACCATTCAGTTTGCAAATCAAAATCTAAACCAACATGTTGCTTCTAGATCTCTAAATATTACATGGAAACTCATGTAAAGGCTTGACTAATACCACTGTCATCATTTGCCATTTTTCTAAATCATGCAATGCCTAATGCAGATGCTGACACATCTGTCTTCATGTAAGCATGCCCAGCCCTTTTTCCTACTTTCTAGCTAGCAGGCAAGAATACAAATGGGAGCTCTAAATACTGTGCTCAAGAACACACACATTATGCTCAAGAAGTGTATCTGAGATTCAAATGTTTTGCCACTTTGCTCTTTTTCTGTTAGAGTAGATTAACAAAGATAACATATGATGTACAGCTGAGCACCTAAGCTTTGACTTAAGAAATTAACTCATCTCTTTTACTTTCAAAATGAATAAGCACATGTGCTGCTTTCTTTTTTTTTCCCTCATGTTGTCAATTTATAGATGTATGATGTATATATGAGTACCCTTAGAGCAGAAATGAAATGAAGACCCAGGCACATATACACAGAAATAAGTGTATTTCACAAGACTAATAAATGCATCAGTCTATTTTTGTCTAGATCCTAACATGATGAACATTCTTGTCTTTATGGTGTGAACATTGTTCAGTCAGCACACTTTGGACATAATGGCACTTTACTTTTACTAACGCCTAGAGTAAAAATGGTTGTCAATGGCTGAGAAAAAGTCAGAAAATGCACAAAGACTTTTAAATCCCAGGTTGGCTCTGGAACCAAAAATTAAACAAGAAATACAAAATATGTAAAACATATAAAATCCATTTACAGATTTAACAGGCAGGCAACATTTTGTTCATCCTTCACTTTATTTTGATGCCAGTATGAATGTTTATGAGGCATATTACTAATTTTAATTTAACGAATTTATGTTGCCTAAGTACTGAACTGCTGAATGGATACTTAAAAGATGAACTTACGTTTGTCACAGGTATCTCAAGGTATGCAACATTCAGCTTGGCTGAGTATCAGAATAAGCATTAATTTTTGGCAGCAGCATGTAAAGAGCTGGTGAGCCACCATGGTGCAATGTAGTTCAGGCAGCTTAGTCTTCTGCACACCACAGCATTCTGTGACAAGTACAGATAAGTCTGGTTTTAGCAGGTATTTGTGGGAAGTCAGAGGGAAAATAGCATCAAGCCTGTGATTAGGTGGATCCAGCATCCACAAAATCTGATATTAGAGGCTTGGTATTCCAGATTAACTATGGCACAGCATCAATAACAAATCTGCCTCACAGCTGAATATGTTTTTTACATCTAGGGAAGAGAATTCTACACCAATGGGCAAAAAAAAACCCTCAAGAAGTAAGATTATTCATGCTTCATGCAACAGGGTGCATTTTTCTGTGAGCAAAAATAGATCCTAGGCTACATGTTGACTATGGGCTATTAATCTCAAACCAGAAAATAGCATAGTATGTATTACTTGCATAATTTCCACATTCAGAAGCAGGCACTCTTTCTGAGATATATCTGAATTTCTTATGAAGAGTCATAGGTTTTCTCATGAAAGTTTCACCAGTGCTTTATTGAGATATACTGGAAAATCTCCTTTCTTTCATATAATGTCTATCTCTAGGCTATCCAGATCCAGGTACAGTGAGAAACTATAAACCAAGTTCTGTCAGTGAGAACAGATTTTACAAAGCCTCTCTTGTAAAGGAAAATGAAGACAGAAAATATTGAATTTGTGCTGAAGAAATGGTGATTCCACGTGGCTGATCCCACTGACTTTGCCCTGTGTGAGATCTCTCCTTCCTCATCTCAGCATCAAGACTTGTCTTTTAGCACATGTAATTTCCACAAATATTCCAGATTCTTCCTAGGTGAGTATCACACAAAAATAGGAGAGGCATGGTGCAGCTGGTACTCCTCAGAGTCCCTGATTAGGTAACTAGGAGCATCCAGGTAGGAACCCTGCAAACAGTTATATAGTTTTTTGGGGCTCACTGTATGTATCACTCTTGAAAGGTGTGGCTTCGGCTCAGGGAATCAGTGGTAGCAGGATGAAATGGTCACTTGAAGACCTGTCCTGGGTGATTTGGACAAGCAACTCACATCAGGACAGACCTTTCAAAAGTAATGTTTACAAGACCATTATGAACAGCAATTTCCAAGCTGTTTCCAATTGTGACTACACTTCCAGTTGAGATACACTTGCAGAAACAATTTAATTTCTTTCAGATGAATGCTCTTTCTCTCAATGATTATCTATGGAATTGCTGCCTCTGCTGTGTCCCACTTCATAATATTGTCAGTAGGCAAGACTAAGGCAAAAACAAAAACAAGCTTAGGTTTTGTACATGCTAACTCTTATAATTCTGGCTGTGTTTAAAATGTTGTTGACTCAAATAACTCCAACCCCTACCTCTCTGCTGGCACATATCACCTCAGTAACAAAGTCTGCAAAAAAAAAAAGCCACAGCTTAAGTATCTTCCCCTGACTGGTTTAGGTCACACTGCCGATGAAGGTGGATTTAACTAAAAGATGACAGAACATAAAGCAGAGCAGGTGGAGTGCTGGCAGTTCTTTTCTACCAGCTTCCAGGGGGGTGGCAGTATCCTCTGGCAGAGAAACAGGACAAACAACTGAGAACAGTAACATCTTAAGTTATCCCAGCAAGATCTGCCAGCTTTTTATGTCACAGTTCATACACATCAGCAGTTTTCATTCAGCAGCAACACTGTTTAGAAGTTACATATACAGATTTCTCAGTTGCAAATCTGTTAACCTTTAACCTGTCTCTTAAACAAGAGGAAAAAAAGAGTAAGTGAAGATTTCAGTAGGCAGTGAAATTGGGTTCAAGCCAGTTTTAAGAATGTAAGTTGTTCCCTTAGCCATCTTTTGTTTGTAAGAAAGCTGCATCTCACCTTAACTCATCCCTAGTTTGGAGTCAGGTGCTTTTCTTTATGAATTGGCATCCTCATTCTCAACCTTTCTTCAAAAGTAGTGAATTTCATGCTTATTTTCCAACCAACTTTTTTTTCCCTGTGGAAACTGTTTGTACAGCAAATGGACCATACATAGTACATTCATGAATTGTGTTCTTAGTAGTTCTTGAGCTGGTAAAGTATTTAAAAGCATTAAGTCTAATTATTCTGTGTAATTATAGGTTTTACATTGCCTGTTGGGACTCTGGACTTTCAGATATCTCATAAATCTTTGCCTGGATATTGCAGTTGGTTGCCTTTTTCTCTTCATCATTAAGTGATGGGACTAATGGAGATCAGCTGCTTCACTCTGTAAATGGTTAACATTCTCTCACCTGCTCTCCATGACTACTGAATTGAGGTATGTTGTGACAATCTGCCTGCTTTTCCCTGTTCAGATTAATGATGACAGCATTAACAGTTAATTCAAAGGCAGTCATGCTTATATCCAACAATTAGAGAACAACTTCCATATTCAGATAGTGGATGTGTAATTTGGCATGGTCTTTTATACCAGTTTGAGGTTAAAGTGTGTTTCTGCTCTAAACCTGACTTTGTAAAAACAGCTTCAGGATTCAGGGGGTCCATGTTTATTTTCCCCTAGGAGACATTCTACGGAAATTTGCTAATTTTGCACACAAAGATGTTTTTTGTTCCAACTGACAGCCTGCAGATTCAACCTGAGCTAGGGAAAAAAAACCCTTGTCTTCTTTCCACATGCATCATTTCCAGTAATAATGTACTGCAGCCCAAATTTTGCCCTTCGTTACATCTGAATAATCCAAATGAAAACAAAAACAACAAAAATTGCCCTATGGTGGCTTCACAGATCAACCCTGAGAAATAAGGAGTGCTCAGCCCTACAGCAGGCAGGGGCCTCTCTGTGGCAGTCTGGAATGAAGCTCTCAAAAAAACATTTCTTGCCCCATCTTGAGGGCACGCAGGAAACTGCCCATTTCACCATAGGCTGTGATACAAATAGTCTTCCCAATGTTTGTCTAAATGGTAAACAATCATTCATTCATGACAGTATTTGAGTCAGAGATGGGTTCCATAAATGCCAGAGGTAAACCCTTCCAGTTAATATGACGTTTTCTTCTCATTCTCCCAGCTCTTTTATCTCATATTCACTCTGAAATGTGGAATCAGACTTCGAATATGAGCTTGTTTAGGTTTCACAGAGAATTTACACATTGAGGGAAACCGTCTGTTTATACATCTGAACAGGAATAATATTTCTGCAAAGCACAAATCAATACCTAGTCCTACCTCTAACTTCCATGGGGTTAGTGTTTTGCAATAAAATTGCAATAATAGCATTTCATTTTCATCAAAAGTGTTTAAAACTTGTCTCTTCTAACAGATAAGTAAGTGAGCTGTCACTGCAGATCCTCATCTCAGCTGATATCTCTAGGGGGTAATATAAATATTAAAGGTAACAAGTGAACACTTTGTTATAGACCTATCTCCAAAGCTGCATTGAATTACTCAAAAAATGTGCAATTTCTCTCCATTGAAATATTATCCTCACAGAATGTGATAAAATCCTGCAAATGAGAGACACCTTTTAAATATGAGAGACCCCATCTAAAACAGCAAGTGATATTTAAGGAAGAAAGAAAAGCTAATGCCAGTATAAATATCAGAAAAGCCAGCAACTTTGCTACGTGACCGTTGCCTTCTGTCATCTCTTACTTGCTGGACCTTACATTAGGACAAGGGCTTGGGTCAGAGACTTATTAAAACATTGCAGTGACAGGATAATGAATCACTTCTTTTTTCCTTCAAAGTTTTCTACTATTTTAAATAGCATTTAGAACAATTTGGCTCAGACTATCTATTTCAGATACTAGGAAACTTTGTGTTTCAAAGTGTATCTCCCAAATGAATTTACTTCAGGATTTGGTGTGTGGTTGAAGGCTGCTGTTCTGAAGTGCCAGCAGAGATAGGTGCTTAAAGTCTGATGAAGTTTGCATTTGCTGGAATTAGGTAGTTTGAAACAAATACAGTGGTTTTAGGATGGCTTTGTTTTGATTATTAAACACTTCCCCCATCTCCCTCCTGAGAGACATTAAAGCTTGAATCAGTACTATGAAACAGCTAAAAAAATGGAAAAGGAACCATCTGAGGAAAAAATCCTATCAATTCTTTGGGTTTTTGTCAAACATCAGAAGTTGTTACCTAAGTAAAATACAAATACACAAACATTAAAATCCAGCCAGTGACAGGCACATATTAGGAGAGCAAGCAGCCCCAGACTGAGCTGGCTAAATTTATGCAGCTCAAGTCCTTCTAGCATTGATTCTGTCTAATTAGCCAGATGCCATTATCCTTAATAGCCAAAAGGAAACTATTCGATGCCAAAATCTCAGTACTGTCACCTGGATTTATTTCAGAAACCTTCTTTTCTCTCTATCCATACTTGCTAGCATGCAGGGCAAGGCTTTCAAAGGAGTAGACAAGCCCTATGCATTAACATTAAAAGATGGAGAAGGATGGAGAATAGCAGTCACTGCTCCAGAGGGAAGGCTGCACTCACGACCCAACACACTGACCTGAGACCTCACCAATCCACCCCTGCTTCCTCTCGCTTTCTCTGGCAGTCACAGGTTTAATGTCGTGTCTCTGTAGCTTTCCAGAACAAAAAAAAATAGAAAGAGCTATATTAGAAGTTGATAGTCCACTTTCACAGCTACACTACAACTAAATGCAATCTTTCTCCTTCTGTGTGACAGCCTTTTTGTGCATTAGATTGGAATAGACTGTTCCTGCCGCTGTCCAACATCACGCTGACTTCAATGACTTTGTAAACACAGCCCAAGACATTAACAGCATGCACACATGCTTGTGAATGGGGGCAGCACTTAGGGCACACGTATTGTTGGTAGCAGGGTGCTGTCAAGGTTTAATCAGGTCAGGTCATTCTCTATTTCATCCCTGAACTGCTGCAACAGATCTGACTTAGGCATCTAGGCATTCACAATGGGGATGTATCCCAAAGAATTGTCATTACACACGCCCAGAGGAGTCTCTGATAAGGCCTGTCTCTTTCACCTAAAATGGCTGCAATGCTGCCAGTCTGTTTGCTCCAACTTTGTCTTTAATAAGGCCTTAAAAACTCACATCTTTGAGGCTCTACAGAAAGAGAAACCTTAGCTGATAACACAACTGTTTGCCAGAACAAAATCTTGAAACGCATGTTTTGCTTAATTCTAAGGGAGGGGAGGAGGGGGGAAAGAAAGAGATATACACATTTTTAATATGATAATATGTTTCCAATCAAGCTTTACAAGAACTTACACAGCATGGTTTGCAGCGGAGTGTTGCTGACTGAAAAGAAACATGGTTTTTGATTATTATTTATTCTTCCCTTTCTTTCTCTTTTCCCTTTCAGAGAATAACAAGGCTTGTACAGAGGAAGAGTCTGCAAAATATTCCCCAAAACACACCAGCTAGTTAAAGTGTATGAATGTGTAGACAATAAAGTTCACACTAGACATTTAACGATGCTGGGAAAAATATGTGAATTGGAAAGTAATGAAAAATTCATACTTTCACTGCATGAAAAATAAGTGAATGCTCTTTAATTGTTCAGTTTACTTGCACAGAGGACAGCTTGAATAAATTGAAAAATTATTCCAGGTTGTTAAAAGTAATAATGCTCAGTTCTCTACACCTTGTGCTAAATTCTTTAACCCTGTTGGACATGTGAATATGTGAGGATGTGAGCCACCATAGTCCATCTGGTAGCCCACAGACCCAGGGAGAAAATGGGAACCAACTGTGTAAGCATCAAGTTAGAATCCTCCTCCACCAGTGGGCTGCTACAGTGAGTGAGTGAGTTCCTAGAGAGCTGGGGAGCAAGAAACTGGCATCTGCAGCTGGACAGAGCAAGGGTAAGGTTCCACCAGTGTTGCAGGGACTAGAGGGGAAGGGCTGTCACTGTGGAGAGGCCTCTTGGCCCATTTTCCAGTAGAGCAGCACCTTCCTCCCTGTTCTCTGTGCTCTTTTGCTAAGAGTATAAATCTTTTTCAGAGTGCTTTTCCAAACATGCTTGGAAAGAAGGCAGGGAATTATGTAGGAGCCAATGCCGCTATAAACTAACAGTCAGAGTGCAGTTGTACTTGATAGTGGGACCCTGGTGAATGGAGGCAATGAGGGGGGAGGAAAGGGGTTGAAGGAATATGGGGAGGTCTGATGAGATGCTGAGAGGAAAAGGGAAATGGGAAGGAACTGTGTAAGGTGTCTATCCTTGCTTTCCCTGTGTACAGATGCCTTCTATGTGGCTCTTTGAAGATTTTAGCATCTATGCTCCTGCCCCTGTCTTATAGCTGTATCCCTGAAGACTTTTTCCTTGGTAAAAGTTCATTTCTGTGCACGTGCATAAGCTCTGCATAGAATTCATATTGTGTCTTTCATCAATAAAGCTCTTGATAAATGCTTGGCTAAACCCAGAAATAGCATCACTTCCACTGAAAAGAGAAAATTTGAAAGTATAAATTAATTAATTTTTCAAGAAAAGGAAAAGTGAGGCAGGAGAATTGACCTACAAAAGCTCCCAAATGAAATTTAGGTTGGAGCCAGACCTGCAGTTCCTTCCTCTACTGCTCTGAACAGCTCCCCAAGTACATTTTCACAATGACAAGACCCCAGCGCTATTCAATGTTCATATTGCATCAGCTGAGTTTCTCACTGCAGGAACTGACAATTTGTGATTTTTTTAAAGAAATGTGATGGGGGGCACTCTGAGTCCAAGTATAACCTCATTGAACAAGAAGCTTTCCACTGATGTTAAGGTTAAAGGTTTTGTCTGATAGCATAAAAAATGACTAATCACTGTGTAGCTGAAATGAATTTACCTTGGTTTTGTACTCCAAGTACAATAATTTGTCACAAGAGAGTTTTGTGTTCTCTTCACTGTGAACAGTGCAGCAAAGCAACTCTTAAGCAGCTTGTAGTGACATAAATGGGCAAGGAATGTCTCTGTTCTGGCATTCTTGAGCATTTTTTTTAATGACAGCCTAAAATGCCAAGTGAATTGTTTCAATTTCACAGCCATTAGCAGAAGAAAAGACCAAGTAGGTCAAGACTGTCACGTTAGAAGCACTTAAATAAATAATAGTAATAGTCTGACACCCGACCAAAGGAGGATTTTTCCCTTTAGCACATCTTCTAGTTCTTTGTTGGGTCTGGTTTGAACACGCTATAATTAAAACACAGTGCAGCCTGAAGTCAGTAAAGTTACAGCAAGGGAAATTTGGCCATTATTTTCCGAGCAGATAATCATCAGTTATCATTAGTCAACCTATTCAGGCAGTAGGCAATATAGATGGATTACTGTTAGACCATGAACATGCATTTTCTTTTTTTTTCTACAGAAGCAAAAAAAGAAACAATTCTATAAACTGCTAGAGTCAAATTTCAGTCATGTACAGGACAGCAAAGCAGAGCTTCGTAAAACCTGGCGTGTTGGCATGAGGGGACGTTCTTTCAGAAAAATCTAAACTTTTTGCTGTTAACAACATGACAGCATCTCCTTAATTTCATTCAGGACTACAGAAACTAAGACTACACATGCTCATCAAGAGAATATACAAGATACATTGAACTAGCAATATAAAGAAAACTAAAACTGTACATATAGCCTTTTTCACACAGTACTGTATCTTTCAGCTGTCATCATTAACTGCAATACTAGAAATATCTTGTTGTTCTGTTGCCTTTGAAAAATGGATGCCGTGATTAGGATAGATTTTACTTGGATATACTGAAAAAAAGATTTCCCTGACAGGTATATGCTGCTTTCAGTATGTTTCTTCAACATGTGTTCATCATTATAACGATTGAATTTGAAAATTTACACATCTCTAGAGGAAAAATAGCAAAAATTTGTAAATTGCTTTCCCAGGGCAATTAGAATGAAAGTCAAAACTAGAAGACTAGTGGCACCAGAGCTTTACATATTTGTATAAAAGATGAACCCTTCTGCCTGTTCACTGTTTGTCAGAAAAGGAACTAGGGAAAGATACAGCACTGCAACCTAAGAAAGCAGCTAATGAGTTTTGCTTCATGATATCAGGTGGCTCTTGTAAAAATAACAACAGCAACAACAAAACCAAGGTAGGACAGCATGACAACAGCAAGCTATACAGTGGAAATTAAGATGGCATTGTTGGTACTAAAGGACTGCTATCCCTTGAAAACTGACTGATGTAACTGTGTCAAGTGAAAGCGAATTTTGTACTGATCTGCTTGACATATAAAAGTCAATGACTCTGTGACTGTCACTTAATGCACATGTTCTAAATGAATAGTAACTTTCATCCACTTTATAATAGGGATCCTGTTGTGAATAATATAATAAACATGTGCTAGATAAAACTCATCAGAAGTGAATGTGTCAGTCAGAGTGATAAATCTGCTTATTTCCCGATTCCTCCCAAACTCTACCCAAAACAAGATAAAGGACTCTTGTAACTTAAACCAGGACAAGTACATAAAAAAAAGACAAAATGCTCCACACAAGGTAACAAATTTTAAGATCACAGTAAAACTCACAATTTACAGCTGAGACAAAATAAGTGCTTCTTCTGATTAATCTATAAGTTGGTGTTGGTGTTGATTGTCTGATCTTTGATGCCATAAGAAGTCATGACAACTGTAAAGTGTTTGACAAAGCCTGAATTGGATGAACATAGTCCTTGGCAGGGCATTCCACTGAAAAATGACTGGAGAAAATTTGTTTTCTTTTAGTCAAAACCTAACTTCTTTAATATATTCTGTAACTAGCAATTGTGGTACTGGGTTGATGTGGGCTGCATGCAAAGGTTCCAGAAGAAGAGAGATTAATGGCATGGAAATTGAATAGAAACCATGACACTATCACTCTTTCTAATGCCAAACAGTGGCATTTGACTACATGGATGGGAATCAGTTGCATAAACATAGGCAGCCACTGCCATCTGAAACATCCTAACATCTTCTAACATCCATGCATGGCTGGCAGGCTGGACTGGCAGATCCAGGCACTCCTGAGCTTCAGCTGCTACTCTGGAAAGAAATATGTCCCCCATAGGCTTTGCACCATATCTCCTAGCACAAGCTCAGACACAGCATTTCAGATGGCACTAGATGCTTGTGTTTAGGCAACTGAATCCATCCTTGCCACCTAAAACTGGCTCCTAATACTTGTAAACTATTGGAAAGTTACTGAGTCCCAAGCCACAGATTTCTTTTAACAGCCAGTTCATTTGTCTCATCTGAGCTTTTTATATACCCACATGTAAGACATTTTGTTATTTTACTGTGGTGTTGTGGGACTAACATTACTAACCCAGCTGAATCCTGATTTTGCTATCTATGACCTTTCCTTGTAAAATAACTGACATGATACACCCCTGACTAAGCAAAATGATATAATGTAGCCTATCCCTTACCCAGTAATATCCATAATTGGCAGGCATGAATCTGTTTAATTTTATTCACATAATCTTAATGAAACCATTTCCTTCCTGTTTTAACAGTTGGCAGAATATGAGCCTAAATGGCTAGGTCTTTATGCTCCCCTGTGGTACCTTCCTTCCTCATTCCCAGGATTGCATGATGAAGTCACCATGGAAAATAATCCATCATATTTAAGGGGAACTAGAGAGCTGAACAGCAGCAGGCTCCTGATTCTTCATTGCTGGATGGTAGCAAAAGCCAGGTACTTTTTCAACAGTTGGCACTGTTTTCTTGCTCCCCACAGCAATTCTAGGGCATTATACTTGCTCCTGCCCTTTGCAGGAGTAATCACCTTCAAGCATTGCTGCTTGTATGTTGCATTTCCTGCCTGCTGCCCCACTTCATCCATGAAAGCCTTAATTTGGCACTTTAAGCATTCATATATCGTTTTACATCTTCAAAGTGTACATGAGTTAATTAAATTACATGCCTAGGAGATAACAAAGAACGAGATACAAAGGCATTTTAAGCACATAGACAGACTCAAGTTCTAGCACAACAGGAATAAATTAATAATGTCTCTTATAATGACTGAATTGCACAGCTTTGTGAGGTTTTTTTGCAAGCAATAAACCAAATAAAACTATTATGAATGGAAATGTAACAGCTCAAGGTCCAAAGTCTGACGGACTTGCAGGACTAGAAAACAAGCTATATGCTGTTGAAAAAAAAAAAAAAGAAAAGGAAAAAAAGGGAAAAAAGTGCTTTAATTCAAGTCCTGGGTTCCAAGGAAAATATTTTTTTTTTGTATAGAAAAGAGATTTTTGGCACAGGTGGCTACACTTACCTCACATTAAAATATGGATAAAAAAGGCAGTATTTTCATACATGCAGATAACTTTTTATAGAGTTTTGTGGTCATTTTTCACCAGAAAGAGATTTAGAAAAGTTATAAATAATCTCATGGCCATTGGCATGTCTCCTGTTCAAATGCAAGCCCTCCTTCTCTTAGTTACTACCTGGATGGGGCTTCACAAACAAAGTTCCTTTGGCTCTCAAATCATAGCCTCCTAGAACCATAGAATAGTTAGGGTTGGAAAGAACCTTGAGATCATCTTGTTCCAACCCCCTGCCATGGGCAGGGACACCTCACACTAGACCATGTCACACAAGCTCTGTCCTACCTGGCCTTGAACACTGCCAGGGATGGAGCATTCACAGCTTCCCTGGGCAACTCCTTTCCACTGTCTCACCACCCTCAGAGTAAAGAATTTCCTCCTTATGTCCAATCTAAACTTCCCCTGTTTAAGTTTCAACCCATTACCTCTTGTCAAATCTCTACAGTCCCTAATGAAGAGTCCCTCACCAGCATCCTTATAGGGACCCTTCAGATACTGGAAGTCTGCTATGAGGTCTCCATGCAGCCTTCTCTTCTCCAGGCTGAACAGCCCCAACTTTCTCAGCCTGTCTTCATACAGGAGGTGCTCTAGTCCCCTGATCATCGTCCTGACCCTCCTCTGGACTTGTTCCAGCAGTTCCATGTCCTTTTATATGTTGAGGACACCAGAACTGCACACAATACTCCAAGTGAGGTCTCACAAAAGCAGAGTAGAGGGGCAGGATCACCTCCTTTGACCTGCTGGTCACGCTTCTTTTGATGCAGCCCAGGATACAGTTGGCTTTCTGGACTGCAAGCGCACACTGCAACCGGCTCATGTTAATTTCTCATTAACCAACACCCCCAAGTCCTTCTCTGCAGGACTACCATGAATTTCCTTTTTGCCTAACCTGTAGCTGTGCCTGGGATTGCTGCCACCCAGCTGTAGGACCTTGCACTTGGCATGGTTAGCTTCATAAGGCTGGCATCAGCCCACCTCACAACCATGTCAAGATCCCTCTGGATGGCATTTCTTCCCTCCAGCACATCAACCGAACCACACAGCTTGGTGTCATTGGCAAACTTGCTGAGAGCACACTCAATCCCACTGTCCATGTCACTGACAAAGATGTTGAACAAGACCAGTCCCAACACAGATCCCTGAGGGACATCACTCATTACTAGCCTCCCGCTGGACATTGAGCATACTGTTGGCTTTCTGGGCTGTGAGCTCACACTGCAGCCAGCTCATGTTCATTTTCTCATTAACCAACACCCCCAAGTCCTTCTCTGCAGAGCTGCTCTGAATCTCTTCTCTGCCCAGCCTGTAGCTGTGAATGGAATTGCTCCGACCCAGGTGTAGGACCTTGCACTTGTCATAGTTAAATTTCATGAGGTTGGCATCAGCCCACCTCACAATCGTGTCAAGATCCCTCTGGATGGCATTCCTTCCCTCCAGCGTATCAACCGAACCACACAGCTTGGTGTCATCAGCAAAGTTGCTGAGGGCACACTCAATCCCACAGTCCATGTCACCGACAAAGATGTTGAACAAGACCGGTCTAACACTGATCCCACTGAGGGACACCATTTGTTCTTGGTCTTCAATTGGACATTGAGCCATTGACCACAACTGTTTGTGTGAGGCCATCCAGCCAGTTCTTTATCCACTGAGTGGTCCATCTATCAAATTGATGTCTCTCCAGTTTCGAGACAAAAGTTCTGCTTTTGTGCATGCCCAGCATAACTTAGCCTTGACCATGCTGAAGACTTTTCTAACTACCTCCCTTCCCAGCTTTAAGAGGAAACACCAGCTCTACCAAGAACACTCCTTCAGACTTAGTAGATTTTAATTCAATTTCTGCCCCCTCTAAGAAAACTTGAACCTGTTCCAAGAATTAATTAGGATGGTGATTTCATACTAGCCTTTCAGAACATAGAAGTGTGACTGCATCCCTTTCTTCTCCTGCACTGCAGTTGTAAAAGTCTGAACTACTCTTAGTCCTTCAAAGATATGCTGTCTCTATCACAGGAACGATAAAACTGAGGCATCCTCCACAGTAGGAAGCATCTCTGGGAGGCCCAAAGCAGTTTGTTAAATGCAAACAAGATTTTTTTTTGTTTGTTTGTTTGTTTTCTGGTTGTAGCCAATGCAATTGTATTATCTGAGTTTTCTAGTAACTATCTTTGACAGTAAGCAGACAGCAAGCTGGCTTTGGTACAATCCGTGCTTAACTGATTGCTCCTCTACATTGTCTACAGGGCCTAATGTGGGTGATAAAAATTTCACTGGGTGGATGAATAGGTACAGGTTAGTTGAGTCAACCTTCAACATTGAGCCATTTTAACAACAAGGCGATGGCTCCATCTGAGATTTTTTACAAACCAATTATAAGCTATAATTCCTCCTTCTGATTTCTGCAAATAGGACTTCTGGTAGCTAAGACATGTGGTTATGCTGAAGCTGATCTATATAATTCATACATTGTCACTTGTGAGTAATACAGCCACCCACATCTAGGTCATTAATTTTTTTTCCAATACTCCACACTGTGCACTGTATAGAACTCCTTCATTCATATCAGAAAATTAGTTTTGACTCATGGGAAAACAGTCTGTTGTTAGTCTTTTTAAATTGATTTCATTATCCCCACAAAAATAGAAAATGAGGAGCTGAGAGATTATTCACAGTGATGTCCATATTCATTTCAGTTTGCAAAACTAATGTGTGTCTGTGTGTGTGTGTGCGTACACACATCTATGTGTGTATGAGAGAGAGAGAAAAGGAAAGTAAACCAGAAACTTTCACTTCTTCTCTTTCTTGCTCCTTTTTCACTTAGAAATATTTATTTGTTGCATGAAGTCAAAAATGCATAATCCCTCCAGGATACCTGTGATTTCTCAGCATCTTTTCCAGATTTTGAGTAAGAAGTCTAATCTCTTTAAGATGAACTAATTGCAACTTTCTTTTTGCGTTGAAAAGAAGTAGAAGCAGGAGATAAAAGGTAAAAAAAGGACAATGGCATGGGCTGAGCTATGTCATTCTTTCCTTGTACTGATCAATAGGTGAAGCTCATTGTAGTACACTTCCAGCTTTGCCTTTGAAACACGGATCAAGCTGGTTCAATGAGAGAATCCTTTTTGTATTAAGCCTTCTTTCTTCTGTAGTCTACAGACAACTTGTGAACGGAGTCTTCTGCTGAGTAAGTACAACAGCACCTGCTTTCAAATGAGGCTTGCTCATAAGCAGTTCTTTGTGTCATTTTTTGTGCTACTCACTGGCTGCCACCAGCAACTTTACAAGAGCAGAATATTTTAAAGCTTTTGATCCCAAGAGCTCTTACTCATGCCAGTTGTCCTTAGTCACACCAGAAGTCTCACAGAAGTACTGGAAAAATTAAATAGTGTTATGTGTATGAATGTATGAAGAACAAGAGGATATAGCATACTGCATCAGATCTTTTTTGTTCAAGAAGATCTGTGGAAGAGAGAGTAAGACAGTTCAGAAATACAAAATTAAGATTCAGAAATATTTCCTGAGCTAACACTTCATATTCAGTTTCAGAGCCAGGGGTTTAGCGGACCTTTGCCATGGGAAGGGATATTTCTGTAGCAAAGTTTCTGAAAAAATAAAAAAACCTGCGATGCCCATATTACAGCTGGTCTGCACATGTACCCTGTATCTGACATCATCAGGAAAGTCAGTGTAGGTTTCACAGCTCACTTTTGATGTGTTTAACACCAGTGAAAAGTGTCTTCTTCTTCCAACAGTGACATTGGCTGTAGCATACTAGTGTATCTTTCTTCAGGTGCAGCAAACACCAGATTTACTCCATTTGCTCTTCTGCATTGTGCTGGTTGACACAACTGTCATCACTTATATTCAGTGAGCTAGGTTTGTCTGACTTAAAGGCATGAAGCTTTTTTTGTCTGTCTCCATTGGTAGAAGGGAGTCAGCTACAATCTCATTCAGGGGAACAGATTTACACCTGAGGAATATGACAACATGGGAGATCAAAATACCCAAATTATTACAAAAGATTCACTGAAAAAAAATTTGAATTATATTTATATATTCTCACAATTTTATATTAAGTAATGTCAGTCTTTTCCTTCTCCTAAAATTCTACATAACCAATAGTGTATACAAACACCTGACTTCTGAGAACAGATCTGTTTGTGGGATTCAAAGACACATAATTCCCTAGAACCCTAAAATAGCTTTGTAGTGATAAATCATGTCTGGATAGACATCCCTTGAAGTGTTACTGTCAGGGACATTACAGTGACATTGATTATGCATTTTCATCTAATGTCAACTACCAGAGGGTAAGAAACAGTTCTCCCCCAGTGAATACCATAGCCCACTAAAAACCTACTGAAGTAAGTGTAATGAGATGAATTATATAAATATACTTTCAAACAAATTGGTTTTCTGTTCAGCAGTGTAGCTTAAGGTGTGGAAACATTTTTTTTTAATGTATTCTGTAATACTGATATCCCTCTTGAAGAAATTCAAAGTACAAATATTTTTCTCAGTTATAAAAAGCAGTACTCCAAAGGCAGGAGTTAGTTAAAACTCTTTTTCAGAAGTAAGCCCTATCTAAGCCCTATAAAGGTAGGTCATCTACAGAAAAATACAAACTTCACTGAGCCAGAAATAGAATGCCACCTCTCCAACCCTTCATAAATGGCATTGTTTGGGAGATGTGTAGATGGAGATCTTGCTGTCACTCCAAGATCTGCCTACAGCTTCCATCAATTACCTGCTTAATGTAAAATGTGCAAATTCCAACTCTTCTTATATGAAAAAATGGTGTGAGAACTGCAATGGTCAAGAACTTTTTGGTAACTTTCCAATATCACCTTGACAAAGTGGGAAACTAATACAACCAAACCATAATTATGAAAGATTGAGCTGACAGAGTCCTAAATTTATGCGATAATTTAATTTCCATGCCAGGTTAAAATTTGGGGGGGTTAGTGTGGGACCCACATAAAGTTCACTAGTTTCTTCAAATACATCTTAAATGAATCAATTCTAGCCCACAACTGATATCAATAACTGTGGGCTTTCATGCCTTTAGAAAATAATTAAAAGCTTTAAACTGACATTTCTGTGCTACAGGCAAATTATTATGTCAGGTACTAACACAATTACTTGATGTTTCAGCATCCTTACACTAAGGAACACCAAAACAAAAAAAATGTAACTTTTGTTTTAAATGGGATCTCTGTATGGGTACCCTCAGCTCCAGTTCTGCAGTGGAGTTTTCAGTTTAGTGCATTCTACATCTGCAGATGTAAGGATCTGATTTCCCAAATGGGGAACAAATTGGCCACAAAACACATTAGCCTTCCTAAAAACTCTAACACCAATAAAGTCACTTGTCTATCTAGGATCCACACACATCTCAAAAAGAACAAGTTATACCCCTGCTCTGATTTGTGAAAATTTATTGTGAAAGTTAATTATTTCTTGATTGAAGTGACATATAAAGAGCTTAAGATTCTTTTGTAGATAAAGTGGTAATAGGACTTAGATGCCTAGACACTGGCTGGTATGTCTCTTGAAGTGCCTGCTGTAACCAAGAAGGTAACAAGGAGAGAGCAGAGGTAACACAAGACCTGCCAGAGGTTCTTGCCCATGGGGAGTGCAGCAGGTGGCCATGAAATATATACAGTGGCACTATGTTTCTGTGTTTAGGCATTCAAATTGAGCCTGCATGCCTAGCTCCAAACAAAAAGCATGTTGCCTAAAAAAATTTATTTTTTTATTTCTTTTTCAAAAATGCAGCAATCTGACTCTGAAGTAAATGCATTTGTATTGAATTTTGTATTGTTACCAAGAATAAATGTGGCCCCCATTATATTATCCCTTCTATGTGTGACTTGGTGCTGCTGTCTCTGTCTTGCTTGTTATCTGAATGCCAGGCTATTAATTTAGTGGCCTTGCAACACAATAGAATGCAACAAAAGCAGTGTAAAACACATCCTAACCCCAAATTTAATGCAATATCCATAAATGTAATCTGTTCTTTGTAATATATGTGGCATTCCCTTGTCCTCCCTTTCTTTTTTCTTAATTGTCCTTATTAACTTCATGGTATGAGAATGTCAGTTCTTAAAAAAATTCAGTCAGCAGAGACTTCATTCACATGTGTTTGTAAACAAAGATGCAGAAATACCCTAAGGTTTTAGTCAGTCTTTGCAGTAAACACACACACACACATATATATGTATTTATTTTGCTACACAGCAGAGAAGCTGTTGTGTAGTTTCCCTGTTTTGTGTTTTATCGGCTAGCATTACAAAAATTGATGAAGTGAAGAAACAAAGCTACTCTAAAGGCAGATTAACCAGGAATACTAGTGAAAACACTATCTACCAAGATTCAAAGTGAAGCAAAGAAAAATGCTGTAATTACAAGTAACACAGTCCTTTGAGATTCCAGCAACATTAAAAATCAAGTGATTACCATTTAACTGCTTTCAATCAACTTTGATGTAATAACTTAACATGAGGGACTCAGAAAAACAGCAGTTTAGAAAAGCAGAAAATTATGTGGATAATAACCCCTTCGTTACAGAAGTGATTTTTAAGCTTGAAAGATGATTGATTGACAGCTTCAAATGAAGTCCTCTGAGTAACAGCAAAGAAAGTTTAGTGTGACCAGCACTAAAATAAATACTCTTTCTGTGTCATTAGTGCTTTAGATTAGCTTGCAGGGTTATCTGTAGGCAGGCTGGAAGCACAGGTTTAAAGGGGGAAGTTCAATAGCATGTGAAAGTAGCTGAATTCTAAAAAGAGAGAGGACAGTGGTGGTAGGGTTATTAGCCTATTTAGAGGTTAAATGAAACAAGTTTAAAATGACCCTATATGACCAGCTATGGGTTTAACCAACATTCACATCATTATTTTGCAGGTCACTTGGAGTTCTGATCCCTCAGATATATTAATTTCAGGCTGTGGAGAATCTGCAAATTTCACCAAATGGCCACATATCTGAACACATCCCAGAGTTTGTGTAGGGCAGTCAGCTAATCTGACTGCAGGTATATGTCCTATATGTGACTTGATCTATATGCATGTAGTTAGCAAATGGAAAGAAAGATTTGATCATCACAGCAGAGAGAAAAAACAGAATATGATATTATTATTTTCCTGCTATTATTTATTATTAATGACTTGATTCCTCTCAGAGGGATCGACATCAATGTCAATTGCCAGCTCTTGACACTTCTAAGGAAGAGGCCCATAATTAATTAATTATTATTATTGTATTACTGAACCAGCTGTGTGATAGGTGATTTACAGACATATTCAGTTAGGGTCCCTACATGCAATGTTTGAAATCTAAAACATGAAAATTACAAACAACACTACAACAAACAAATGTGGGAGAGACAAAATGATAGCAGTGATGATGTTTCTTGCAGGGTCACTGGGCAAAACCCTGGGCTCAGGAGAGCCCACGGGAACTTTGCTATTGAGCCTACAGGTTCAGGAGTTTGCTACTTACAGAAAACTTTCTTCTTGCTGATTCAGGGGGAGAGATGAGAGGTTTGAGTCTATCTTCAGATGCCATTGACATATCAGCTCAGTTACAGGTCAGTGAAATGAGATGTAATATCAAGGTACCTGGGTCCCAAGCATAAAGTTTTACAGAAATTAGCTTTCAGAAGGAAATGAAGTTGAGCATGAAGAAATAGTTGTCAGGTAATCAGTGGAATACTTGAAAGTATTATGTCTGGTGAGTCTGTTTGTTTTTCCCTCTGTCCAGCCCCTAGTAGCTAAAAGGAACAACTTATTCATGGTTACGGCTACTTCTTAAAATATATAGAGATAGTTTTCTCTTGTGTATTTTAATTCATTGAAAACTCAGTGACTTCAGTGAACTTACATACTTCACCACAGGAGAAAAATGCTGTCTCTTGATTAACCCATCCTAACTGAGTCTCCTAAGTGAGGAGCAGCTTTGCCCAAGACTCTTGATCCAGTAAACATAGAGGTACAAGAGCTCCACAGGATAATTCTGTCCACTCATGAGCTGAATCATTCTCTGGAGGTTTCTGTCTTTCTCCATTGACTATGACATCTAAGGTGACCAAGATTCCTAACTCCTGCATCTTGGTAAGGTACCTAAATTGGGTAGATTGAATCCATGCCTCTAAGCCTATGCATAATTTAAATCTACACCTCCCTGTAGTTCTGCTGCAGACCAAGTAACTGCTGAGACCTAAGTGGCAGCAAAAGATAGTCAATAGATAGGAAGACCATTAAGGGCTGCTTGGATCACTCGCACTTTGCAGGGCTCTTCAAGAGTGCTTTCTGCTCATTAACAATCTTCTTACACTGTTCTTAAATGTCAGAACCTGACAGAACATCTCTTTATAAGAGACATATCCTGCACCGTGCTTATTTATTTACAGCCTGTTTTGGAAAACAAAGATTAGTTTGGTCAATAAGGATTTTAATACAATTATATGTTGCAATGGTGTATAAGTTTATTGACTATGACTTCAGGATGTGGAATAGGGAGAAAGCTATCTTGGAAAAAAAAGTATTGTTATTTTATATGAAATTCATGATGCTATTAAGTTTCTGGTCTTGTATACTGTGGAGTGTAGCATTTCAGAGATAAACTATCTTGATGTTTTCATTTCAAAGACAGGTAATAAGTGGAATACAACAATTTCCTGGAAACCCCAGACAGGAATAATCTGCTTTATGCAACCAGTCACCATCCTGAGGCTCTTAAAAGAGTTTTACTTTATAGCCATTCTGAGAACCTGTAGGATTTGCAATCATGGCACTGGCTGCATGGTAAAGATGGATTATCTGGTTAATAAACACAGGGAGCGGGACTAAAAGGAGGAATATATCTTGGAAGCAAACGGCACTTGCATTAAGGGAGAACAGTAGGAAATTGCTGTAGACGGAAGCAGATAAAAATAAGGAACCTTGCTTTCCGATGTTACTTTATGGATCATTCTGTCTGAGACAGTCTGTAATGGCACCACTCAGTCTTCCTTCTCTGCCAGCATGATCCTTTTCTCCCATAATCCCACAGAGGCAGAGAGCATCTCTTGGCTTCCATGCTGAGTGCCTTTGCCTCAGTGAATATTTCTTATTGATAGGTACATAGAGGCAGTGTCCTCTGTTCACATTCTGAACAGTCTGGATGTCATAAGAACAGCACGTGTCCAAAAGACTATGCTCCAGCAATATATCCACAGACACAGTGTCATTTTAGCATTGTTATATATTTCTGGACTGAAACCCTGTTACATTAAACCATTTTGAAGGATTAAAATATGTCTACCTATGATTAACATCTGCACATATAGAGATTTATCAATTTTTTTGTCTTAAACCATGTATTTTTCACAGCAGGGGATCTGTTCTGTACTTGTAGAGTGTCTGACACGGGGCACACCAGTCTATAAAACAAACTTCTGGGAAATAATCCAATGCTAATAACAATAAAGAAGAAATTAGTTAGTAAAGAATGGTTTAAGTAAAGGGAATGTGATATCTAAGTCTAATTAAATGGTCATTCAATCCCCAACATGGATATGACTTTGAGATGCACTTTTTCATCCTTCTTTATTTAAAATACACATGCACCATCAGTTCCTGTGACACAGGCTCAAATTAGTTTCAACTAAACTGTTAGAAAACCAGAGTAATACCACTGGAATCACTATTAAAACCCCCCTGATTTACCCTGACACAAGAAGCAGAATTAGCTTGTAACTCCATTTGGAAATACTGCACTGATTATCACCATTCCAGGGTTTCTTTGTTACGATAATATAAATCTGAAATAATTACAGTGTAAATGAGGTCAGGATTAGGTTTTTTGACAAGTTTTCATACCATAGGGTAACATACATGGTGAAGGGAGAAAGATACCTCCAAAGAAGAATTTTAATCCTAAACTGCCTGAGCAATCTGAAGAGGTATTTACCTACCTTCACACACTATACAGTTTAGGAGTAACTTAATTTCCATCTTGCAAACCTTTAGGTTCTACCTCAAAAGTTCTTCCTCTTTTCATACGCTATGACCACGTGATGCAGCTCATCAGTCAGAAGAATTCTTCAGTGAATCGCCCCAGAAACAGGTCTGAACAATGTTTCTGAATGAGAGGTTTAGCTAGGCAGTCCAGAGACTACTTTCCATATGTACCAAATGCTATCTTAGGAATACTAATAGGATCTCCAAATGCACAAATCCAAACAGAGAGCTAAAAAGGGATTTTAGACACACTAGAAAAGAAGTTATAAAGGTAAAAACAAATAAACAAAGAGAAAACAAAAAGACTGTATTTCAATAGATTGCACACTGGATTTTGCTAAACTTCTTTTCTGTTCCTCCTGGATTCACAAGGACCAGGCAAGACTCAGCACACACCACATTCCAGTTCTGCAGTAATTATAGAACAACTGCTTATTTCTTCCAGAACTGAGCATCTCTATCTCACTAAGTAAGTGATCTATTAGGCAGTGGTGGGTTTTGCAGTTCAGAAATTAGTACAAACTTCAGTGGTTGAAACTTCCCTCCTGTATTTTCCACACAGATAAAATACGGGTTAGAATTTTTTACTCCCCCTAGATACTGTTCTAACAACCTTTGTGCAGGAAGATGCACTTATGGTTCTTAGTACAGAAAACTTGTTTCTTGTTTCTTACCATCTGTTCCATATTTAAAATTCTTTAGTTTATATTAAAGAAAATGGTAAACTACAGGGGCATTATGCATGCAGGTGAGGATTTGATAAGGTTCAATACATTCCTTCTTAACAATCAGTTTTAAGTCTACATAAATTCTGATCCTTCATCTGCTCTGCATTTTACTTTCTCAGTTCCTCATTCAATTTTGTTTTGTTCTCTACTTTATGATTAGACATCAATTTTACAACAAGGTAACAGGCTAGATCTCCTTTTCTAAGAGAGCCTGCATGGAAAAAAATGTAATACCTAATCAAAACTAAAGCCACAGAAGTCATTGATTTTTACCTTTGGCTGGCAAATTGAAGAACTGGAAAGAATATTCCAGCAGACACAGGCTGAAAATATTTTGGTTTTTCTTGCCAGATTGTTATTTCATTGACAACAAGAAGCTCAATCTCAGAGCTTGTAAGAACCAAAGGTGGTGATGACCTACATTTAGAAAATGATCAGAAAAGATCATCATCTCTATTTTACCCAAACTTAATTTCTGTGAGCATAAATAATGAGTTTGAATGACTCAAATTCAGCTCCCTCATGAGCAGAGTAGAAACATCATAATCTACCATCCACGAGACTGGACGAATATTGAGCTGCCTTGTTGTCCTTGCGGAGCCAAGTGGTTGCTCTGGAGTAGAAACTGTCATCCCACTCCCCTCAGATGAGTGTTTTCCTCTTCTGGCTAGACAGTTATACCAAATAACTGGTGATGTATTTTATAGAGTTACGTCTTCAGCGCCCAGCAATGAAAACCTCACCTTGAGTTGGAGTTTCTTGCTGAAGAAGAAGGGAGAAGATCTGAATCAGGCTTTTCCACAGGGAAGTCCTCAACTGCTAGGATAAAGTTTTTGTTGAAATGTGGTTTCATCTTTCCCTCTTACTGGTGTTCTTTTACTTCATATATGACATATATACACTGAGAGAAAGAGCAAAGCAATGAATCTGGATCTTCAGCTGGAGCGCAGCTCACAAGCTTAGGAGACACATTCTGATACCTGCTCCAGCCTGTACATAATTATTTTTACAGGATGAAACAGCATCAGGAAATCCCTAGTGGAGTGGCATTTAGGAACCTCTGATAAAGGATTCGACCCTTTCAGATAGAAGGGACTGGTAACACTTTCTTCCACATTTTATGCAACTGCTCTGACTCCTGCACTACTGGTAAATGAGAATAACTAATCTGTAGGTTTGCAACAGTATCTTAAGCCAAAACAGTTTCACAAGTGTCATTAGGACAATGAGAATCACATATCTTAGTGAATTTTCTGTCTGCTGGAAAAGTGATAACCTAGTCAAAACTACCTGAGAATTAGTATCACTCATGACAGCAATGTTCTGTTGCTTCAGTTTGTTGTATAAATGCGGTTTGCTGTCTTAGCAGGTTGTATACCATTTTCATCCCATTTCTGTGTACTTTGTAGCTCTACAAAAATTTTCTGCTCTTGATCTTCATTTGAAGAATCCCTCTGACTTCACTTGACATTCCTCAGATTTATGACAGATTATGACTCACAGCTTTTCCTGTCATATAAGAAGACAAGTGAAAAGGGTTAGCTTCAAATTAGCATTAGGAGTCTTTCAGCTTTATTCTTTTTCTAGTGACACATTCCTTGGCCTCTGGAAAATATACTGAGATTCCCAATGAAAAAGCTTTGATATCCTAGGAGAGCTTCATTGACACTAATAATGATGTCCTTTGGCACAGTCTACAACATGCACTGATTGTGGTGCAAGCTTATGGCCTAATTCAGTAATATGCTAGCTGGAGTAAATGGAGAAGATTGTTTTTTACATCATCACAAATGAGAGCAGGACCGGCTCTTAAGACATTTTTATGTTCTCATTTCTCTGTAGCTGTGCTGTCACTATTGTCTTTTTCATTTGAGCACACAAATACAAAGGGAATAATATCTGCACTGCACAAGAAAATTTCTGTAGAAAGGATATAGGCAAAGAACAGGGAAGAAGCGCACATCTGTTTTCTTGCTGGTTATCAAAGCACCTAGGGGTTTTATCCTATGTCTCCAGAAAACAAAGATTTTACAGAAAGATTGACAGCTTCTAAGAGCTAGATGTTGGTTCCAGCTATTGTATGCTTTCAAAAATATTAAACAGTGACAAAAATATGTTTCTTATCAAACCAAAGGTACAGCAATAATTACAGATCGAAGCTAGCTCACAAATAGCACATATTTTAAACACACAAAGGTTTCTGATTGCAGAAAGTTTCTGCCAGTGGCTGAAAGCACAACATGGACTGTTGTTTTCTTGGAATTTCTAGATATAAAATCTATGAGAAGATTAATGTAATATTTTTAGACCTCTTTACTAAATAAAACAACATATTTCTTCATTCTTCTTAAAAAATTGAGATTTGAATATATTAATTAGTTGGAAACATTAATTAATTATTTATATTAACTCTATCTAAGCCAGCACAAAGGACATAATTCTGGAAATGGAAAATGAGCCTTTTGGTCTGGGCTTTGGAGGAAATGAGGGGTTGAGGAAAACCAAGTGACAGTTGAGCTAGGATTCCCTCAGTAAGGTTTCCCAGACCAAGGTCAGTTAACCAAGGGATTTGTTTGTGTTTCACTGCCTTCTTGGACCTCACTGGGGACACTGGTGCTGGATAACACATTGTACCCTGATGACCAGCAGTACTGGAGCAGCTCAGCTGACCCCAGGAGTAAAGTCATGGGATTTCTCCTTTCATACATGGACGCTTGCCCATGAGTTACGGCATAGACAGGGGCCAAACAATTTGTATGCTTTGATTATGTGGATACCTGTAGTTCCTAAATAATTATGTTTAAAATCCCAAGTTATTTTTTGTGGTGTAGGAAACCTAAACTATGTTTGCCTCCCATGAGCACAGTGGCATGATCATGTACCTCTGTTCTCCTTAGTAAAAGACAGGTTTCTGTCCTCTGCTTGCCTTGGGTGAACAGCACCCTCAAAAAATCTCCATCGGTGTTGTGAGAGCTCCCTCTCCTGTTACAAAGGGCTTTATTAGCTGCTTTAAAGTCTCACGTTTTGGTTTATGGTGCTGAATCACAGAAGAGCTGGCAGGCAGGCAGAGAAGGCATAGTGCTAGATCAACTACAGAAATGGTCCCCCAGAAAAGCATCATGCAAAGGAACATCCCTGGTATTGGTGGCTGAAGGATGACTTTACCCCCCATCTGTCTTTGCCTCACCTTTTATTTCTTTAGTCAAATTCTGTGGTGAGGTTCTCCACTGGCTTTTGTCAGGTAGCAAATACAAAGTGAGACTTAGTCTTTTCAGAAAAACCACTCAAAGCAAGCTCATACTGTTAGAGACTTTACCCATCATAAGCTGTTGCTGGTGGCAGGGCCAGATCTAAAGAGGTAGAGTAGGATTTTAGGCTATTTACTGACAGGTTTTTATTCAATTTTCTGCTATTGATTATTTTAATTACTTGAGATCAAATACCAAGATAAAATAGGCACCACTGCATACTAGGTGACCTTCACAACAACTAAAAAAAGCCACAAACCATGCACACAACCACGCAGAAACAGAGCTTCCATCTCGTCCAGCTGTTCCACAGCTTTCAGAAAAAGGAAGCAGGGAGGCTATTATCCCCAAATAGCCCTTTCCTCCCTGAAACACATGCCCATACTTGTCCACACCAAAGTGGTTTTCTGTTCCAAATGTCAGCTTTTCTAACATGTACAGCCATGAGTCCATTACTGAGATATCTGCTCCATAGTCTCCATTAGCTTAGTAGAGAGAACTTGAAATCAAAAGCACCTGTAAAAAGGAACAGTCTTCCATACAGGCAGTTCTTCAGCTGTTTTAAATGGGCTGTCAAAATAAATTAGGCACCAAAATGAAGTAAACATTAGCTGTCATCCCTTTACCTTTATTTATCATTGATTTCAACTTTCATCCTTACACTCAGAATGAGAATTTGGTATTTTAAATGGGCTTTTGGTCATATCTGAGCGCTAGAGGTGAGATGGCACTGAGAACTTCAGTCCTTCTCTTAGACATAGAGGGAAGAAGATGGGCTTGAGCTACTTCAGCTGGGGCAGTGAGTTGAATCTGTGTCTCCCATAGGAAGATGAAAGATCAGACATGAGACCATCCTATGCACATGTTCAAGGAAAGCAGCAGCCACTGCTGTACTTTTTTTCATAGATATGTTTTAGGCATACCATAAGTAGTCTCTGAGAATGCCAGTTAAGGCTGAACATCTTGGAGGGGAAGACCGTCTGTGTGCACTTCAGTGAGAGCTACATTTGTCATCCATCCTCTCCATCCTCAGCACCTCTGAACAGGCACAGAAGCAGAACAGGAGGTTCTTGGGGATTTATAGGTTGAAAACTGAGGTACCCTAGAGGCAGTTTGTGAGGCTTTTCAAAGTTCAGATTAGAGCTGAGCAGGGATTTTCAAGTTGCACATTCTGGCATCTGCATTCTCCAAGCTCTCCTTTGAGGTACCACTGTCTTTTTGATTTGCAGGATGTAAAAGGATGGAGCTTCACTTCCCATGGTGGGACTTCACACCTAAACATCTGTCTAAATATTTTAGAAAATGTGATTTGTAGGTCATGATCAATACTATTCCACCCATTTCTGCTCTCCTACACTAAGTTTGCAATTAATTAGCAGGTAAGTAGGATTATAAAACCTGTTTCTGCTCTTTCTGAAGTGTTATTTTAAAGATGTAGTCTCTCAGTAGAGATTGTTCCCATAATCTAATCCATATGTTTGTGAAAACAAAATAACTGAGCACATTCAGAAGATGTAGCCTACCTTTGCCCTGTGTTTGCTTTTGTGGGGGGTGGGAGAATAATAACAAGAATATTTTTCCACCTGATCATTTTTGTGGGTGTCAGGTTAAACTGAGGCTGTTCAGTCTTTTCCAGATAGTTAAAATAACAGCACAGTTCCTTATCCACAGCCACAGCAGTTAATTATGAAACAAAACCCGTTGCAAAGCTATTAAATAATTATAACACATTTTACAACTGCTAAAAAATGTATACAAATTTTATATGATGATATTATCATATCCCTTGTTAATATTCTGCAACAGTTTAATAGAATGACTTATGACAACTAAGTACAGTAAACACCTTTTATTACAATTTGAACATACTTTTGCACTATATTTTCTACACACTAAATCACAGCTTCAGAGGAATCAGGGTGAAACATTAAAATGCCAATCATCTTAGGATCTTGAAGGGGCAATGGTGGAGAGTACTAGTAAAGTGCTAGTAAAGCTGGACTGATTTATCTTAGGGGACAGTGCTTCCTTCACTCAGAATATTCTGTAGGGCTTGAGAACAACCCTTAAAAGTCTGAGGATAGATTCTTGGTGCAAGCAAATTGAGAGGGTGTGAAAAATACTAACATAGGTGAAATTCATTGGTTTAAAGTCACTCTACACAATCATATGGAAATTGATCTACCTGACTTACACCACAGCAGCAATTCCGCAGTGCCACTGGATTCTCAGAGCACACAGGTAGATTTTAGTTGTTTGAAACTTTTCCTGTTTGTGTTGTACTTTCCAGGCTGCAGAACATCAACTCTGAGTTCCAGTTTTCTATAATCTCTTTTATCCTGTGGCATCAGGCAAGCCATGCAAGATGTCAGCAACTTGTTTGCAACACCAAGTCTTTTTCTGAGGGCTTGTAACCATCAGCATGAGCTGGGGCTAGTTAGCAGAACTGTTAGCATAAGCCTGTGAACTTTAACTGTCTGAAGAGTACAAACAGAAAAAAAAAAACAGCAGGATTTGTAGGGATGAGTCACCAGGGAGATATTTCCTGCCCAATCCTGAAACTAGGGAAAATACAGAACTTACAGATACACTCCAAGGGCACACACCCCAAAGAGAAACAAGGAAAAAGAAGAACCTGAGAGACTACAGGGGAACCTTGTGGATGCCACAGACCAGCACAGGACCGTGAATCACAAAGTTGGAACCATTGCACTGACCCACATGACATTTGTCCAAGCCCACTTCATTGCTCCTATGGAGCAGGGAAGTAAATTTTTATCGATTTTATGAGATTCATAAAAATGCATATATCTGTGATTTAAAGTCAGGCTCCATACAGTCATTTGGGCTTTAACTGCACCAGGGCTCACTGGAAAAATGCATACAGCAGTACAGAAGGTCTATATTCTGCTGGTTAACAATATACTTCCATAAAAGCACACTTCAGAAGAATACAGAAACTAAGGAGAAAAGGTAGATATATTAAGGAATTTATATAACACCAGCAACAAAGATTTAGTCATATTCGGCACACTGATAAGTATCAGTGCATGAAGAAGAAGAAACCCACTGTGGATCATGAACAAAGTAGTATTTGGGTCCCAAATGCAGAGCCTAAGATTCTTGACCAGAGTGTCACCATTAGTTAAGGAGTTTGACAATGATGCAAAAAAGAAAAGGAACAGTAATTAAAATAGTAGAATTCTCTAGAAATGTAAAAAGATGCTATAGGAAGTGTTCAGAAAACATCTATTATTTAATAATGATGATTAATACTTAAGTGAATTATTCCTTATTCTGAATTGACCATTTCAGGAATATAATCTTCTGTTAAATGCCGCTGTATGATTAAAAAACAATGTTAAATTCAGGTTTTTTTTTCCTACAAGCACATCTGGTTGATTCTCCACTCGTCTTACAAAAAGAAATCAGAAAGGCTGTTGTAGGAGCCCCTGGGAACTACAGCTGCATGTTGCTAAATGTCAGATATTCATTGGTAATAAAAAAATACTTAATAGTACAATTCTATATTTGGTCATTCTAGGTATATGCCACTACCATAGAAACAGATGTCTGCACAATGCAATGTTGATATAAGTTAGTGTACACCAGAGTTTTCACTTCCATAGACGATGTATTTCTCTCAAAGGTTCAAGTTATCCTCCAGATTGTAACACTGTTCTCAGTTTCCAGGGAAATATTTGGGCTTGTTAAAAAGAGATGGGGTTATTCAGTAGGGTTCAGCTGAAACTGTTACAAATGAGAGATTTGGGATGGAGAGTGAGTGCTAGCTCTCTGATCACCACCAAGTTGTTAGCTTGCTCCTTTTCTCCCTTTCGTAGCTCTCCAACTAGGACTTTCGAAGGTGCCTATGAAGGGTGTTAATGCAAAGCAGCATGACTGGGTAGCAGTACGCTGCAGGTCTGGACTTTCTTCAACTAGTACCATTTCCATAGGTCAAGAGTCCTTACTTATTGGTGAATTTTCTATGCATATCACATGCACTAGGCATGTTCACCTTCTTGTCACATTCTTCTCAATACCTACAAGAAACAGTGTATATTAAGCTTGCTTTTACTAGCTGTACCTAAAAACTGTACTCACCTCTAGATGTCCTAGTTTGACACCCAGATTACATTTTCCACACGCAACATGCTCACACAGTTGCTCCAGCACTGATGAATACCTTCCCATGGACGGTTCTGGAGTGCCCTAGCACAGCCACTTACATGCTGAGTGCCCAGCTTCCAAAAGGTGGTTCTTTATAGCTTTGCCTGAGGAAAGGGCAAGAAGAAAAGCTGTTCAGGCAGCCAGCAAGGCTCAGCAGAAGAGCGTCTCATGTTGTTCCCTTGGGTAGCCCAGCAGCTATGCTCACAGTCTACCCCCACCACATGCAAGAGGCTTGCATAGATATCCCAAAACTAGCAGTCAGTTCCCCATGGTGAGGAAGTTGGACCAGACTGTCAAATGAGCGTTATGCATCTATTGACCTGTCTTTTGTAACTCCTAGTAACATAGACTAACAAGATAACACTTTGAATAATGCATCTCCAGGTAGGAAAATTATGAAACAAAGATGCCTCACTGTCTTACAATCATATGCCATTCTTCTGTCCTACTTTATCTGCCTTTGACAAGTTGACTGGTAGTGGTAGGATAGTTACCAGGGTTCTTTTTCTTCCTATTCTGCATTTTCTCAGCCTGAGACTGAACATTAACATGGCTTTCAATCAATTTTGCAGGTTAATAAATCTATTTACCCCTACAGTGGGCACTGCCAGAGGTAATGGTGGATTGACCAAACCTAGCTGTGCTACTGAGAGAGTTGGTACACCTATGGCATGTACTAGGATCCTTTTAAAAGACAAGCTTGACATCAGATCTCTGATGTAATTAGCACTATTACAAATTTCCACAAGGGATTCTCTGTTCTTGTCAAAATCTTTACCATAACAACCTTTGAATTACAATACAGCACTAAGTGTACTACAGTGTTCAGCAGAGGAAAAGATACAGTAGGAACATCTCTAAACGAAATTAATTAGGATGGTTAATGTTCGTGAAGCACTTTGAAGATGGAAAGAGCTATAGTAGTTTTCAATTCTAATCATTAGCATGCCAGATCCTGAAGGTCTTATTCATTTATTACCCATTTGTTACACAGGCTAAACTTCCATTCACTTCAGCTGAAGATTTATCTGAATGAGATATAAACACAGATTTCAAAATTCGTAAAATAATCTGAATTAATGTACCAATCAGTCTGTAAAAGATCTGTGTTCATAGCCCCTGGTACTCAAATCTGCTTAGGAAAGGCTCACTTGGAAGATTCCTCAGACCAAAAAGCTTCATTGTTCCTTTAATTGTAAAAATAAATAAGTAAAACAACAGAACTGTGTTCTACATTGGGTTAAATATAGCAGCTTTGCATTAAGGGAAGGAGGAAGGGAAAGAAAGGGAAAGAAGGGAAGGGAAAGGAAAGAAAGGGAAAGAAGGGAAGGGAAGAGGTCCAGATGGGGGAAAGCTCTTCTGGATCTGATATTGCAAACATGGAAGCACTTGCTGGTGACGTGAAGGTCTGGAGCAGCTTTGCAATGACCATGAGATGATGATCCTGAGAGGAGGAAGCAAGGCAAATTCAGTATCATAGCCCTGGAATTCAGGAGTGAACACTTTGCCCTGTTCAAAGGTCTGTTTAGAAGAGTCTAATGGGACACAACCTTGGAAAGAAGAGGAATCTAGAGAAATAATGTGATTCTCAAGTATCTCTTCCTCCAAGTTCAAGAATGGTCAATACTAACTAGCATAAAACCAAGTAAAAAATGTAGGACAGCTGTATGAATGAGTAAGAAGTCCGTGATGAAATTCACATACAGAGGAAAGACACAAGAAGTGGAAGCAAGGGCAAGTGACCCAAGAGGAATTTAGAGACAATGTCCAATCATGCACAGGCAAGGCAGTGAAAGCCATAGCCCACATGGGTTTGAATTTGGCAAGCACTGAGAAGGGCACCAAGAAGAGTTTCTGCCAGTGTATTAGCAGCAAAAAGAAAAATAGAGAAAATGGGGCCCACTGCTGAGTTCAGACCAACGCTGAATCTGGTGACAAACAACATAAATGCCATCTTTTTTTGGCTTGGTATTTACTGGTAACATTCACCCTGAACAATCCAAAGGCCCTGTGATCATTGCTAAAGTCTGGAGCAAGGTACACTTTCCCTTGGTGTAGGAGGATAAGGTTAGGGAATATTAAAACAAAGTGAAGATACACAAGTCCATGGGATCTAATGAGATGCACCCACAAGTGTAATGGAGGTGGCCTGGATATCTCACTATGAGCAGACTCTGAATTATCTTTGAAAGGTCATCATGACTGGGGGGACATTTCTGAGACCTGGAAGAATTCAAATGTCACTTGTGGAAGGGCAAGGAAATGATCCAGGGAGCTACAGGCTGGTCTGTCTGACCTCAATTCTTGAGAAGGTGACGGAGCAAATAATCCCAGAAACCATTTCAAATAATATTAAGGTGATTTGGCATAATTAGCATGGATTTATGAAGGGTAATGTATATCTTAGCATCCTGATAGCCTTCTACAAAGACATTACTAATTTGGTGGATGAAGAGGGAGTAGAAATTGACTTTAGCAAGGCATTCAACACTTCCTAATATCATAATTGACAAACTGATGAAGCACCTGCATGATAAATAGACAGTGAGGCAGACTGAAAACTGGATGAACTACCTATTTTGAAGTGCTGTGATAACTGGCACAAAGTCTATCTGGAGACCAGCCTACAGCAGTGTGTCCTAGGGGTCAAATACTGTTCCAAAATTCTGTAACGTCTTCATTAAAGACCTGGGCAATGGAACAGGGCACATCCTCAGCAAGATTGCAGAGGATACAAAACTGGGAAGTGGTTGATGTACCAGATGGCTGTGCTGGCATTCAGAGAAACCTCAACAAGCTGGAGAAATGGTCCAGCAGGAACCTCATGAACTTCAGCAAAGACAACTGCCAAATCCTGCACCTGGGATGGAATAACCCCATGCACCAGTATCCACTGGCACATGACTGGCTGGAAAGCAGCTCTGCAGAGAAAGATGTATGTGTACAACAAGTAGATCCTGAGCAATGTGCTCTTGCAACAAAGGACAGTGTCAGCCTGGACTGTATGAGGAAAAGAGTTGCCAGCAGGTCAAGGGTGATGAGCCTTCACTTCTACTTAGTGGAGAGAGTCCAGCAAAGGATCACAACAATGACTTAGGGCCTCAGCATCTCTGACAGAAGGAGAGGCTAGGAGAGCTGGGACTGTTCAACGTGGAGAAGAGAGAGCTCGGAGGGATTTTGATAATGCATACCTCAAAAGAAGGTGTAAAGACAAAACCAGGCTCTTCTCAGTGGTGCCCAGTGACAGGATCAGAGGCAATGGGGACAAACTGAAATGCAGGAAAGGCCATCTGTACACAGGAAAACACTTTTTTATTGTGAGGTTTATCAAATACTGGCACATGGTTCCCGGAGAGGTTGGGGCATCTCTATCTTCAGAAAAATGAAAAAGAACAGGTGGGAACAGGCTGGCCCTTGCAGTTAGCTGTGATACTGCATGAGAATTCGCATATCTAGTTTTAGAAAAGTGAAATGCTTTGTGAAAGATTACCAAAGTGACAACACAGAAGGTGTGAATCTACCTGCACCGCACTATTCACTGCAAAGCTAGCACCCATAACTGGTAGTTATCTGAAAATGGTTTATTTAATTAAGAAAAAAGACCAGATTCTGCTCACTTTAGTCACACAATCAGTTCCTGGGGAAGCTAGCAAAACACCTTTGTAAAGGCAGTCAGAGACGTTTTAAATCGTGTTTTGTAAACTTTCTTTTTTTCCCTCATGATACAGTTTCTGCAAATCCCACCCAAAATTTCTCTGGTGAGCAACCACCCACAGGGAACACACATCAAGTTGTGAGTTACAGTAATGTCCAGCTTTTCCAGCTCTTGCTGATAGCTCAGCTGCTCCTCCAGTACTCCAAGGGTTTGTCAAGCAGTAAACAGAAGCTGCAGCTGGCCAGGATGCTAGGAGAAGGAAACATAAATTTAAAACAAGGTCTTTTTTTGTTCTTGCTTAGAGCCATGTTAACAGTGAAGATCCATGTGACAGGGATGAGAGTGCTTGTGAGAAGAAGCTATGTGCAGACTTCCTACAGAGAAATTAAATATCAGTTAGCAATATTAACATATTTTGGCTGCATGCAAGTCCTTGCATACTATCATAGCACCAGGAAAGTACACAGCACCTCTGAGTCAAATAAAAGTTCTGGTTCCTGCACATAATCTGCATTTAGGCAGGATATAATAACTCATAGAGTAGAGAAGAGCAGATAATAGTTCCCCCAACAGAAGCACATGACAATTTGAGTTAATTTTAACTCTGTTGTGTCTCTGTACATATATATAGCAAACCTGCCTTGTAAGCACATTGAAAAACCAACTTCCTGGAGAATTGGACAACTTCAGCACAGTGTGCCATTGTAAGCCTCTTTGTGAGTCCTGGTAGAGTGCATAAGTGCTTAATCACATAGGTATCCTGCTCTGAGCATTTAAATTACACCATCTCATGTAGATGTTTAAGTGAGACTTACGAAATTTCCACCCAGCTGGTGGAGGGGCACCAGCTCCTAATGGTCTCTTTTTTCCTGCCTCTTCATTGACTGTGCAGCAAGCCTTAGCTCCTGCAGTGAGATTTATCTCACCAAAGTTTAGCAATCCAAATGTTTAGCCTTTGGCTGAGCTAGTCTCCAAGCTGCTTCTACATTCAACGAAGAGAGATGGGTATTTCCAGGTAAATGTTAATGTTCTTGACTTAGTCTTTTGCTTGAGGTAGTCTGACTTGCTTTCTCTCAAGAGATCCTTGTCAATATTATAGCAGTGGCCCATAGGAATAGCTCAGAACAGATGCCTGTGATCTACAGACCATATTACATAAAGTGATCCATAAGAACTTTAAAAAGTCATAATCATTAAACAGTGTAACAATTGATTTGTACCCCCCAAGGCTATAGCATGTTTCTAAATACCTTCAGCAAAAGGAAAGAATCGTCGATACTGGAATTAGATGTCTGTTTTATTCTAATATACTATTAAAGTCTTGGAGGCATAAACGTTTTTAAAATCATGGTATTGTTGAATTCAGTGGTGTCATACAGATGAGGGTTCAAAGATATTTCAAAGACGATTAGCATCTTCTCTTATCTGTATCCCACTGTCAGTACTTTATTTAATTAAGAAGGAGGCTTCGTTTGAGAGAGAAAGGGTAGCCCTTCAGAGGCTATGACCCATAATGATTTACTGAGGAAAAAACTTGGCAAATCGTAACATTTGTGAAATATTCTGAAGATATTTTGTTGGGAAATGTTAAACTTTTCCAATAAGCTAAACTGGCAAAAAGGGACTGAAAATACACACGTTGATATATCTCTCTTTAATAATTTAATATAAAAAAAGAATACAGTGAAATGAGCTGTCAAGTATAAAAATCCTTTTAGTATTCTCTTTTCATGTTCAAAATCTTTGTTGTGTTTGAGCATCCATAATTGCTTTGCGTCAGGTTCCCTAAGACATTTTCATCTGTCTTTCAGAAAACTTGAAAACGTTCTTTTGTACTTTTGGATTTAGTAGAAATCAGATGTTTCTTTCAGCCAACAAGGTTACTTCTGGTGATTGTTTATCCTCTGCCTATCTGTTGTGATCACTGGGACCATCTTTCACTTCGATATGATACATGTATATTATTGTTTGCACCATCACTCACAGTTCATAACTTGGTATAATCCAGAAGGGCATTGCACGCATCGTTCCTTCTGTTTAGCCATTGAAATAACTTTACTCAGAATCAAAAAGCTGAATGAAACAGCTGAGCCCAGCAAAGAGAGCAGCTAACATGGGAGTTTCTGAAGGGTAAGCTGCAGAGCCTGTGCTCAGAGGTAGTGCAGTTGCAGAAGGTGAGCTGAGAGAGCATTTGCATGCATATGCGTGTGTGTGTGTGTGTTATCTATTCAAGTTTTGTCCTTTGGGAAGGCTGTAGGGGCAGTCTCTCTATCCCCTATCAGGCCTACTGATCGGCTTGTCAGTGCTTCTGTGAGACCCATCTGGACATGACTAGCAGCTCTTTGATCAGAACCAGTGCTTGAAATCATCAAGTAGCTAATCCCTCCCAGATTACTGAAGAAATGAGGCTCTGCAGCGAGGATTTATATATAAATCATTTGCCTGGTGTGCTTTGGAACCAGACAGATGAAGAAAAGAAAGACAGTGACTTCACACAACATAGAGGAGGGATATTTGAAAAAAACACATCTGGAAAACACCACTGTTGCAGATTCAAGGCAGCAGGGACCAGTCACTAGGGAACAAACTGTATGACAGATCACGGTTTGTAGCACAAGGGACAAGAGCACCATCTTGTATCCACAAAATACTCAAGTCTGAACCACTGACAAAGCCCTGTGCAAGTGGTCTTGAAGGTTTATGGATCAATTTTCTAGCCAACATAGTGCAAGGCGGAGCATAAGCTACCAGTAGTTCCTACCATCATACCACATTTCAGAGCAACATCAACAGCTCCTTAGAAACCTGCCTGTCCTACATAAGGGGAAAAAAGCTGAGAAGCTGACATCTTGATGTGAGTGATATATATCAGAGATCTGTCAGTACAAAAACTACCTTGGAATTTCTAAAAAAAAAAAAATAATACTATTTCTTAACTCGAAAAAACAGTGTCATGGAAAGATAAATTTGATTTCATGTTGTCAGATAAAAGGGCACTGATCTAAGCACTAAAAACAAAGATTTTTTTAGGAGCAAGTTGTCATGACTTAATTATATTCATTATGTGCAGACTGAAAATAAAGCTTAAACCAGTAATAAATATGGTTGGGGATTTAAAAGAGACAGGTTCATAAAGCTGAAAACAACTATAGGCTGATAGAACTGGAAAAATGTATGAATAATTTGGGAGAACTGATTAAATATTTTATTTGATGGCCAAAAATCTACCATCCCACAGCTGAAAAATTAGGTGATGTTAGTTATAAAACAACGTGACTTTAGCAGAGAGAATAAAAGCACCTACAAAAGCTAAAATATATTTGTGATCTCTGTGTGTGCATGTCAGTGGAGGGAGGTAATGAAAAAAAGGGCAACTTGACAGAAATAGATATAAATTTAGAAGCTAGAACATTTGCGAAACTGATTAAGTAAACAAAAAAGAATGAAGTAAAAAGCAAAGGATGTTACAGTTGTAGGTAATAAAAAATCAAAATGCAAGGAATCCTTCCAGAGGTGCTGGGTTTCTTCAAAATGAATAAGGTAAAAGAAGGTAGAGCTGTCAATAATTACACAGAAAAGACAAAAGTGTTAAAAAAAATAAAATTGGGGGGTTTGGTGTTTTTTTTTTGTTTGCTTGTTTGTTTTGGGGTTTTGGGGCTGGTTTTTTAGAAAAAAAAGATTATATATTCAGATTACACGAAAATGATGAGTATATTCTTTAATATGGATTTTTTTTCAGAGGCTTTCTTTACACACAAACAACTATAACAAAGAACACTAAGATCTTTATTATTTTTGCTTAGACATAAAGTGGGGCTTGAGTGAGATTTAATCTGAGTTACCTGGATCTATATTTAGAAGTGTGATAAACAAGTCATTTGTTAGCCAGAGGGGTCCAGAGGAAGCATTAGGCTGGGAGTCTACATTTTTTAAAGAAGTCACTTTAAACTCCTAAAGTCACTTCAAACTCCTAAAGCACTGAACAGATTTACTTCTTCATCTTGAAATGCCGATGCTTTCTTCAGTAGAATGCCTGCTATTTGTTAGGCACTTCACAAAGTCTCATATAAATTCTTTCTGAGCATCTGATGAGATGTTGTGTTTGTGGCAAGGCGGGATGTCAGTGCCTGCTGCTTTTGAAGACAGACTTTTTGTGGAAGGTTGTATATAAATACATATTAAGGAAGAATGTTTTAACATAACATTTGAGACATAAATATTCATTTCCTGCTGCAAACTATAGATGAACAAGGTACTCTAATTCTTTGTGATTCTTGAGCACTTATTTTTGGAATGTTTGCTGCTTCTCCCGTCTGTTGCTCCTTGATCCCATGTTTTTTTGTATAAAGCAAAATACATCCTTCACTGTATGTTTCCTGGATTTCAGAATGAAAAACCTGCAGTGGTGAAGCTGACCAGAACAGTGACCACTGTTCTCCCATGCCCTGTATACGAAGGCTGCTGAGAATGTGTCATTTTAATGGTTTCTCCCCCTGCCAGCCTGAAATCCTTCCTAAATTCATGTAGTTCATAACAGCCAACAAGCAGACAAGCAAACAGACAAGACAATCACCAGACAAGAACCCGTTCCTTTAAAGGTTTGTGCAAGGTGGGCATGGTGGTGTGACTGTCTGACTGCCAAACATCTCACATAAAGTGTTGCACACACACAGCATTGCAGTACTGATTGTGCAAGGCAAGCCTAAGCAGAGGCCGTACAATCAGACATAAGGTTAAGCTCTCAGCACAAGTCAGTGCATCAATTTAAGGTAAATATCAAGGTCCCTGTTCACTGCAGCTGGCAGGAAAATGGTATTTTCTGTGGGAGCATTTTGTCTTCTATCAAACCCATGTGGAAATTTTCAGGCTTTCTCTCATTAAAAAAATCAAAATTGAAAACTTCTCCTCCCATTTTTAATATTTGAAACAGACAAAGAGCATGTTTTCTTACACATAAGCAAAGGAAGCAGACATTTGCCTCCAAATTTTTCATTTAAAAGAAAAAATGCAAAAGCATTTACATGTTAATAAAAGCAACTCCTGCTACTGGTTATTATCCTCCTTTCTCACTCATGCATATTACTGTGATCCAAGCAGAGAACAAGCAGGCTCTCAGACCTTCCTTAGCATGCAAATGAAGCATTGGCTTCTGCATCACCCCATGAATCTGAAAGCAACTTGTGTCGCAGCACAACCCTGTTCAGAAAACAGGGGTCTTTCCTTATTCTTTCAGCACAGCCAGGCAACATTTTCCATCCCTGATGTGTAGGACTAAGCCTAATCCCAATGGTAGTAAAACTGAGACAGAAGAGCAGGTGAAGATAAGGAAGCAAATGAAAATAGATGTGGTTTTTATTGATACATGCTTCAGAAAGGAAGAATTGCGGCATTTCCCTCCAGCTGTACACTCAAAATCAGATATGAAAGACTATCTGATTACTTCCTAAAGTGTTGCCTGGGAGAATTAAGCACAGGCCATGGAGCAGATCCACTGCACAGGCAAATGTCTGTACTCTTTTACACCAGCTGAAAGACTGGTCCTTCTGCATCCCATCTGTCAAATATGCATAGATGCAAAACAGGTGCCTGTAGTCCTCCAGAGCAGGTACAACCCCTTTCTCCCAGTGTCTTTTTATGCACCCAGTGAGTTTCAGTACTCGATTTAGCTCTTTTCCAACTTCATTTCATAGAGAACAGAAGATGGGTTTTGGCAGTGACACTTAGCTGAACTCTGCTTTGTGTGCAGTTAGATTTACTTCTAACACTTCTGAATGTCGTTGCCTGTATTGTTGCTTTTGTCCCAGTGCTCTTTTTGTTGGTCGGTTTTGTATTGAAATCACAGTTAAGCCATTCAGCATGGTATTTTCTCTACAGAGTGAAAAGTGTGTGAAAGCAGTTGAAGGTCACATGTATTATAACAAAACAAAAGAGAGAAATAATAGGGCATCCATTCTGAAGTCCTCAGACATCCAACATGTTATTGCCTCAGTGATTTCAGTATGGATAAGAAGAGTTGCAGAGGGAAGAAGGCATCTTAATCCAGCTGCTCCTTTCAGCATACACAATGAGAGGCATGTGGGGGTCCTGTTCCTCAGCCCCTTCCTGCCACTCCATGTCACACACCCGGCCTGGTCTTTAGACAGTATAACTCTCTGCCAGGGTACCGAGGAGGAAATTGTTCAGTTTGTGGATATCTACAGTGGCATCTCTGGCAGGAGTCTCGCTCAGGGGGACTGAACTCCTCAGTTCATGTGCTCCCAAGCTATACTCTGGGCACTGCAGCCCCCAACCCCTATTTAAAGTATTCTTACCTGTGACCCAAGCCAAACTAAGTGGCTGCACAACCAGATTCCTCCAATAAAGACACAGCTTTTTTCTTCATCCCAACAAAATGCCCCTGGAAATAGGGCATAAAACAGAAGAGAGAGTAGGGGTGGATACTGTTACAGCTCCTTTCTCTCTCCAGGTCCCCAGTACCTTATTCAGGAAGAAGAGTGCAGTTTTTAAAGTGTAATTTATTTCTGAGTGGGTCATCCCAGCCTGTCAGTGTATTTCAACCCCTTTTCTTTTTTCTTAGCAGTTTTCAGGTTTTGGCCCTCTTTATTGTTGCATTTATCCTTCAGTAGCATAGGACAAGGGGCAATGGTTTTAAAGTCAAAGAGGGTAGATTTAGACTAGATATAAGGAAGAAATTTTTTACAATGAGAGTGGAGAAACACTGGAACAAGTTACCCAGAGAAGTGGTAGATGCTCTATCCCTGGAAACATTCAAGGCCAGGTTGGATGCAACTTTGATTTACCTGATCTCATTAAAGGTGTCCCTGCTCATTGCAGGGGGATTGGACTAGGTGGGCTTTATACTTCTCTTCCAATGCAAACTATTCTGCGATTCTATGATTCTTTGGTAGTATAATTCTATTATTTGTAAACAGGCATTTAACTCATTTGAAGATGTGAACAACACAGTTTTTTAAACATTGTCATTACAACACCTTGTAATTACAGTGATTTCTTACCGCACCTAGTCACTGGTGCAGGTACAGGAATATATAGGGAGGCTGTGGTATGAGTAAAGCAGAGGAGAGCTTGCTGAGATCTGGTTGAATGGGATGGTAGGTAGTTTATCCAAAGCAGCTGTGCAAAAAAATCCTATACATCTCTAAAGGCAATGACATCTCACAGCTGAAGAGACAAGTGCTCACACTGTTTAGACACCCTCCTGCAGCATAATCCTATAGTTCAAAGCAGAAGAGGAACAGAGGGTTGAGCCCAGCTTTGCTCCACCTGGCACAGGGAGGGGGCACAACACTTGTCAGTCACTACAGCTCATTTTTGTAGCAATGGGGTCCCAAACAGCCCTTGCTTTCTGATCCCTTGTCTGAGTTTGCATCTCTCATGGGCACCATTTTCTCCTGTGCCTGAAAGTCTGAACACTGGCAACAAGGCCTTAACTAAACTTCCAAACAGCTGAGCAGTCATTAGCCCCAGATTTTTTTTATCCCTTAGGCCAGACACTCCCTCAGATGAGGAATATAATTCCCTTGGACTATAAAACACATGAGGAGCCATGAGCTAGCTTGCAGACCAGAAGAATTAAAGCCACTTTATTTCCCTATCTATATAGTATTGTGTGTATTACGTTAGCACAGTGCTCTACCCACGCTAACAGATCTGACTCTGCATTGGAGGTAATAAAACCCACTGGCTGGATTGCAGCCAACGTCATATTATAGCTGACCTAAAAGAGGTACCAAAGCAATAGCTAGTGACAGAACAGACAGAGTAAATATTTGGGGTTTTAGCCTCTATTGAACTCTATGCTGCTGGAACTTCATTGCTCTCAAAACCTGAGCTAGAGAGTTTAAAGCTTACTCAGGTATGTATTATCAGCTATTGTGGGGGAATATTAATTGTGGCCTGGTGCAAAGCAAGAGAGAATAAGATTCTTCCCCTTTTTACCTCTCAGAATTGGAGTTATATATGAGACCATTTGTCTGAGTATATACGGTCTTGCTGTCAGAGCTGGCTGGCAGAGTTGGCTTTGTTCTTCCTTACAGAGCCCTAAATCATTAATCCTGGGTCCATAGAACGAGGGTATTTTAAACAGGGAGTGTCAATATTAATATCTCATTTCATTGTTTCTAATCAGCTAAAATTATTCAGTCAGGGCAAATTCTGCTCTCTATTATCCTGGTGCAATTCATTGATTTTACAATGGCCAAGTGTAATTGTGTGCAGAATTTGGTCATTAATGTAATTTTAATAAAACTTTCTTCATCTATATTTCGTAAATCTATTATTTTGCAACAAGAGTTTGCTAATCAGAGAGAAGATATCTCTAGAGATTGTTGCTCATTTGGTAAGGTAGACAATAGGCAATAAATACCACTGCATTAGAAATGTAAGTGAAAGTGAAAATTGGAAGTTGCTTTTAGATGAGAGTAGATTAAATATGGTACATTTGCTTAAGTATCTTTGTAATGTAACTTGGCTTTTCATCTTGATCTTTGGTTAAAATTACTTTCTCTGATTTAACTCTTTGTACGTGCTAGAGCACCTCTGCACAATTGGAATAAACAACTCTTATAGTAATGCATATTGTGCCAAAATCTTCCCTCAGCAATATCTATGCATAGGAATTCATAACAGGATTTAAAATCAGAGCTGAAGGTCACCTTTTTCATATCACAGGCCATTCCATTTCTCTCCTGTAAGTAAATCTAGTAACTTTACTCAAATTAAAACATTTCAGCCCCCTTGAGACGTAACCGTTAAGTGCCTCACACAGAGATCAGCTGAAACAGAACTACCACAAATGCCCAAGGCTTTCACAATGCTAGATAACAAAGAAAGTGGTGCAGTAAAAATTCAGAGTCCCTGATGTTCTGAATTGGGGAAAAGCCATCTTTGCCTCTCAGCCTGTGAACCTGGCAGAGTGGGCAAGGATTAAGCTATGAGGGGTGTCTGTACCACATAGGAGCAGTGTCCAGTTCTGGCTGGGGGAATGTTTTTCCTACCTTCAAGATCAAATTGTTTGCTTGTAATCACTGTCTTAAAACAAGGCTGCAAGCATTAGCAGGAATGTCCAGTTGATTCTCCCTATGGGCTCAGCAGAGACTGAATGAATGAGGAATTAGTCCATGCTTTGTCTTATTTGTCTAGCCTGATGCTCTTCCCAAGTGCTAGTGATCTGTGGAACTAGTGCAGTAAGTACTCTTGATTCCCTGCATCTAATTGTAGTTAGAAGTTGCCCTAATCTCAGTTAAAACTCATTGCTACAAAGTTACCTTTTGTTATTTATGAATGAGTTTTTCTAACGTTGGCATTCAGATGCAACGCTTAATATGGTATAGGCCAACAAGTCTGAGCCCTCCTCTATTTCTCCAACCCAGCAATTAGAACTCCTTTCTGGAGAGAAGTAACTAAATCCAGTAAAAATAAATCCAGTGATTGCTTCTCAACTACTTTGCCAGTAAACAGAAGGCACATAACCTCTGCTATCTCTGTTAGATTTCCCACATTCTCCACGAGCTGAGGACATGTTTTCATAATGACCCTAACAATGCCATGCACAGAGGAAAGGTCATGTCACTAGCTCTGCTCAGTTATCTCTTTCTACATATACAAACCCATCTCTTTTTTTCCCCTCCACAGCATTACATTGTATTCAATACCTATTCAGAGTAACTCCTTATACCCATCTTTGGCAGCTTAGGCTCATGTACCCTTAATGTACTTTATTTCTCAGGAGCCAGTGTTTCATCTGACAGGTTTTGCCTGTTTCCTGAAAGGCAAAAGGATAAATCCAGATATGAAAGAAGCAAGGAAAATGACTCAGGATATCATTTTGACTGTAAGATTCCAATTACTTTCTGCAGTTGCTGAGAACTGCAGGAATGACCTTATTTAGTGTAATTTGGTATTTGAGAGAGGTTCCTCAGATCAAAAGGGTTTGCTCTCTCTTCAGCTGCTTAATGTTGCCAAAGGGTTAAGAACAAGTGCTAAGGGAAAAAATATTACTTGGATACAAACTGTTGAGATGCTGAGACATTTAGGGCACTTACCACCTAAGTACATTACATCATTCATGTGATGCTAGATATTCAAGACTCTTCTCAGATATCATCCAGAAAGCCTGTATTTTTATGTCCTAGGAAAAGAGCAACAGAGTTTACATTATCAAATTGTCATACAAATGTATCAATGAGGAAAACAGAACTTGCATGCTTAGAAAATGAAGGATATGTACGTATAAGAGAAACATTGAAAAGGGGACATTTGCACTGGATCTAGCAGCATGTCTTACCACAATTAGCATAGCAGGGTAGCATATATCATACAAAATGCCATACTCTTAGGAAAAAAGTACTCAAATGTGTCATGTACCACACAGAAAGGGTGGAACCAAACTGTGAAGTACTGTGAGATATAATGTTCAAGGTGCAATACATGATGAGCCAGAATAGAAAAAGATGACAGGAACCAGACAGCAGACCAAAATAAAATGAAAATATAAAAAAAAAAAAAAAATAGAATGACATGCTGTCTTTGATCCTGTTTACAAGAGGAAAGCAACCACACAGAAAAGCTTTCATGGTATCACAGAATCTGCACGTGTAGGAGAGACTGCTTGTGAGAGAGGGCTTGAACCTGGAAGTCTGCATGCAGTTCTCCCATTAACTTCAGATAGAGTTCAGTGCACAGAGTGTCAGAAAGATTAGGGTTCAGATAACTCAGTAAGTGGCTTGAGGAAAAGAAAGACATATGCAAAGAAAAATGCCACTGATCAATATTACCCTGCAGTGTCCTTTACACTGTATTAGCTCACAAGCTTTGGAGATAAAGCACATTTTTAATGAAGCTTGAGTATTATACAAGGCTTTACCATCATTCCAAAGGCAGCTACATCTTCGCAAAAGGCTTTTAGGATTCCTAGGGAAGCATCAGCCCAGTCCTCTGCAAGAGGCAGGGGAAGAGGAACAGTAATCTTGTACATGGAAAGCAAGTTTTAAAGAGATCAGCACTACTACTTGCTTATCTAAAGAAGAACTCTTTTTCAAAAACTCGGTTGTATTAGCATAAAAAGTTCCACATATCAGCTCTCAAGGTCTTTTACTAATCAGAAAATTGGCAAGACCTATGTAGAGGGTGTGAAGGGGGAATGAAGGACAAAAATTAAAGCACACGTTTTCTAATATTTTGCAGGTTCTTCTATAGCTGAGCTAGTGACCCATATTTTTGCTAGTGCTGCTGCAAAGTATCTGGGGTAAACCTTGTACTCTGCTTAGCACCTAGTAAAGAATGCCTCAATGTAATGTCACATCAATCACTGGATATTCACAGTTCAAGAAAATGGTTAGCTAACATAAAAGACTCCAGAGAAAAGTAAAAGTGACCAGTCCAGCAGTAAAGATGGAAAGAATTAGGTCCATTTACCCATAAGAACTAAAAGGCCACCATTTTTGAACATGTAAATGTTTGCTGAAAAAAAAAAAAAAGAAAACTGATAAATTTATTTCTATGTTCATTATAGGTAGGATAAGAGGTTGTAAGTTTAAATTACTTCAAGGAAGATTTAGATCAGACATTAGGAAAGCCTTCCTAATGTTAAGGATTGGATGAGGTCTTACCATCAGGCTTTTTTAAAAGGATACGTGAGAGAGAAATGTTTACTCATAACTGGTTCAGCCTTGAGGCTGAGCATGGCTGAAACAGCCTGTCTAGGTCATTTGAGCCTCAATTTATGAGCCAAGCTGCTGCCTCTGAAGTGAAATACGACATTTTTATTTTAAAACTATACTGCAAAGTTTAATGAGAAAAACATAACTTCTCTAATTAAAACAGTGGAAGTAGCATGAATAGGAAACATATATGGAGATTTGGCTTACATTAAAACAACTTCTCTAGTGCAGCCTTCAAGGGGCATTTTAATGTCTATCAACAGTAAATATCTTGGCTACTGTCTCATTTCTGAATGTGGAAAATGCAGAAAACCTCATTCTTCTTGAGGCATTTATAGGGTACTGTTTCATCCCTGTTTACTGGACAGAGGGCCATGTGTTGACTCTCTAGACAGAGTAATCCTGTGTATTAGTTGATTAGCTTTGAAAAACAGTTCTTTGGAGAGGGGATAAAAATTGTTCTAAAGCATTTTCTCTTTTTAAAGGGACTTACTGTTCCAAATTGCTTGCAGCTTTTCTTTACACATAATGATTATGGAGTTAAACATAAGAGAGTCTATATAAGGGGAATAATGACAATAACTCGAGCAAGGAATGAAAATGTTAAACTAACAAATAAAGAGGTCAATTACTGAAACAGATGAGAAGACAGAGGGCAAATTTTAATAGCAAGACATAGCTGGCACAATGATTAGACCACAGGCAAAGCTTACTGAGTTTGGATTCAGAATGTTAAAGCAGCAACAGTGGAAAACAGAGGACTCACAACACAGAAAGAGCACAAAAAAATAACTGGAGGATATATATAAAGGCAGAAGGGAAAACAGTGCAAGTGAAAAATGTTATGAGACAGAAAGCCCAGAAAGGACAGGTTTACCTGAGGATGAGGAATTGAAATGAGTAGAGGCACCTTTGCAGTACCATGCAGTTCTTTCTAAGGCAGGATCTCCCTCAGGACACCCAACTGGCCTCTGCTGACCCAAATCCCTGAAGCCTAAGTGTGGCAGCCAGTGCCATGATTCCTCAAATAGCCCAGCAAAATTAATCTCTGTGCATCTACATTTTCTTCAGAGAGGACAACAATTTGCATGCAGCAAACATGTCACTGGTAGGGCTCTGGAGCACACCCCCAATCCCTGATTCTGGGGATGCTACCCCTTTCTAAGGCAAACTGTCAGCAGACAGAGAAAATTGACTGCTGATGGTAATAACAGAGTGAGTCTAGTGATGTGCAGGGTTGATTGATCCAAATTCATGTGGTGATGGAGGGGAGCTTCATGGACAAAATCATTCCATGGCTACAAGTGCTCACTGAGTTGTGGTAGCAGGAATTAAAGTGAAGTCTATTGCTTTTATTTAGGTTAGAACAAGCAAGGCAGAGAATGACTGAAGGGCTTGAGTAGGAAGGCAAACCTTGTTAGTTTCTATTTATTTTTACCATGTAATATCCAATGCTTCATAGCTCTTGTGACATTTCAGACACAAGCGACGACTGCACTCAAATCTAAGTCCAGAGAAGTAGGCCAATTTACAGCGGCTGAGGAGCTCATTCTTCTAGGGACTACTACTGAGACAAATAATTTTGATTTTTAGGCTTTTCTCCACCAATCAATATTTTTATTGCTTTACTTGAGATAGAAAACAATCATATAACAACAAAAATTGTTGGGCTTTGTTTTGAATTGTTTCTTTTACTCTTTACTGGGGGTTTTCGAGCACAATGGGGTAGCCTCTTAGAAATACGAAATGGTGAAAAAAAGTTGTACTCTACTTCGAAGGGAAAGGAAAAAACTTTAGTGTACTGCAGATAGGCTAAGGCTCATACTGACTGTTCATTCAGCCTTCAAGGACTGTTCTCATCCATGTGTTGTTTATACCTGAGGACTTGTGTTCCTACACAGTTATATGCTGCTGCTGAGGAGTGTCATTTTGTTTTCTGTTCCTGCACTTGCTTTGTCCCATAAAAGAATTTCTGTTCCAAATCAATTGCATAGATATCTATAAGTGTTACAGACTAAGTTGCTTTCTATCTCAAAACTAATGTAAGCCATGCAGCAGGAATAGAAAGCACAGTGGCATGTTCACTGAAATAAGCTACCCAAATTGCCCTATCCACAAATTCCTGTGTTTGCACTTCATATATTGCAAGCAGGTAAAGAATGGGAGGATGGGAGGAGAAGAAATTATAATCACAGGTCTCCAGCTTGGTGTCCACAGCCCCATCTTAAAAAAAAAAAAAAAAAAAAGAAATTGCACTTTTTTCATCAATCTAAAATTATTCTTTCTGTCCAAATTATTATTTGATATTTTCAACATACCCTCAAGGTGAGCAAGGCTTCTGTTTCTGAATACTACTCATTTTGCTAGGATCACAGGCATCAGTACCTGTTTCTGAGTGTTTGAAGGAAGACTTAATTCATTTATCAATTCCACTATTGAATTCTTTGAAAGGGACTGATCTTTGTGTTCAGAAGCCTAGAAAAATCTTCCCAAGTATGGCTCCATTACTTTTGTAATTTGTGGCAAGAAAGGGTTAGCACAAAAGAACAGATTACTTGCTGGTTGGCAGTTTCCCCAACATTCATAATGGTTAGCTAAACCAGCTTCACCTCGTGTCCAGTAAAAATGGTTTAAAATTTTGTACAGTTAAATAACTGTAAACATGAGTTGGATCTATTCCTGGTGCTCTTTCTTCTTACTTCAATGCACTCATTCAGTTAAAAATGAAAGATAAATGTGCAAGCAGCAGATGTTTCTGTAAATTTTTCAACAACTTTTTAGAGCCTGGAATGTGCCAGTGATGGAGTCCTAGAGTAGAGCTCCCAGGAAGAAGAAGCATCAATATAGAATTACCAGAAGGAAAGTAAAGTAGAAGAAGAAAAATCACAATCAAAGGAAGCACAGAGCATCCCTGTGCAGTCAATCAAATGCCAGGTTTGCTAAACTTAGTTCTGGTAAGACCTCATTGTCTTACCCTGAGCACCACTTTCCTTCATTTCCATAACTATAAAATCATAAACTGTCAGGATTAATTATTGTCTACAAAAGGCCAGCAGCTTGATATGTGTTTACACACTTTTCTGTTGAAAGAAAAGAATACAATTATATATCTGAAGGACTGAAAAACACCAAGCATTACAAATATTCTATTGTTTTGTATTTATTTCTTATGAAATGCTTCATCTGTTAAGGTATTGCTCTGACAGCCTTAGCCATTCACCAGCTTCATGTCCCTTTGTAAGGACTGTGCTATTGACACAGAATCATCATTTCCCCCTTCATAATCATATTTTCATGCTTCATGTCATTCCCACCTGTGGCTTTCTAGTAATTAATGATGTTACAATGCAAATTCTAATCAAGCCGCATATGTATTTTGTTCATTTGTTTCCTTATGGGAAGCATTTTAATTTCCCCTGGCCTTTATGCAGCAGCTGCATGTCCTTCTGATTATTTCTTCTGCTGAAAAGTGGTCAAAGTGTTGCTCAGGCCAAAATCAGTCCAGCTGTAAGCATGTGAAACTCTTCTGGCCCAGGATGTCAAAATCCATGTGCCATCTAGTTTTATTAAAAGCTGGGCAAATCACAGGATCCTTGAGACGTGCAATAGCAGCAAGAAAGCCAGAGAAAAATGAGAATTTTGGGCTACAAAAGCAGACTGCTGTAGTGGGTAGTCTGAAGATTACAGCAACTGCAAGACAGAAAAGAAACTTTCCTGCTACACAATGCTGTCTGTTAAGAACACGCCTATAAATATCATCCCCTTTTTGTCTGTGTCTATGAGCTAGATGAAAGCATTCAAAGTAGAATTTTCTCATTAACATGGAATTAAATGTATTTTGAAAAGAATTTTGATACATATATAACAACTTGTCTATTATTTTAAACCTCTGCAGGCAAACACAAAGACAGACAGGCTGCTGAAGCACAGGTCTGGGAATGGGGTGTCACACTGAAATCTGTCATGGGCTTCCCATTTATCATAACTCGGTCCTGTGAATATTTCTAGGCTCATTTTAATCTTATGTAAACTGTAAACTATAGCTTGTACACACATTGCAGGGAGGCTGGAAGGTCTACTTCTTCAAAGCTCTTTGATGATCTCTGATACAAAGCCCTAAAACACTCTATCTATTCCTTTTACACATATTTTCTCTCATACTTCAAGGAGATCTGAAGATGTATCTTCATTACAGCTTAATGGCCTGTATCTTTTTTTTTCTCTTTTCTTGTAGCTGGGAGCAGTCTTCTAAATTAAGTTCAAAACACCAAGAGGAAAAACAACTTTCTTGGCCTTCCTGAGTTGTCCACACTGCCTTTATCTTCTTTTTCACTTTCACACAGTTTCCTTATGTGAGGTTTCAGCTCAAGGAGAAAAATATGTAAGTACAGCTCTTGTAAACTAGTGACCTATCATGGGCTTTATTCTCTTCTGCAGACATTTTGCATCCAGAAGATGGTAATAAAATTAAATCCTTGCATCTAGGAAACCTCAGATATGAAATTTAACTGAGCAGGAAGAGAGGACTTCTGCAATCCATTCAAGTGGGCTTTTGTTAATGAATAAACAAATACCTTGCAATACTGGTAACAGAGCATGCAATCCTATAGTTTTCTCCCAGAATAAAATTTTAGCCTTCAGATCTTGATGGTCCGTTCAGTTTTAACTGTCATCCTCTCTTTTCCACTTAATTATGGTACTACACTGTGATAACTCCTGGGCACTGAAATAGAAACACTATAGGTTCTTGTCTGTAAGAGCTGCTCCCAACACTTAACACCAGATTTGCCTTGCAGTTACCTTAAAGCCTCCTCCCAGTGAAGGCATCAAGATTCAGACCTATTCAGTGTTCCTAACCATCTAAGAGAGGAGGCTCAGCTCAGGAGGTACTTGTCCCATCCTCCTGAAGGCAGCATGGGAACTTGGCCAGATTAGAAACTGAACAGGCACATCCAAGGATATGTTGCTTCATAAACTGGTAAATGCTTTGCTGCTTCGGAAGACTATTATTTACTGTAGGCAACAGCAATCTTTTATTCCTTCACCTCTTCAGAAGGTGTGTGCTATTTCCCCCCTATCCTTTGTTTTAAGGACTTGATGCAGTCCTCCTTCCTGTATACCAAGGATCTGTAATTCTTTCCTTCTAGTTAGCAACATCTTCTTTATGCTTCCATATCCACTCCTCTGCATGAAAATTCCTCATTCTCTTCCCATGTCCTCATTCACCTCTTTCATCTTCCCCACTTCCAGTCCTTCAACCTATCGCTTCATTACTGTGCTTTCAGTGCATCAGACCATTGTGTCTTCTGCATTCCAAATGGGGTTCACATGCCTCTAATTCCCACCCACAACTCCATCTCTCATTATCCCTTTCATGTCTATGAGGATATCAGAGTCTTTTGAGATTTGGCTGGGACTGACCTTTCTTTTATGTAAGAAGATACTTTTCCATAGATTTGCTTTGAGAGAACATCAGGTTTGATAAGCGTGGGTAGATTTACACAGCAAACATCAGGTGTATCGTGTGCCCTCATCCCATTTTCCATCAAAATCAATTGGCTCCATTCACTCAGACAGCTCCTGAGCTTTGCAGTCAGTGGAATACAACTCCCAAAGACTGTCATGTTACTTCCAAGCTAAGGGAAGGTCCTCACAATCTCAGCCAGTTGTTCCACCTCTGTAAGTGCAGGACTAGTTACACAGCTCTAGAAGCGGGAAATAATTTGAAGCTTCAAGCACTTTGGTAAGTAGAGATTGTGAGGAATTCTGCGTGTAGCTAAGCTCTCTATAGCAATATTAACAAATAATGACCTTGCTTTGAAAATATATGCTGTTTGTTCACTGCTTCTCTATGGTATCTGCTGATTTCTACTGTGTCCAACATTCTTGGAAACTTCTGCCCTGCTGAGAGACTCAGATCATCTAAACTTTAGGCTAGTAGCCCTGAGCTCCATAATATGCACTCAGGCACAAGGGCTTACATTATAAGAGAGTTTTATATTCCTTTTCCTGCAGAGCTCTGTCATCAGAAATGATCACTAGCACTTAGGAGCGCCACTTACTTTGTGTATAGATTCACAAAAAAGTCTTTGAGACAGGAAGATCGATTAGCTTAAAATAATATAGTGAAATTTTTTGAAGTTGTAACCTCATTTTTTAACTGAAAATAGGACTTTAAGAAAAGCACTTAATTTCTGTGTCATCATTTCTCCCAGCTGTACAATAGGATAATAACATTGCTTTATCTCACTGGGATTCTGTGAAGAAAATTCATTATTCTTGTGCAAGCCTCTACTACCGGAGATAAAGGTTGTGGAAAAGCCTCTCAGAAACTAGTTGCATTTGGGCTTATCGTTGGTCACACAAGTAAAGTTAAATACATTTATAAGTACTTGCTGGGTTTGGTACCTAGGTCAAGACAGGTGCAATTATGGCAAAAATCCAAAGTTTGAAATTCATAAAATAAAAAGCTGGTGTTCCAACTCAAAAAATCAATAACTCTGAGGTTAAGAAACATTGTCTACATTTTCACAATCTCTCTCTGTGCATCACAGCACAGAGGCACAAAGGAAGAAAGCATATGCAGAAAACTCAGTCTATGACATTTCCATGGTGCTGCATGGATTTATTAGCTTATTGTGAGGAATTTTGTTAACACCAGAGTGGGGAATTCTGTTCAGTGCTCTGCTGCTTGGTTTTGATACATACTGGCAAGGATACGTCCTGCCCCAGGCTGCTGCAGAGACACAGAGCCCTTCACTTGATGTTGCAGTTAAAGGCTCAGTCTGACCCTCTGGGAAGTATATGCTTCCTTCTTTTTTCTTTTATTTTCTTTTTTTTTCCCCTTTTTTTTTTACATAAGTAGGGATGGTATCGATGTTCTCCAGCAATCTTCATCACACAGCTTTTCACAGGAAGAAGAACAAAAGGTAGAACAAAAAGTACAGGTTGTCAAAGATGCTGTCACTTGGAACATATTTCTCCTGAGCTGTATCTGAAAGGGGAGATAAAAGAAAAGATACTAAAATATTTTATGTGTGTTTGAGATGAGCTCAACGCAACTCCTGTTTCTTTGCTAAAACACATCACTGACTAAAGCAACATAAAGCTCAAAATGCCGTCTTTGAAAATAGTTAGACAAACTCTACTTAGAGGCTTGGTTGTTTGGTTGTTTTTTTAACTATGCTTTAGCCTGTCAGACTCAAGAACTGTCTCTCTGCCATTTGCAGACTTCTGCCTCTGCCCCCTTGCCATTTACAAGGGTTTAAACAGCTATTGTGAGTCCTCTTGTTCTGCTATAAATAGCAAGGTATGGAGTGATGAATGCACACAAATGCCACAGTAACACAATGCGGTAATGCATGAGGACTGTATTACCTTGTATGCATAACTTATATGAAAAGAAAAAGAGGCAGTCTTACGAACTCATCATTACTATGTGTCTATGCATCCGACAGGCAAGTCACACCGCAGTCACTGCTGCTCACCCCTGATTTCACCTGGGCTGTGTATAGGCTACACTTTATATGGGTGATATGTTTATGTCTCCTCCTTGGCTAGCAGCAGGCAGTGGGCAGCAGTCTGATCTGTGCCTGAACTTTGTCACTGTAACAGTCACACATTGTAACAGTGCCTGAGAGGAGTGTAGAAACCACGGCAAGAGGCACTGCTTGTTACCAGCTATTGCACCTGTGTTTTATGCCTGCAGTCTACTTTAATTTGTGTGCTACTCCACACCAAGCCTGCCATTACTGCTGCACTGTTTTGCAAACAGTAAGGGGCAATTTCTCTTCCAAACATTGATTCCCTTTTTAATCACAAGGAGAAAGGGAGCAGGGATCCTCCAGGAGTTTGTACTCACACTCCACAGGCACGACACCACGCAGATAACAAGCATCCTATTCACCTCTCTAACTGGAAACATCTGGTCTGAGCTAGTTGTCTGGTGTCACAACAAAAGAAAAACTCTGAGGAGACTGAATGATCCAATGCTAAAGCAGGTGTCTCAGAAAAGCAGCATGAATTGCCCTCTGGAGCTTACAACCTCCCCTTAATTATAAGGGTAGCCTGGAAAACTGGTTTAGACTAGAGACTGGACTTCCAGGCAGCTTGAGTTAGATAAGCTGCCTTCCAGACCTGGTTGAAAGGAGACTACATCAGAATCCTCTCCTCTCTGCCTACAGCAGGCTTTCTGCTGTGCAGAAACTTCAGGCAAAGCCCTGGCTTAATTTAAGTCCACAGCAACACTGTAACTGGACTGGGATTTCCCCTGACATACCTGCTTCTGACTCCTGCACTATCATAGGCTCACAAAACCACTGAGTGGGAATTGCTGTGGTAAAACCCTTGTCCAAATATTTCATGGTATAAGAAAAGAAACCACTCGTTCTAGAGAGGTGCAAAAATCCTGTTTCAAAGTTTTTAGCAACCTTGTCTTTATTTTGTAAAATGCTGTTTTTTCTTACCGTAAAATAATGCCTTGACTTTTAAAGTGGCTCTTTTCCCACCAGATACCATAAAAAATGGAGTGAGCATTCATCAAAGACCCAAAACCTATTTGTAACACTGAAACAGGCTGTGGCAGAAATGGGGTGGTTCTGAGTTAATTCCCAGTTACTCAGTGGCTTACTGGAAAAAGCTGTTGTCTAAATCAACAGAAATTGGGAAACCATGGTGAAAGCCAGTACATAGCCTCAGACAAGACATCTCAACAAACACATGGAGGGTTTACAAATGCAGGAAGAGGAGAAGACAAAGGATTTCTGTGATAAAATATGACTTTCTGCAGAAGGGGGTGAGTTTTTCACAGGAGGCAGGTAAGGGAGTGAGACAGACAGACAGAGGTTATAGCTCTAACCACAGCCATTAGGGCTGACAGGGAACAGGAAGCCTATTTAGTAGCTTTTTCAGCATTTGGCACCAATTCAAGTAAGACAGACATGCAAATTGGCCTTTGTTGTTTTAAAATCTTCTTTCCTTTATGTTACCTTCTGTCATCACTGATTTACCTACTCCTGAATCCAGGGCATAGGTTAGCCATTAGTTCTTACCCCAGCTATGGCCCTGCTGCCCATCACACACTTTTGAAGCATCATGGGAGCTGTGCAATGGGATGCACACTGCCAGCAAAGCCTCCACTGGGTCCTGATCACTGACTGGCATGCTGCAGCACACTTCCCTGATCATCCAAATTTTGGTCACCTCAGGGCATGAGTGAGCAGAGTTTGCATTGACCCTCAATACACTGTGCAGGGCATACCTTGGAGAAAAGGGGATAAGAGATTCAGCCAGTTACAAAGAAATACTTTTGTAAATATATATATGTATATATAAATAAAAAATGTATTGTATAAGGATATTCCTGTGTAGGTGAAAGTATCAAAAAAGAATAATTTTACCCATAATTTTACAAAAGGTAACAGTATTTCATTTTGCCTCAGCTCATGTTTTGCTCACCAATTTCAACCTGCCTCTACCTCTCCCCCCATTCACAGTACTTGAATACACTTCAAACATTAAGGAGTTGGATCTCAAAACAGCCTTGCAAAGGGCAAAATAATCTCAGCCCCATCTTGTTGTGGCAGAGATGAAGGCACACGTGTGTTGCCCATAGTTACCGAGACAACCTGGAGGATATCTGTGATTTGGACCTCAGTCCATCATTTGTCCATGCCTGCATGCCATAGCACCCTGCCTGCAGAAAAGGTGCTACTCAGAATATAACTCAGAGTAACTCAGGCTTCACTGAGCTTTGAGCACAATCCAGTTAAAGGCATGCTTTACTGCAAATGGAAGGAAATTATTCTTTCCTGTTAATGACTCTGCACTGCTAACCACATGCATTCAGAAGTCCCAAATTAACACTATCACGGTTCCCAAGGAACAATACTGGCCAAAAAAACCAAATATCCCCAGATTTTTAACAGTCTCATGAATGCTTGCTTCTTCTCTTTAACTCTGAGTTCCTGGGACTGAAGGGTGCACTCAGGTCAAGTTATCAAGGGTTTCTGAGCTACCACTGTAGAACTGTGCTTTTAAAATGAAATATGAGATATGTCCCCAGAATCTGGGACTTCAAGAAAAAAACCTGACAAATATCATGAGACTCCATTAAAAGCAGAAGCTGACAACACTGTGACCCAGAAGTGACATGGAAGAGTCAGCAGTATTTCTAGGTTTGTTGAGGTTCACATTGTTAACTTTTGAAATGCCTTCTAGAACAATATGGGACCAAATTTATTGCTGGCATAAGTAATTTCAACTGAATAAGGTGAAAATTCACCTGGATAAGGTATTTCACTAGGCTCATCTATGAAAACCTTTGGCCCTAGGTGCTGTTTCTCTGTCCATTTCAGTGGAGCACAGGAAATTTTCATATCAGCAGGGCATCTTTTCTGGAGAAAAAAAAAAAAAAAAAAAAGGAAATAAAAGAAGGAGCCAACAGATTTTGGAAAAAAAAATACTATTTGTGACTGTGACAGATACCATGGTGATGCTTACAAGAATTTTTCCTATTAAGCTTTAGCAAGTGTTAGTGCCACAATAAATAACCTTTTATACATAGAGGCTGCAGAAGGAGCAAGTAAGGGATAACACAAGCAATTCTAGAAGTTTAAAAAAGGGATTATATCACTTTAAACATAAACCAAGGATTTAATAAAATTAAAAAAAAAAAAGAACTTAAACTATATGGAATTACTTACCAGGGTATCCTTGCTCCTAATCTATAATTTATATGCACATTCATTTTACATTTCTGTAAAAATAATTAGATATATTTGGATTCCAAATGAAAACTATCAGATTATATATAAGGCAGCACAGAAGCATCTGAGGCTAAATAATGCTTCCAGTGAGATGCCTATGAATCTTTTTGATACCCAGTAGCCAATAGGGGATTTTCCTCCCAATTTCCTATTCTAGGAAGGCTTCAATTCCCCTTCCCTTGAGAAATTTAACTTCTCATGATCAGGAGCAAAGAATTTTGAAGGCGGAAAAAAATGTAAAGTCAACCTAAGTCTTTCTGTACAGAAGAAATGTGCATGCAGCTGAGTTTACAGAAGGATTTCATAATATCAAGACCTGTGGAGATCAAAAGTAATAATAAGGAATCTCTTAGAGTCTGTGGTGGCTAGAAAGGATCATGCATTCAGGAGAAAATTTACATTCTGTTTGTTGAGATCTTGAAGATTGAGCTATGCCAGAAGGATACGTCAGTGAAGATGCTGCTGTAGTACTTGAGTCCATATGAATGCAGCCCAGTATATTTTGATTAAAATAAGTAAAAAAAAAAGGGGAAGAACATTTGCGGTTTTTTGAGACAAATTCATTCCCTACTGTGCACATGCATATAGTTTATGTAATCTGAATGTTCTCCATTTTCAGCTGGTCCTACTCAGGCATAGATATGTAAATATACATGATACATTTTCACTTTTGAATATGCAGAAATGCTGTTAAGATGGCAACTATATCACCTGAATCTGTAATTACAACTGACATGATAGGTTGCTGTATTTTGGGAGGAATTTCTACTGATATATGTGCAGAAACAAATATCTAAACACTTTTGAAGTTAACCTTAGGATTCACGAAGCAACTACCAAAGTCAGCAGCTAAGATGTCCTCAGTCTATAGTAATGTTTGCAGATAAAAAAGGGAAAAAACTAAAAAGAGAGAAACCTGAAAATAGCATCACCTGGATGCTTGTATCTAACACAGTAAAGAATGAGTTCATGTAATAAAGCAGTGTAAAGCTTTTCAGTTCTGGAAAAGCACACTTGGAAGATTTAAGAAAACAAGAGTTCAGTTCTAAAGGCAGAACTTTAATGGAAATGAAGGAAGACCTGACATGTAAAACAGCTTACAGAAACAAAGAGCTACCAGGAAAAAATGAAAGAAAGTGTTAAAATCCACCACATTATCCAGCTCCACTCTGATTAAGATCCTCTAGACTTATATGAAAAAAAAAAAGGAATATGGAGAATAAACTGTCAAATGGATGTAAGAGATGGGAAAGCAAACCAACAGAAATGTAGTCATTTAGTCAGATAATTGCAAAGAATGAGCAAACCAGCAAAGTAAAATAAGAGAACTGATCAGAAAAATAAAAAAATACTTTTACAAATATTTTGTGTGAGGGGTAAAATTACAGAGAAAGAGGCCCAGAAATACAGAAGGCCAAAGAATAAATATGTATCACAGAATCACAGAACGGTTTGGGTTGGAAGGGACCTTAAAGATCATCCAGTTCTACCTCCCACAGCCATGGTCAGGAACACCTTCCTCTAGACCAGATTGCTCAAAGCCCCATCTAGCCTGGCCTAGAACACTTCCCTGAAGGGGGCAACCTGTGCCAGTATCTCACCATAAAAATATCTTCCTAATATCTAATCTAAATTACCCTCTTTCAGTTTAAAACCATTCCCCTTTGTCCTGTCCTACATGCACTCGTAAAAGGTCCCTCTCCAGATTTCTTGTAGGCCCCCATTAGGGACTGGAAGACTACAGAAGGTCTCCCCAGAGCCTTCTCTTCTCCAGGCTGAAGAACCCCAGCTCTCTCATCCTGTCTCCGTAGGAGAGGTGCTCCAACCCTTTGATCATCTTCATGGCCCTCCCCTGGACTCACTCCAACAGGTCCACGTCCCTTTTTTGCTGGGTCCACAGAGATGAGTGCAGTACTGCAGGTGGGGTCTCACGAGAGCTGAGTAGAGGGGGGAGACTCACATCCTTCAGCCTGCTGGACATGCTCCTTTTGATACAGCCCAGTACACAGCTGGTTTTCTGGGCTGTAAGAATGCACTGCCAGCTCATGTTGAACTCCTCCCAAGTCCTTCTCCTCATGGCTGCTCTCAGTTCATTCTCTCACCAGCCTCTAATTGTGCTTGGGCTTGCCCTGACAAGGCCAGGACCTTGCACTTGGCTTGGTTGAACTTCATGAGGTTGGCACTGGCCCATCTCTCAAGTGTGTCAAGGTCCCTCTGGATGGCATCCCTTCCCTCCACCATATCAACCAGACCACACAGCTTGGTGTCACTGGCAAACTTGCTGAGGGTGCACTCAATCCCACTGTCCATGTTGCCAACAAAGGTGTTAAACAGTGCTAGTCTCAATACCAATCCCTAAGGAACACCATTTGTGATTGATGTCTATTTGGACATTGAGCTGTTGGCCGCAACTTCTTGAGTGTGACCATGTCTGAGAAAATAAATTTAGAAATTAAATTAAATTTAGAAATTAAAATTAAAAACTGTTTTGATTGTTAAAATGGATGTAAAGCTTTCTGAAGCATACTTTTGGTACCACTGCATTGTATGAAAGGATATGGTGGTGCAGCAATATCAGAAAGGTTTCAGACAGGCCAGTGGGGAAAAACAGGGTGATTTTCTACTCATAAGTAGAAGCACAGGAGAAGGCATGTGGAACACAAAACACTATATTGCCTACGTCATTGCTTGGTATTAAAAAGCATGGCTCTATTAAAGTCAATGGAGCTGCAGCAGTTTAGAATAACAGTTTTTCTCACTGTGTAGCTGTATGGTTGAGGGGTTCCCTTATGCTGAAGGAAAACACATTTTTCCCTCAGAGTCCATTGAAGAAACACTTCCAGCATAACCTATCTTTATAAAAAGACCTCCATGGAAAATAGAGAAATAGTCATAACTGATAAAAGGAGGTTCTCCCTTCAGGGGAATATCTTGGGAAATGCATGTGAATCCATCTTTCCCTTCCTCTCTTTTATTTTTGAGACATCTCTTTTTAGGGTGAGACATAAGCATATCACAGGTAGACCATGTCCCCAGTGCTGTAGGCTGTAACTTAGCTAACTCTAGAAGATCCCATGAAACACGAACCCCATGAAGCCAGATACACCAAGCAAGGCTCGGTTACAAAAAGATAGGGGACCTCAGATCTGATGAATATTTCTCCACTAGGTCTTGCTTGAGAGAGACAAACTGAGTACTCCACCAGGCAAATAAGGGGAAAAATTGTCCCATGAACGTGGTGTAAGGCTTCCACAAAAATAACTCACTGACTAAAAGTATTCCAAAATCGAACCTAATAACACTGCATAGAAAATCTATTCTACTGGTCTGGAATTCAAAGTATCATAAAGCCAAGGAACTGTGCAAGCAACATTAAACAAGGCAAACAAAATGTGATCCAGGGCACTTGTAAAAAAAGAATAGCATAAGGAATGGGAGAATAAAAGTGTGAAGGCAGCCTAATGCTTCCACAATTAATAGATCTACTTAAAAAAAAAATCAATTCAGTGTGAAGTTAAAAAGATGTCAGGAAGGAGCAATTATTCATGGCTAATTACTTTTTAGAGGATGATGACAATGGGTTAGTTTTCTCTTGTATTGATGAAGAAAAACCTCTGGGGAAATCATTTGCAAAGGTTACCAAGGATATGAATTATTCTCTGGTTGTATGAAGTACAGGAATATGAAAGAATGAGTAAAATACTAGTGTAGTGAAGGTCATCAAGACAAGTCAGCTAATAGCATAAATTACCACTTTAGAGATTCAAACATGCTATCAATACGTCTAATAATGAATGATCTCCTGGAAGGGATGATATGTTATGAACTGTTCAGATACTCACCGGAAAGTAGTCTTTAGAATAATTTTCTTCAACAGAATATAGCAAAAAAAAAGATTACAGAATTCAGCTTGTAGTAGTCCCTGTAAGTGAATTTTGGGGGGGAACCCCCCTCCAAAAAAACACAACAAAACCTTTACACAGGACTGTAAAACTGTAATGTGGGGTTATGTAGCACATTTCTTGTCTTTCATTCACTTCCCCATCCTTCTCCGGAACAGTTACTACAGTCTTCTCCATTTCATCTTCTCTTTTGTGCTCTCTCTTACCCATACTTCTGGCTTCATTATCAGCTTCCTTTTTAATATGTCCATTCACAACCATCTTGCCTATACTAGTCTCTAGGATAGCCAGCAACAGCTTTATCTCACAACCCCTTTATCCCAGTGGACTCCTTATCCTAATTTTCTCACAGCCCTTACTAGTTGTTCACATTCCTCTTCTAAGTGCCCTATAATATCTGAAAATCTGATTGTAGAGTCCATAACACTCATTATAAATTCTCCTTCTCATCCCTCTCTTCTGCCTTTAAGATGCTGCATCACCACCTCTACCATTTACCCTGCCTGTTTTACTGCTCTGTACCCATTTCTGTGGAGCTCTCCATGTTTTCATTTTTTCCCATCCTGAGTTTAGTAAGTAGGATAGCCACACATACTGCTGTCACGTTTATATGCAACCTTCATACCTAGCTGAGGAGTTAGATATTAGCTATATTAGCTACTAGTTCCTCTGTAACTGCTCTGATTATGCAAGTATGCAGCAGTTTTTAGACTCTAGGTTATGAACATACATGAAGCCTGCATACAAGATGTTACTAAATTGTCATCTTTTCTATTAGACAAAAGAAAGCTGGGGCTTTTCAACTTCAGTATGGATTTACTTAAAAAGCACCAGGCTTATTATCAAATGCAGAGACTTCTGTTATAAGACAGTATGTAAAAATACCCTCCCTATACTTCTAAAAATGAGTGAGCATGTGATACTGTTATAAATGACGGGAATAATATTCAAATTATAAGGTACAAAGATAAACAAAAGGCCTAGCCTGCCATTTTCACACATTTTGATCTTCAGTACTATTTATCTTGCAATAAGCAACTCACCTTCAGACATGACTTGAATATGTCATGTATTCTTCCCCAAACTTCTTTACTACATCCTTCCCATGGCAACAAAAAAGGAAGAAGAGCTTATGAGGGAGAAACAGGCCAGCAATAAAGCCAGGTAAAGGGGTTTGACCCACCTTTGAAAGCCACCACTGTGAAGAATTTTGAGGGCAAGGAGATGGAGACTGCCTGACAGGCAACACGAGGTAAGGAAAGTGTTTCATGAACAGCTCACCTACCACGGCAGCTAATAAAAACAGTAGAGTTAAACTGGCATAAAAGTAGCATGGGGAGAACCAGACCTTTGTAGCAGAAATAAAATCGTGTTCAACTTGATGAAAGCTGATACACTTCCTGTCATCTAAATTCATGGCCTCCTTAGGGCTAGGCTGGGTACAAAGGGCAGGAAAGCTTTAATGTAAATATTTCCTTTACAAACAATTGAATCAAGCACTGATGAGTGAAAAGGTTGATGTTCAAGCATAATTTCAAAGGTGAAACCTGCTTTCCTGGTAACAGGTATCCAAGACTGTGTTTTCCTTCCTCTTTTTCTCTGGTCTGATCACTGACTCCTGGGCAAACAATGCTGGAATGATGCAAAGAGGAACCAGGCTTGCAGGGCAGTCATCATTTGAAGGTGCATATCATATAATATTGTAAACACACAAAGAACTGTTAGGAACATCAATAATAAATAAGGTGTAAGTACAGAAGTGATCCTTTTTAGGCAGTTACAGATTTTAAATAATCCCATTTGTATCGTTTTTTATTATTTCTTCTGAGCCACTGTTACCCTCTAAGAATGTTTTAGGTTTTTTTTTTTATTTGCAGTTGTATAAAATGAAGGAAAGAAATAAGGAAGGAGAGAGAGAGAGAGAGAAAGATAGGGAAAGACAGGCAGAGAGAGAAAGAAGGAAGAAAATCCTCCCCATATGTGTATGTGCATGTGTTTGCAGGGACGTTTGGACTTCATTAGGTACGTTCATTAGGTTCATTAGGTGAAAGTGTCATGCTCCTAAAAAGAACAGATCTTAGTGTATCTAGACCATCTATTAAAATGGTATCAAAATTTATAAATTCCAAGGCATAATGTTTGACAGTAAGCTGTCATAGAAGCAATAGATTCATTCAAGTGCATACATCTCATTGACTGTTTATCATTAACTGCATGGGATGCTGATAGGAAATGTCTAGCTATAATTTATATTTTTGATGACTCTCAAATCTATTATTCACCTTTCTCCAGTTTTATAGCTCCTCTGGACAGAATAGAAATTGAACAGGCAGAGCAGGTTCTGGGGGGGAATTTTCTGTTTTTGCTGTTCTCTATTATCTCATCCCTCCAGCCTGAGCTGTCTTTTACATGCAGTCAGACCTGCACTGCCCAAGTGTTTCTCAGAAAATAAGGTTTAAAAATAAAAAATAAAAGGGTGAAGGAGATATTTAACTACATCTCCATTTCAAGTCTTGCAGCAATTTGACTGTAACAATGAAAACACTCTGTGGGTAAAATCTTAAAGGTGCAGTCAGTTGTGGCACTGGGGAAATCTCTATGGAGGGTAACAGTAATTTAAACAGTAAAAAGACCAAAACATGGGTCTCCGAAAAAGTAAAGAAAATAAATTTGTGAAACGTTCAGTAAACCAAAGACTGATTTGTGCCAAGATATGGGTTCCAGAAATCTGATCTTGTAAAGAAAGACTTATGTCTGCAGAAACACCATAATCAAGGTTAAAACTTGCATATAACCCATTCCAATTAACAATTAGAGTTTAAAATTCACATAATTGTGTATAGAACATTAGGTCCTTTTTCTTTTTCCAAGTCTTGTAGACATTAGATCAATTACCAACCTGGCAATAGGCAACAGACTTCAGTGAATTTGCAAAAGACTTCATTGAAGTTACAAAAGAAGGTTTGTTCTGTTCCCTTTAAAGCTAGTATACATGCTTGTACAGATGAGCTTTAGAAAGCTACTAGAACAATGGAGCTTGTTAGCCCTCCTCCACGCAGCAGCATCTAAACCCAAGCTCTGAAAGCATGGGCTTGCTATGCAATTTCTCATGGCAGACTTTATTTCTTTTTTATTGACTACACCTATTGCATTTTCTCTTTTTACAGCACTTCCACAAATGTTAGAAAGAGGCAGGCAGTAATAGCAGAGCTTAGAGAAATATTTTTCATGTGAATACTGGGTTCTGATGTAGCACAACTTAGCAAGAGAACTCTGCATTCTGTTGTTTCCAAGGGAGAAAGGGAAACAGTTCTTCTCTTTTCAGACCCCCAGATAATCTGATTGGACAATTAATCCTTGAAAGAAAATTCAGAATGTTCATTACATGGCCAAAATTCAATAATGTGTTTTTACACAAGAAGAGGTTTATAACAGTTGGTGTAAAAACAATGTATGATAAAATCTACTATAAAGCACACCCTTGTTCTCTGAAGGACAAAACTGTTAGTGTAGTTCTGCCTCTGTACAAGATTCGAGCTGCATCGTATTTTGTTCAAGAAATAATAATCTAAATAAGTATCTCCCGAAAGATCTAATCCAGAGTACTGGATTTTACCTGGGGAAAGTCAAGCAAGTCTAGAATTAACTACACACACACATTTCCAGAATAAACTATCTATGTATAAGATTGTCTCTTCTCCCCGCAATAACATATTATCAAATCTAACAAAAGATCTGATGTAACCAGGGAAATTTTAGTTATGAAGTCTCTAAGATCAGTCATTTTCTTATATCTAATACTGTCATCAAAAGAAATTTTTTGTATGACAGCATGTTATACTGAAAATCTTCTCTTTCCATAACTAGAATAATAAGTGAAACTTTCACTCCTACTGATAGCTTTACTGTGATCTGATGGATGGGAAGGAATGATCAGATGGATAAATAATATGTGTTATACAACTGAAATGCCCAAATAATGAAGATGCAAATGTTAAATTACACTATAACTGCCTAAATCAAAGCTATTTTCTTTACAATATCAGAAAGGTTTAAGTGAATGTCAAATGTGAAAATAGCTAGGCAAGAAAATTATTATTCAAAAATTGTGTGATGGCAGATTAAATCACATACAGTAGTTACGAAGAAATTCACCCTCAGAAGGTTGTGTCCAGGTTGCCACTAGTAACATTAAAGGTCTGAAAGCTGCGTTACCTCTGGAGTTGAGATGTATAAAGGTGATATGAGTATTTTCCCATCTCCTATAACTTACAAACATTTGAAAAACAGCCCTATTATTTGTATTTCCAGAACATGGTGATTATATCATTTCTGCTATTTGCATCACACCCTAGCTGAAGGCCGATAAAGCCCATGGGACTTCAGTCAAAGGCCCACACATAAAGGAAGACTGCCCATGGACTTTTGGCAGGACTTTTTGCAGCATGAAACATGAGTGCTTGGTATGCACAAACCTGAAAAGGAAAATAAACTACATTTATGGAGAAATTTAGAAGATGATACTGGCCATATAAAGAGAGAACACTTCAGATTAGAAGACATAAACCACATTGGAATGAGGAAAGATGAAAAGGGACAAAATACAGGGCAAACAAGTGAAAAGACCCAGTCACAGCACAAGTGACCTGTAATACTTGATAGGAAAAACTAATTAAGTTGTGTCATTAGGCTGGACTGAAATAGAAGCAAGAAGCTGCAAAGGAAGATGAAAATATTGGACTGTCCATCATGACGAAGGGCTTTGCTGTGACAAAGACCAGAGCAACAGCTATAGGGCTTCGGGAACAGAAAATGATATCAGTGCTTAACCTGGCAAGGCTGGGCTCCAAGAAGCACTCCAGCTGTGGGTAGGACTGAGCAGGAATTTTTAAAAGAAGGCACCTTTACCTTTCTGATTATTGTATCAGCCTGTCAAAATCATCTCCGGTGCTCCCATGGGAGTCCTGTCAGGTGAGACCTTATCAGAAGCATTAAGCTCCTGTTCAACACCCTCACCTGGTCCAAGGAAAACTGCAGCTCAGGTTTAATTCTGCTTCTCTGTGCCTTACACATATATCTCCCATTTATTTCATACCACCAAAGAAGATGAGGGATCGCTCTTTTTCTTTCTCATTAAATATTTTGAAGAGTCCTGTTTTCATTCTGATAAAAAAGAAAACAGTTTTCAAAGCCTTGACATTTTTCACAAAACAGCATGCAGGGGGATTTTTTTTCAGCCTGGAGCCTCTGTGCTGGAGAGAAAAGTGGTGTTTATCAGCATTGTTAGGAAAAAAGAAGATGGCTTCAGGTGCAAGACAAAATTGGGTATCATTCCTGGAGGCCTGGCTTTAGTTTCTTCTTGGGTAATTGGACATTTTCTGAGGAGGTTTTTTTTTTCCTTTCATCGGAGCAGATCCCATTACAATGACACTCAGGGAAAAAAAAATCTGTCCAGGTCACTGCATGTTGCAGGACTAATCAGTACAAATCACCACCACCCCTACAGCCGATAGACCATCCGGTCTGCTTCTGAATACCTGCCACAGAGCCCAGTGCAATGCCATTGTAAATTCACCTCCACAAAACATAGCTTTCCTCTCTAACCTGCAGGGAAATAGCAGAATTGTCAGACAATCAAAATACATGTTTTTGAAAAGGTCAAAGGATTCCAGCAAAATATTATATTTCATGTGGTGTACAAACCATGAAAATGTTGATATTTCATTATTGAGGAAAAAAATGGTAACAAAAACAGAATCTGACAATTTGTTTGTTTGTTTGCTTGTTTCAGATTTGGTAAAAGGACTGTAGCAAAAATGGAAACAGGCAGCCAGGTAACATCATCTCATTATTGCTTTTTGGCTTATAGCCATTCTGTCTTTTATAAAAGCCTTTAAACAATCTGAATCTTTAGTTATTCAGCTTGCTGTCCCGGATGCCATTCAAGCACAAATGAACCCAATTAGCTAACTTTTTTTCTCTTTTTTTTTCAAGCTCTTTCATACTGCTGTGTCACCAAGGCTATATGTTTCCTATATGTTTCTCACCATAGCAGTAATGGACTCTACAAGGCATCGAGTTTGTTAATCAGAAGAGGTTTCAGAGCCTCCTTTGTTCTAAGGGTTTTATTGCTGGTAAGTAAGCAGCTGAAACTGTAAGTTCAGGAGCTGCAGTAACATAAATAGCCAACCTGGAGTAGGAAGAAATCGAATGCACAATTCTTGACAGATTTGTCTTCATGGAGAGAATGGAATTATTCTTCAAGTATTACCGTGTGTCAGAAGAAAGCATTACTTAGGGCTGAGTATCAAATGTCTAATTGCAGCACTTAATAATTTGAAATAATAGCTATCTAAAGCCAAATGGTAAAGTGAATAGTAGGCAAAACAATAAATAATAAAATCACACATACTATACTTGGTTGCTCAATTATATCAATTGTATCAAGAATCAGACTGCCAGTCATAATAAAAGCTAAAAGTAACAATTAACCTAATTACTTCATAAAAGAGGAAACGCCAAAGTCCTGTTATCAACATATCTTATGGAAACAACATGGCAAATCTGCTTTTGATTAAACTGGACCTAACCTTAACCTTAATCTTTTCTTATTCCTGAAGGCAGGGTTTTTTCTTACTTTCAAGATGGCTTCATCACTACACTGATTGTGCATGTAATTTTTTGGCCTCTCACAATACTGGCTGCGTTCATTCAGAAAACAAGCCACAAAGCACACCCTAAATGAAGAGGTATAGAAATCCTCAGAAAGAGGAGGGTTGCTCAGGGTCAGGGAAGGTGGTCTCAAGCTTTTCTTGTAGGTGAGACTGCATGACTCCAGTGAGATTCTCCCTAAGGACTTGGATGAGCTACAGATATTCAGCTTTTATTTGCAAAATATATATGTATCTCTATATATATAAATAGGTGTATGTGTGTACACATAAAGAACCCAATTCTGTCTTAGACTGAGGGTCATTATTCATTTGTGTTAGGTTTGAAAATGCCCAATTCAAATGTCACAAAAAATAAATAGACTAGAAATACAGTTCTCACTTTGCAGCATGTGCAAATGGAATGCAAGTTTATTTAAGCCTTTCCAGTACAGCAGCAGGATAACTTGTAAGAGGATAATTTTGCATTTTGCTGTCTGAGAGTTTTTTCTGTATAATTGTTAGTATGTGTGGCAGCTGACATTCCAGGCACTGCAAATCTATTCCTTTCCACTGTTACAAGCAATGTCAGAGGAGGTTCATATGTACCTTTTCCTGTTCTCACTGCATTATTTATCAAATGAATATGAAATCAAAATGTTGATGCATAGAACAATATGTTAAGCACTTTAATGTGCAATGCCAGCTTAACCTTGTCAACCTTCCACCAGGGGCCAAAGTTCAGTTTCCTACTTTTTTAACCAGCCTTTCTTGCCCTATTCTATTCTTTATTCTCTTTTTTTAAACTTTCTTATCTTTTTTTTCCTACGCTTCATGTTCAGCAAAAAAAAACAAAACAAAACAGAAACTATCCACATAAGCCCTTGGTGGTACATTTTATTTTATAGCTGATGACAACCATACCCAAGAGATTTCAGCATATACACACTTGCTCCCAACAAACATAGAGGCAGGCTGAATATATAATTTTCTTCTACTTGCCTGAATACTGTGTTTTTAATGAAGTGCTTTCTCTAACTCCCTTTTATCTACCTATTTCTTGACATCTCATATCCATTACTGACTTGGTTTCACATTCAGGTTACTTTCTGAGCAGGTCAGCACCAATTACCTGTCAGGATTAGGATAACATGGTTACGAGGATTTAATGGACACGTTAACAGAACAAATCGCATTCTCACTACCCTAAGCATACCCTACAGCCAGGCTTTGCAAGCTGTTCTGAGGCCATTAAGTTCTCATACCATATAGGTTTAAAATATATCACAAACTTGAAGCATGAGTTCAGCAACCTGTATTTCTCTAGTTGTTACTGCTCAGTTTCTCTTTCTCATCTGACCCTGCTTTACTGATTCTTTGTACCTTCAAAGTGAAATTTCATGAGGACCAAAACATCACTGTTACAGGTCTTGGGGGAAAATAGAAAAAGGAATCACTGACCCAGACTACGCTACAGATGGCATCTTCATTCAAAGCCCCACAACATGGCAAGGAAAACACATGAGAGACTTGATCATCATTATAGGCAATTATTTCAGATTATTTGCTTAACAGTGTGTTTTGGGGGCTTCAAGGAAAATTAAGACTAGAGAGGAGAAAAATATGCCTATGCCCTATATATTTCTCTGCAAAGTAAGCACCCATTCCCCATTCTGTTAGGTTTAGCCCAAAGCTATTTCCTCCAAATAAAAGGTTATAGAAGCTCCTGTGTATAGACTTTCCCAAATTGCAGGTTGTTATTTTCATTCTATCCAAATACAGAATGAGTGAGTTACCACCACCATATATAATTTTTACATTTAGCTTACAGAGATAAATTTGGGTTGTCTGGTTTTGGCTCCTTCTGTGCTGATGCAAATAAGCTTTAATTTTCTCCATATTGCTTGTCCAACTGCACACTAAAGACTACATGATACCATGTTGTTGGTGTTCAGACAATACTGAAAAGTTCAGATACTATCTGCTGCCATCTTCGCTAGATGAACTTATTCCTCTTTACGTCTTAAGCCTCAGTGAGATCTAATTATTATTGGCATAAATTTTGCCTGTGAAATCCCAAAATGCGTGTCATTCAAAATTGCCAGTGCCATAAAAAGGCACTGACAAAAAGGAAATTGGGATAAACCAATTAGAACTGACTGCTATATTGCAAATTATTTGGGAGAAGGAACAAAGAAAGCTTTGATCATGTATTGCTTTGATAGCAACCTAAGGACAGACATGGACTCAGCTTGGACATATTAGCACTATGCCAGTGACTTTTATGGAGTTATGTTCATTGATACCAGTTAAGGAGCTGCTACTACATACTTCCTAACCCAAATTTTAAGTATATTTGCATTTTAGGTACTTTTAAATGTGCTGCTGCCTGTTGTATGCTAAAGGCAGTTCTTTCATCCTCCAACTACAGATAAAAGCAAACAAATGCAGGAAAAAAATAGCAACATGCAAATGGCCTTAGAAAACATGGATAGAAAAATCCAAGGGGAATTCATTGCACTAGCCATGTTTCAAAATAATTCATTAAACAGCTACCACTTGTCCTGTCACTGATTATCAGTCTGGCAATGGATAGCATTCTAAATGTGTCTGCTTTCATCTCATATTCCCCCACTATCACAGTTGGTAACATTAGCTATGCACAGGAAGCATTTTGCAGTCTCTCATAGCTATCTTATCAATATCACCACAAAACTAAGGAAATAGATGGGGAAAAAATAATCACAACAGCCTACAGTTATAGTTGAAAGCATAATGCTTCTGTCAAGCAGACAGAAATGTTTGCCCTATAATCCTACATGACTGTGGAAAACAGAACTTTAATAATCAGGTTGAGACTTGCCATTTAAGTTTACGGCAGAAAGTCTGTCATATTTGTTGTTAACATTCTGAATAATCCTTAAAAACAGTAATCTGTTTATCATTTATCTTTAATATAGCATTATTATTTCAGGAAAGCATGCAACAATGCTGAAATGGCCTTATCCCAACAAGAACAACAAAATCAATCCCTTTCTACAAATTTGATATAGGCAGGCTGTGTACTATTTGAAAAAGTTCACTGAACCATGAAGACTGGCATTTGCACCATAAAATTCAAACTTTATTTGATGAAGTTATTGAACATTGCATTTACCTCAACTAAGATTTAAAGCAATCATACATATTTTTACTGTCCTCTAAAAGGACAGTAAAAAGAAAGCCTTGAATATGAAGCAAATCAGATTGCTACTTCTGGGAATTTCAAAGGGATCTGAAGAAGGACATAGAAAAGATGCATGGTGTTTAATGAAAAATATCTGTTCAGTTCAATTATGATAGTAGATGCACAGCACAGTGCAAAAAAAAAAAAAAAAACAAAAAAAAAACCACAGGAGGATAAAAAAAGATAAAAAAACATAGTGTAATAATAACATGAAAGAATTTTGTTCTCTAGCTTTCTGATTAAAAGTGTATTTTCATGTCAACTTTAGGAGAAATTATGTACAAAGCCTGTTTGTAACAGAGTCTGTTTTAATTTGTCAAAGGTTTACATTGTATAACTCAATCACATTAATTGCAAAGATTGCCTGCTCTATTGTTTCAGTCTACTCTTGAAAGGCAAACAAGGAGAATCCAGCTCCTATAGTACCACCAGGTGTGACAAGTTGTTTTCTTTAAACCAACACCTGACCATCACAACCTAGTGGTAACTGGTCTTAATGGGAGCTTGCCAGAGTCCAGTGTTTTTATTATTATTGGTGTCAATCAAAACACTGGAGGCATCAGTTTAGGGATCAAATTCAGAAGCTCAGGAGACATGTCTTCCTCATGTGGCCTCTTAACATTGACACCAACCTGACTGAGAGAGCACGTAAGTGGTTTAGAGATTATATTCCCCTGCATCAAGCAGTCTCATACAAGACTTGTCTCTCAGATGGTTACAAATAAGCTTATATTAATTGTGCCTCACATAGGTTTAAATTCAAAGCAGTACATCAGGGCATGACAAGGTCAATGTACCTTTCAACACCCTGCTCAGTAGCAATTTAAGCATATTTAGACAGAACATGCCTCATACTCTCTGACAGCACTGAACAAATATCACCAGTTCTGTGGCAACCTTTTATTCAATAACCTGGCCATTTTAGCAATTGTACAGGAGCCTAGTTTTAATTTGCTGCTCTGCCCAAGGAGATTCTGAGTCACCTCTTCCTTCTATGTCTACAAGATCATCCTAATTACCAAGTGACACAGGAGGCTGAGAAGTTCTAGGACTACTTGCCTTTCCCTTGTCTTCAGCAGCCCACCATATAGCTAAGAAGAAGGGTTACAGAGATCTAAACTGAGTAAAACATAGGAGAGTAAAACTCTAGTATAGAGGCTAGAGACATGCAATAGATAGGAAATCCTGTAATGTGCCATACTGAATAAAATGTTGGAGTTTTCAGCAGGGAAAACAGATCTCAGAACTCCCTCTCTGTATGCAAAATGCTTAAGTGTTTAAGTGCTTGCAAGATCCCAACACCCCAGTTAATAATTGGGCTCCTGGGAATTACCACAGTATTCCAAGATGCCACACCAAGATACCCCACTAAGATACCACATTATCATACTGATAATAATTCATTACACAGCAATGCATTTTAGTTTTAAGGGTGATAGACGATCATTTGAAATGATTTTTATGAACAGGAAAGGTAAGGAACAGGTGAGGAACTTCCCAGGTGAGTGAGGGAGTGTGAATGAGCAGACTCCAGCGAACTAACAAAAATGAATCAGGTGGCAGAATAAGGTTCAATACAAAAATCAGTAAGTAAATAAATGGACCTGCCTAGAAACAAGGTTATATTTTGATGACCTATATTGTAAAAAATCAAACCTGTATCACACCCTCCCCCAGATCCAATACACTGAATAAAGAGTTCCTTCAAGATCTGAGTAATCAGCTGACAGAAAAAAGCAAATGCAGAAATAGCTCAAGAACACATGTACTTTGGCACTCTTAAGCTAATTTTCTATCCTGAAAGCTTTCAGAATATGATGTCCCCCCCAGAAAAATAAAGTTTGTTTTCTGACTGCAGCCAGTTGGAGAAACAGTGCTTTGATGTTGCTGCCACGCCATGAATTTAAAGGATATGGATAATTTACAACCTTGATTAACAATCTCAGAGCCGCAATAGCTCATTCCTCTTCACATCCCATCCTTTTTATTGAATGTGCTTAAGTATTCATGAACACATGATGGTAATCTTGTTAACACTGTGAAAAGCAATGACATCCTCATTATAAACTGCTTGAAAATGCTCATGATCCTTTCAGTAGAATGAGCTTTGTACAATTAGAAGCCTGAAAAATCACAGGTGCGCAACACACAAGGTGATAAAATTGTAATTGTAAGATACAATGGCATTGTAATATCCAGGACAGTAGATTTTGCAGCTACAGACAGAGGGCAGGACACACTAGTGCTCCTTGTAATACTAATTTCTCTTAGGTGCTGTGCAACTAAGTTTTGTTCATGTATTCAGACTGGAAAGAATCACAGATTCAGGGGCAAGTAGGTAATTCCCTCCAAATCTGATAGGTGGGAGTTATTTTAGGGTCCTTGCCCTTCTTATTGTGATGAGAAATGTTTTCTAGGATCAAAAAGGACTTTGAGGTATTTGGCCACAATCTCTCTTGATTTCTCCAGAGACATGTTATACCACTTACTATCTTTTTATCTTCTCTTACAGGTTAATAGTTCACTATGGAAATGAGGTGGGGGGGGGGGTGTTATGGAAATGGGTTTTTGGCTACAGTCAGCAGGTGCTGGGACCAGTGCTGTTTAATATCTTCATCAACGACCTGGATGAGGGAACCAAGTGTACCCTCAGCAAGTTCGCTGATGACACTAAACTGGGAGGAGTGGCTGACACACCAGAAGGCTGTGTTGCCATTCAGCAAGACCTGGACAGGCTGGAGAGTTGGGCAGGGAGAAACTTAATGAAATTCAACAAGGGCAAGTGTAGAGTCTTGCATCTGGGAAAGAACAACCCCATGTACCAGTACAGGTTGGGGGTTGACCTGCTGGAAAGGAGTGAAGGGGAAAGGGACCTGGGGGTCCTGGTGGATAGGAGGATGACCATGAGCCAGCAATGTGCCCTTGTGGCCAAGAAGGCAAATGGCATCCTAGGATGCATTAGAAAGGGTGTGGTTATTAGGGCAAGAGAGGTTCTCCTCCCTCTCTACTCTGCCTTGGTGAGGCCGCATCTGGAATATTGCGTCCAGTTCAGGGCCCCTCAGTTCAAGAAGGACAGGGAATTGCTTGAAAGAGTCCAGCACAGAGCCACAAAGATGATGAAGGGAGTGGAACACCTCCCTTATGAGGAGAGGCTGAGGGAGCTGGGTCTCTTTAGCTTGGAGGAGACTGAGGGGTGACCTCATCAGTGTTTACAAATATGTAAAGGGTGGGTGTCAGGATGATGGAGCTAGGTTTTTTTCAGTGATAGTACAAGGGGCAATGGGTGTAAACTGGAGCATAGGAGGTTCCACGTTAACATCAGGAAGAACTTCTTTACTGTAAGAGTGACAGAGCACTGGAACAGGTTGCCCAGGGAGGTTGTGGAGTCTCCTACATTGGAGATATTCAAGGCCCACCTGGACAAGTTCCTGTGTGATGTACTCTAGGTTACCCTGCTCTTGCAGGGGGGTTGGACTAGATGATCTTTTGAGGTCCCTTCCAACCCTTGGGATTCTGTGATTCTGTGATGCCCTATTGGCCCTTGTGCATATCTCTTTTATAGTTAATTCTGGTGTTTCAAAATGCTTTCCTTTCCTTTTCCTTCCTTTCATTTTCTTACTTTCATGCATCAGATCTTTGTATTGCTGCATATTGAGGAGTAGAAAAGGCTGAGGATACATATTAAAATCTGCCACGTTTCCTCTGCCTGCAATTCAAGACAGCCAGTGGCTGGCCTTTAAATACACTCCTAGGTGCTGTCACATGCACATAGGCAGATGCACCAGAAGACAGACACAGCAGGCAGGGAACAGATTTTAAGAAACACTGAACCGATAGTGGTTGGTTTGACATTTTGTGATGCAAGTGAGGCTCTGAGATCTGAATCCCATTTATCATTTTGGCCTTTCAAGATCTGATAGGGAAGGAGAGAATTTCAGCTACAGTTCAGCATTTGCACTTAGCCAGCTAATCAAGCCACCGTTAAGTGGGATAAGTGGCAATGAAAGAAGAAAAGGTGCAGCAGATGTGTCACACTCAGCCTACAAGAGTCATATCTGACCTAAATACCTTCACAGCCCTAATGTGAAAAGGGACAGTTAACAGAAGATTTCACTTACCTCACTGAAGATGTTCTGTGTACTACTACCCTCATTCCTAAAATTGGCCTTCCTAGATATACAGATGCTCCATGCTTTTTGTCAGGACCATCTCCAAATAACATAATTAAATTCTGTTATCTCCTTTGTTCCTCACGTATGTCTTCTTCTTTAGTTATTTATTTATATTGTTTTTATCTAAGCTGGATCCTAAAGTAAAATCTGCTGTCCCTGACCCTTGAGACCTGACCCTTGTCTGTTTAACGAAACAGAAGTAAACTAAAATTACAAATCTGGGGTATCAGTACTTTGCCAAAGTAGTAACAGACCATTTAAATGGCTGCCTACTTCACTCCTGATCTACCTGGCTTAATGGTCACTAATTCATTTACATACCTAAAGTCTTTCCAAAGGGATCATCTGAATTTGCAGTCCTGATAAAAAGTGATTCCATTAAGAAACCAACAAAGTATTTTTGAGTGTGGAGTTGAAATGCAATGCATAATAATTACAGCAAGTCACAGGGAAGAGAATTTGTATTTAACATGTCCACAAAACCAGTAGATATTAATGTATTTGAGCAGCTATTTTAAAAGGAATCCTTTCTACTGGATTGTTTTGTTGGTCAGTTTGGGGGTCTGGGGTTTCTTCTTCCACAAATTTTAACTTAATCTGCAAGACCTGAGGCTCCCAACGAAAATGAGTTAAAGACATAATAATGCTTCTCTGACAAGTAGTAGAGAGGGAAATATTTCCTATGAGCTAATTGAGGGTCACATTATGACAAACACCCACAGCAGAGTCTGTGGAGAAAAACTGCCTATTAATAGGAGGTGCCTTGTTCAGAACAGAACCTTTTCTAATCACCAGTCAGAGTTGGCCCTAAGATCCTTTGCAGCAGCCACACCTCATCTCAGGCTTGAAGTCAGACTGCACAGAATGATTCATTCACTGAAAGTCTGTTAAAAAGAAAGTGTGGGTTTATAAATGTCTGTCCCCTGACTTTCGTCTCTTCCTCTTTAAATCAAACATCCTACTTTATGCAAATCTAGAGTCAAAAGCAAGATGCATTTCAGATGTAATAAAGCCAGCAGGCCCAGGCTCAAGAAGTTTCTCAGGTGAAGAAACCAAATCTGCTTACACAAAGAAAAAAGTCTTATCCTGCAGTGTCAGAGTAATATGTTCTTCAAGTCCTGACCATTATGCATTCCATTTATACCGCTTCTTTAATCAAAGCTGAACCTGGTGAATTGCAAATAAGAACGAAAACATTAAATGTGAAAGGCCAACTTGCTCATCTATATTTTTTGTCAAAATGACAGTTTTAAAATTACATAGGTAAAATACTTCACTAAATAGGGTTATAAATGTGTAATTCATCATGGCAGAACATTTTTATGCGTTTTAAAACTACTCTTTTATTTTAAGAGGTGAGGACGCAAAATGGTAGGCTCATTCTTCATCTTTTCATTTTGCAGTTTATTTTTGACATAGAAAAGGTGCAGTATGGTTGGAAAAGCTCTTGGAATGGTATTTGTACCCTTCTCTTTTTAAGCTATTTCTTTACCAGAGAGCATATTTCAAAGGTGAACGTAAGTTCCCACCTTTTACTAGCTAAAATCCTCATTGTTTCACAAAGCCCATATATTGCTAAAATAGTGACTCTGTATTCCCTCCCCACTCACCTTTTGCAACACGCCAGTCCTCTAGTAAGATATTATTGTGTAGCTGAAGCAGGGGAATCAGATTCTTTACCCCACTATTTATGGGAATTCCTGAGTAATTGGTTTGCATCATAGTGTCAGGTGCATGGTTCCCCAGCGGCCATGGATTTGTTACCCTGTTAAACATGAATCACTGGGAGAACTTAGAGGAAAAGGTAAGCATTAAAGCTGAAGATATAAGGCAAAGCTTTAATAGAAACTCCCACTGCTTCAGTGTAATTTGCCCGAAATCCTTGTTCTTCATTGCAAGTGTGAATTCACACTGAGATTGCAACAAAGGATTAAGATAAAACTCCTAGTGAAGAACAACATTGTTGCAAGGTCATATAGAGAAGAAGATCACTGCATCCAGGTAGTCTGCTGCATATGATATTTCTGAGAGGCTGGTAGGAGCAGAGCTTGAGGCAGGACGAGGCACTGTCACAGAGAGAAAGAAGAAAGGAAAATGTGATCTGACTCGTGTTACATCCTGGGGAGATTCTCTCCAAATTCCACACCGGGACTGGGTCAACTGCAAAGACACTGACCTAAAATAATGTACCTCAGGTCTAACATTAACCCCAGTACCTTGTGGGTTGCAGTTCACAACATTTTACCCTTGTAATTGCGAACATCTGTCAAGAAAGTAATTTCTTTCTCCTATTAAGTTCCCTGGGTGTGAGATTAAGGCCATTATGGAGACCTAAGCAATAAAGTTAACCAACTGCTGCACTTTGATTCCAAGGGGTTTCGGGCTCATTTTCAGTCCCTAGATGGCCCCACTCCCAGGGGGGCATTCACCAACCATTGTGCCTTCTGGCCACACAGCTAGAGGAAGATGATCTCAGGGCTGTTTCTTTGACCCTCTGCAGGCAGGCAGGACGGCCAGATCTCTGAGTCACACGACAGTTTGCTGGTGACCATGCTTCTTGCCTCAGTTTCCCCTTAGTCAGGACTTGATCACAAGAGTGGTTTCCATTTCTCTGTGGAAGCAAACTTACACTGGACAGGCAATTTCAAATGGACAGGGTTTTCACTGTAAGTAGCAGGAGTTTTCAAAGTAAATGGGTTGACATCACATGTTTTATTATGAAAGGAAAACAAAAATATTTTTTGTGTGCTTTCTGATGCTTTTTTACTTACCTCTGGTAAAAAAGCAAAACAAGCTGCGACGAGGGAGTTGCATAAACCTATAATTTGGCAGCCAATTAGTCTTTGATTTAGACAGTTGCTTTTTGAATATTTTTTTAATGTGATTCCTTGCAGCTGAGAAATTTACATTTTAAAAAGTGCTTAATGCCAAGGCAGGAGTGGAATCCCACATTTGTCAAAGGAGTAAACTGAGATGAAATCCATTCCTTGTTAACATCCTAGGCTGGGACTGCTTTAACAGCAATGGAAGGAGAGGAAGACTTTTTCCTTCTCTGATAAGGGGCTTGTGGAGACAAGCAGGGGTGCCCGAGTCCTTGTTGCCTTTTTGCCCTTGGTAGGATGGGACATACACAGATGCACAGCAGACAGAAATACCTCCCTTGGAGCAGCAGTGCAAATTTGTTACCAAAGGTGGAGATAAGACTGACTAGAGCAGAAAAGAAAGGAGGACAGTGTGACTGTGACTGTCTCCTAGTGATTCTGTCCAGGGAGACCACAGACACAGGTAGGACACATGAGCTGTCATTACCATCCCCAGAAAACTCAAGGGAGTATCTAAACTGAAACAACACCAGTGCAGGCATCTCGTTTGCAGTCTGGCTACACTCAGCTCTTTGGGCTGTGTATAGATCTAGTGGCAAGAACAAACTGCAGCTTCTTTCATAAATGCAGATGCTGGAGCTTGCTTCATTTTAAACACAGTCATGTCAGAACCCCACTGCTTTGTACTGAATACAAAAGGAGAGAAAAAATATTCCCATTCGCTGTAATGAGACCAGTTGCTGGAAGAAACATCAGCCTTGTTGAAACACAGGAGAAACACCTTGCATGTCGAATCCTGCTAGAAAAAAAACAGTTTCTGAGTACATGAGGCTATCCAGAGTCAACAAAAGAATGTGGAAGTTTGTATAGGAGTGTACATTTTGGTGAAGAATGGAGTTAGGAATCAGCTGAGTTATACTGGGCATGGATTAGGCATTGACATCCCTTGAAAAGCTCATAAGGTATATTTTTACCTTCTTTTTTAGTTTCTTAACTGTTTTACAAGACTGATGCTAGAACACTCCCAAAGCTTGGCCTTGCTGAAGGCCAGAGTCACGGTTCCTCACAACTGGGACATACAGCGCAGGGAGAGCCCCCGGCCTTGTGTTCCACATGCCTGAAAATTCTGGGGAGGAAAAACAAAAATGTTACAGATGTAGAGATACTTAACAATTAGTCTGTCAGCTGCTGCTCTTGCACAGCCCCTCAATGAGACCAAGAGGGAGATTTGTGGTCCCTATTGGTTTGTGTGAGTGGTACCTTGCAGGCTGGGCATGGGAATCAGTAACAGACTCCTCTTCTGGTGCTGTAAGTTCAGCAAAAGCCACCCTTGTGGCTGGGGCTGGAGCACTTGCCCTGTGAGAGAATACAAGGGAGAGGGCTTGTTCAGCCTGGAGAAGACACAGCACCAGAGGGACCACACAGCAGACCTCAGCACCTCTGAGGACATCAAGAATCAAGAGAGAGGCTATTCACAGCAGGGCATGGCAGGAGACCGCAGATTTCTGAGGGGAGATGAGGAAAGCATTTTTCACTCTCAGGCCAGTTAAGCAGGGGAACAGGTTGCCCACTGCAGATTTTCAAGCACCATCTGGATAAAACCCTGTGCAACCTAGTCTGACCCCACAACCAGCCCTGCTTTGAGCAGCATGTTACAGTAGAGACATTCTGAAGTCCACCCCAATCTGAATTATTGTATAACCTACCCAGGAAATTCCAGAAGGATTTTCTCTTGCGGTGATTTAAGAAGCAGAAGGCAGCACTACAGATGTGCTAATAGTCCTCGATTAGTGCTATCAGCTAGGGGATTTTAGTTCATATTCTTTCCAGAGGCAGCATAAAATTCATCTAATCTGGTAGTGAGACCAGCCTCAGCCAGCTCTGCGAGCCCCCTCCATAGTCAAGGAGAAGAAAGGGAAATTCATCCTGTCAAAAGACAGGGTCTGAAATGGAGAAACAGATAGGCACCATCCCTTTGGAGATGACAATGTCTCTTGTTAAGAGAGACAATGCTCAGATAAATAGCTTGAGCATGTACTTTTTACACAGCTAAAGAAGAAAGAAATAAATGCTATTCCAAATCTGAGGGAAATGCTGGCTAATCTCATACTTGCATTTAATAAGGGTATTGAACTGCCTTTGACAGGAATTGCAGGAGCTCACAGCCAGTCTGAGATAGGGATAGCATTTGCTAGAAGTTTAAAGAGCACAGTATGTGAAGGCATGACTCCTACTATGATCCCCTCCAGCAATTGTGTGCAGAGCAACACCCTGGTTAAGCTTCCAGAATTAGGCACAGGAATGTCTACGCAACAAGTGAAGAGAGAGCCAGAGAATACAATTTCAGTGAATTGCCTGGGATGGGATTTGCAGGATTAGCACAGCAGGTATAACTAATTGTGTTTATCCTGCCCAAGCAGCAGGCTTCACTGTCATGTGCCTGGAGTTGTTGTGCACTGTATGTTTCTCATCCAGGTTTCCCCAGTCCATCCTACACACACATCCCTTAGGGAACCTGTCTGCTCTAGGTGTAATACACTGGTCTAATCTTTGCTATCCTTTTCCCAGACCATGCAACTCAGGCCCCGCTGGTGTCTCCTGTAGCTTCATGAGCTTCCAGAGTTGTAGGAAGGAAAGAATTTTGTCTGCTCAGTTCTGTTTAAGCATATAGATCAATTTCTTTTGCATTCTTGCGATGACCATTTAGGACCAATCCAAAAGAGAGCTATTGGGTGTTTGCAACCAGAACATGGGCTATAGGGTGCAAAGACAAAACCTTTGCTCAGATTCCCCTGGATTGTCCTCGTCCCAAAATTACCCACATACCTTATTTACATCAAACCTCCCTCGGTGCCTAAAGATCTTCTGGGTGCTCACAGATAAACCCTCAGTTCTGACAGCACTGTGAGCTCCAGCTCACGCCCAAGCCCAATTAGCATTCAGAAACCCACTTTAACTCCCCTTCAGTTTCATGTTTTTCACCTAACACACCTACACAACTCGGGCCTTTTAGAAAACACTGTGGGTTTCACAACTTGCTTTGAAAAGGCAGTCAGAAGAGGAGGTTTTGGTCCCTGCCTTTGCACTGTAATAACAGCAGGCCTAGATCACAGAGGGGAACTGCAATTCAATCCCCACCATTGCCTGAGGGGATTCAAAACTACAACTACCTCCCAAAGGCAGCTCTGAAAAAACAGCCTTTTATACTCAAGTGATCGGCTGCTTATAGTCCTCAACCACTTCGTGAAGTTTTTCCAGTGCCTAAGAAATAGTTAACTTCATAGGTTCTGGGAGCAGAAAAGAAAGAGAGAACAAGAAGCAGCCTGACATGCACCCACTGAGAAGAGCACCAACAGGCATCCTTCAGGGAATGTATTCATGTTTCTGCTCTGACCCCAGACATGTATTTTCTGTGCAGAACAAGTGACAAGAGAGCTCCCACACTCAAGCACCCTGCAGTTAGGTGTTTGCAGTCCCTCTGAGGAGCAGTGAGACATGAATTGCACTCTCCCCAGGGAAAGGTGGGAGCTGAGCCGTGGGCTGTTGCTTCTTGGGTGACTGCACTGGCCTATTACTTAACAGGGTTACACGACACGTGGTTTCAACAGTATATCTGAATTTATAAAAAAAACCCCATAAAATTTATTAAAAAATTTAAAAAAGAGTGAGACCTGTAGATCACTTTGGGGGAGAAAGGTAAAAGCACTCTGAGAATGAAATATCAAGTTCTGGGTTCCCAGTAGTTGGAAGGACCTGCCATAGTAGCGTAACAGAGAAGACTGATTCCTGTCTTCAGATGGTTGGCTGGTTCACAGGTCCCTGGAGCAACATCACCACCCAACCCTCTGAAAGCTAATTTCCCCAGACAAAGCATAACACTGTGGGCACTCTGATGTTGCTTTGGAGCTGGCCCAGGTCTCTAGCTGGAACTGTACCTGCACCAGGTAGGCGCAGATATAGATATAGTCCTCCATGGCAAATAAGATTTAGGTGTGATTGTTAGGATCTTCAAGATAGCTAGACTGAAAACTGTTGCTCCATGAAAAACAGTTTTCATTGATTTCAGGGGAACCAAGCCTACTTTCTTGATTTTTTGCACAGGGGGGAGAACACAAGCAACCAGAAATGAAATCAATGTTACAAGGTGATAATTTTTCCTGTACCTTTTTTTATTCACCTCTGTAAATGTATTTAAAAGGGCTCACAGAGACAAAAAGAGATTATGGCTTTTGTGATTTTAGGCTGAAAACAGAAGTGAAAAGTATCTCTGTCATATGTTTTTAAAACAAGAAGCATTTCTGTATTTTTGCCTTTTAAGTATTCTTATATGTTAGAATAGGTTTTGTTATTACCACTGAAACTCTGACTGGAAATTGGTTTTAGAACTGTGTTCTTACTCATTTATGTTTTGATTCCCTTTTTATTAATGGCTTTAATAGACTTTTACTTTCTAGTGTATTTCTGCTTGTAATTTGAAAAGATGAAACAAAGATTTTAAATAAAAGTGCTTTTTTTTATTCTGCTAATAATTTTTATTTTTGTATTGTATTTTACATATAGAAGGCTTAAGAAAAAAAAATAAAATACTTTTGCAAGAAGCAACACAGAAAATTAAAGCCTTAGGTTTTTCCCGTAAATAGCCCAAAGCTGCCACCTACTGATATAAAGTAGAATTTAATGCAACCAACCATTTCGATTTTCCTCTGGAAAAACGTTTCTTACTTTCCAGCTATGCAAAACCAGTGCCATCTTGTGGCTACTTCCAAGACTACTCAGGCAAAGAAAAAGAAAATATTTGTCAAAATGCCTATTGCTTCTGGCTGCACAACAAGCTACTTAGCCATTCTGGAATAGATTCAATAGGCTTAGTGTCCTGCGACTCCATACAAATCTTTGCAGGTATCCTCTAAGTTGACATATAAACCTGTACCTTCTAGTTTATTTCTGGTTTATTTTAACAGTAACAAAAACAAGACATTGTGCAAATCGCTTTTCAGGTTAAACACCCTTCATTCCTGCTTGGTTTATGTTTGTTATTTGTTTCTACTTTTATCTGTCCCTTATTGGATCATTTAAACTTTCAGGCATTCTGAAAGGCTAAATATCGATTATTTTAAGTTTGTTTTAAAAGAAGAGAGACATAGGTCTTCTTCACAAAAGCAAACATAATCTGTGAAGTCAAATGGTCTGTGCTTTGTAGCATACTGCAATAACAAAGAAAAGACATTAAAGTATCTACAGCTTTTCTCAGTTTGATATTTCTTCCAACATTTGATGAGTATTGCTTCCAAACCACAAATTCATCCTGTCAGCTCAGTAAACATGAAGAGAGCAGTTTCTATTTACACAGAATTCCCATGCTTTCAGAATCATTGTTAAAAACAGAAAAGAGGCATCAGGTAGGCAAAGACTGCCCCTGGGACTCAATGTCTAAGTACCTGAAGAATCAGCTAGTCAGTCGCTGGGATTTTCAGATACTCACCTTCAGAACTGCTTTTAACATCTAGTCCATCTTGCTTAAGGGCAAACAAATTCAGATTCATCTCTGACAATAAAGGTCTTTTAAATGTATTTTAGTAATGCTTCCTCATGGAGTCAAATTTGAAGACAGCCCTCTATACCTGTGTTTATTTAGAGGCATATGAAAAATTCACATTACTCCACAGTGTGCCTCTGATCAAAAAGAGATGCTTACTGCTCAGAAAAGGATTGTGTAGTCTCCATTCTACATTTGAGACAAGAGAGGACCCTTCTTCACTGGGTTCATCGTCCTTAGCTTTAGGCTTGCAAAGACCTGGATGCTCACATCTGATCCAACTCCCTAAGGGTTGTTCTAATAGTTAGGAAAATAAAGAGGTGCTTTTGAGGCATTTTTCTTTTAGAATTTATACAGCTTCTCCTTCAAGGTGAAGTGAGCTGAGCCACAAAGGTGCTTAGTACCTCTTATCAACTACAAGAGACTGTAGAGGCAGTGGCTCAGAGGTAAACATCTCTAGACAGTCACAGTCAATCAGGTGACACTGTTCTGGGTACAGCTGGGAATAAACCTGACTGTTGTTAGGAAATAGCAATGTTAGTTTTGCTTTTAACAAGTTCTCAGCATTAGTCTGAGATAATTTCATTGCTTTCCAAAATCTGTCAGTGTTTTACACAGGGGACTAATGTTCCTGGGGATGATTCCTTTGAGACAAACATACCAGTTAGATGCTAGACAGAAAATGTGGAGTCTCTATTTTGGGAATCAGTTTATCTGGATACAGAAGGTATAAAACACTATAGCTCCCTCAGTGGGAATCACCCAACATGTTGAATGTCCCTTGGAGCTCATTGGGAAAGTCAAGGAGGCTTACAAAAAAAAAAAAAAAAAAGAAGCATTTTTATCTTGCCATTAAAAATAAATTTCATGCAACATAAAGCAAAAATGCATCAAATGCATCTTTGATTCTGTAATCAAAATAAAAGACTCACAGGACCTGACAAAACTCTATGTCATTTAAATAATTCTGACACCTCATTAACACAGATGGGGTTATGCGGAGCAAGAGATTATGTGGCCATGTGCCTTCACCCCCATGGAAAGCCCATCGGCATTTGCAGAATCCAAGCTGCTTACGCAAAGGATTTAGTTTGCTCTGCCTCAAGGCAGCAAAGGAAACCTTCCAAATACGACCTTGGTAGAAAACAATTCTGAACTGAGCTCACACCAGGCAGGCAGACTAACACAGCAGCAGGATGGGGGGGTGAGGAGTCTTTTCATCCATCACACGAGTCCCATCCTAGGAACTGTTTTCACTCTGAGTGATAGGCACTCACTTGAAATTTGTCATGCACTTGTTGACACCAGCAACAACAGAGCCTTTTAAAGTGTGGTCTCACAAAGGCACAGCCCCTGAGTGAAACTAATCAGAATGAACTGGTAGAACATACTGGTAAAGAAATATGAGAGGTGAACTGCATTAGCAGTTCATAGCTTGTGAAGGAGGCATGTTTGTACACATGATAGTAAGTAATACCAAGAACATTAAGAAAAAAAACATTTATGTTCTGCATGCTTCATATGCTCACATAATTGTTCCATCAGAAAGTTGTGGTCCAGAACACATGGCACTGAGTTAGACACCTGAGTGAATTATGGCTGTGCCCAGTATCAGGTTTCTAGTCCTGGCATACAAGGGATATCTGACCAGAGCTCCAGCCCTTCCAAAAGGCTTGCATGTTGCTGTGAGCAGTGCAAGAAGACACCTTTCCGACAGACCCCTTTGGGTAGGCAAGGCTATACAGATATCTTTTAGCCTCTCTTCAGTGACCTACTAGGACTGGAACATTTTAAACCAGTGTGCCAAAAAAAGCAGATCTCTGCAGTCTTGGAGAGAAAACAGCCTCAGCCTCGGGGATCTTAAAGACTACATCCTTGGAGGGCATCCCAGGCATTGTGCACTGCCCAGTGGAGGGTGAGAGCTGAGCACAAGGTACAGGCCTCCCTAATGGTTGAAGTTACACCACTGGATGAGTAAGGGCAGAAAGACAACAAGAAATTAGGAGCCTGAGTGACATCTGAAAGGGGGCATAACCAGAGTAAAACTTTGCTTTTCATCCTTCAGTACTTCCTTTCTTACCACCACCACATGCTCCCCCAAACCCCCCATCTTGTCTGATGCTCAATCTCAGAGCTTCCACTACTGTTCTGCTGCATTTTCAAGCAGCAGCTACCACACCTTCACCTGTGCCTCCCCCATGACTGTGAAATGATCCCACAAACTTTAGCGAGACCTCTTTGCAGTTCATCTTCAAGATCCCCTCACTCTTATCTCATTGTTTTGTACTTCCAGCTTGACTTTACACACCTCTTTCTCCTTTTTTGATAAAAAAGTGTTTGGGGGAGGGCTGTTTTTTTGCTTTGTGCTTGTATTGCAGGCAGTATGAGTAAATCCAAGTCCCTGAGCAGAGCTCCCATGAGGGGAGCATTTGATGAATCAGTAGATATAAAATTGTCATTCTGGACATTATGGAAACATCAAGTTCATCCATATCTGTTGAATACTCTGAAATGAAAAGAAGGTTGGCACACAACCAGAGATGCAGATAGTCTTCTTTCAAAAACTGATGTTATCAACTCTCTTGTTTCCAAAGTAGTTTTGCACGAAATGGGGAGGAAATGAAATGTGTGGCTCCACACATTTTGCTTGGGGCCAGCTCACAAAATAAGAAGGTGAAGCATTACAAAGCCAAGCAAGCAGAGTAAAGACAAATCATTCCTGTGGTGAGTAGCTCCTTGCAGAATCAAAATTCATTTGGAAGCATCTTAGCACTAAGTTTTCAGGGCTCTGTATTGACAAATGAGTCTACCAGCAGCAGACCCAGGGCAGGAGTTTTATAAATGCTCACTGTTCCCTCTGTTTATTGAAGCTTTGCTCATGCATCTAAATGACAGAACTAGAACTTGTTTGCCATTTTAGGACATTGCTGCCTACATTTCAGAAAAGACTTGTACAGTGACCTTGATCAATCAGTTTGCCACTACTGAGTGCTTTTATCTAATGATAAGTATGATGGAGAAAATGTAATGGTACGGAATGAGTGACAAAATTACCTCTGCCTTGCAGTGGCTTGGATTTTTTTCACACCCATCTGCTAAAATCACCAGGAAAAGTAGCACTGCCAAACAAAAAGCACTATGACTAATTCAGTGTGACCCAATCTTTTGTTTGCTTGTGTCAACATGTTGCATTGTTGCTACTTTGCCTGTGTCAGTAGTTACTGTAAAACCCTCCTTTTCTAGCTTTTACCTGAAAAAAGTGTTAGCACATAAACGAATACTTGAATAATGCATGTACAGAATGTACAAAATTGATAGTAAATGCAATTGGGTGTTTTAAAAGAAATTTGGCATGTCAAATATTTTTAACTGATTATTTTTTCCCCCCGGTGTAATGAGTTAGGTGTTGTACAATTCATCACTTTCCATGATTCATTGAGCTTATATAATATCCATTTGCATAGCACTGCTTATTTGAATACCAGTTCCACCCCTGCAACAAACCTTGCAAATTTCAAAAATATATTATTTGTTGTCACCCTCGTATTTTATCAAATTCATATGGTGTAAGTAGGACTGTGTGGCAGCCTAATAGGAATATTTATGAGAATTAGTGATCACAAAATAAAAAATAATAATAAAATCAATAAATAAAATCAAGGAGTTCTGAATTTTAATTTTGCCATATTTTACAGTAGGTGAAGATAGATAGTTGAGCCTGTTTCAGAATTTTTAGCTTTAGCTACCTTCTTCACTGGGAGAAGAGTATAAAATGCATTTCTTCTGCTTTCCCTGCCAAAAATAAAATTAAAAAATATAAAAAATCAAACTATTCCAAACATTTCCTAATTAAAACAGTCTTCTACATTCTCAGTTAAATCAGCATAGTCAAAGTGTGTTTCCTTTAAGTTTGAATTAAAATATACAGTTCATAATCAAACAAAAAAAAATATACAATTCTTGTCCCACTTTTAAATCTCGGTGCAAAATTAACAATGAAGCCACTGAAGAATATCTGTTATACCAGAAGTTGAGATAATGGGTTTAGACATATTTTATTAGACATCTTCAGGCAGCTTCTCTGCCGTATTCAAAAGAGGAAGTGAAGAAATGCAATGAGCTTCTCAAACCTCCCTAGTGCAGATGTGGTCCAGTGAGGAGATGATGGAGGTCCCAAACATAAAGCCAGTGCCTCCAGCTGCCACTGATTGACTTCTGCTAGTCTGTGTGGTACATGCAACTGAGAGCCCTCACAGACTAAGAGCCTGAGATGTATGGTTTAGTCTTAAGCATATACCTCTGTCCAGACCTGATTCCCAGCCTTCATGTACACCAGGCCATTTGAAGCTATCTTGGAACTCTCTACTTATAAGCATCTTTTGCATCTTCCTAATCCACTGCAAAAATTATGGAGACAATTGAGACAATTCTAAATCAAGATATTGCTAGGGATGTCCTATAGGACCTCACATAGCTCAGACTCTGCTCCTTGGCAGGGATCCCCTGAACACCACAAGGATGAATAAGCCATTTCTCCCAGAAAAAGAAACCTTGCTTTGGCAGTATTTGCCAAGAACTCTAAATTATGTCTGTAACAGCAAACTGAAAAAGAACAGGAAGGGCTCCTCATACTAAGGGGAAAGATCAAGTTTTCACTGCTTTGGGTTAGCCTCTTACAGATCAGTCCTGCAGAGAACTGGCTAATAAATGTGGATAATCAAGGTGGATAATCAAGGTTCACTTCCTTAATTTGTTCTCTGGCACTCCTTTTTATACTTATTTATACCCAGCCTGAAAAATTGGTCTTTTGCTTTTATCAAACAAACATGGATAAAGGACAAGAATCTTATCCAAATTAATTTCAGGGTCAAGTTGTATTCCCACACATTCAATTTTAATAAGCATGCCAGAAATGGTTTTTTTTTTCATATGTAAGCCTATGTTCAGAAGCGTTTTGAGGTACTCACAAAATCAGGTCTAGACCTCAAGTGGGAGATTAGTAGAACCTGTCTCCTTGCATGTCCTGCCAGGTTCATGGCATGTGATATGGGCTGAGACATCCAGAGCTGTCAAGGCTTGAGCAACTCCACAGGTGCTCACCAGCAAAAATTTACACAATACCAGATTTAAGCTGTCGTAGTTTAAACCAAGTCCCCCTACTCCCAGAGAGTTAGGAAGGAGAATCCAAAGAATGTAGCCCCCACGGATTGAGATAAGAACGGTTTAATTGCTAAGGCATAACACAAAACCCCTACTGCCATTTACTACTACAAATAATAATGATACAGCAAACAGCAAGTGAAGAGAATACAACACCCCACCAGCCACCGACCCATAACTCACTCCACCCTGCCCGGCCGAGCACCATGTGCTCCCTCCTCCATTTTTCTCCAGAGCTCTCTCCCTCCAGCTTTCTCTTTCCCAGTATGCATCCTGGGCATCACGTGCTATGGTATGGAATACCTCATTGCCTAGCCTGGGTCAGGTGTCCTGTCTCTCCTTCCTCCCGGACTCCCCTCCTCCACCTGGCTGGAAAAAACCTTGAACAAAAAAACACCCTCAAAACATGCTCAAACCATGACAAAGCAGAGGAAAAAATGATCTAAACTGTAGCTCTGAGTGCATGCATCCCCTCTGTGAATCTGTCCCTGTTCTTTCACATTTCAAGTCCTGTAACCTTCTTCCCATTCTGCTTATTAAGATCCCTAATTATATTAAAGCCTATCATCACTTATTCATGAAAGCATCTCTTTAGCACATCCAAAGTGTCTGATCCCCAGGGTTAGAGTTACAATGACAGAGAGGCACGTGTGTGGTTTCATAGAAGCACTCTTTAAACAAGTTTTCTTTTATAACTTTTTCAGTGAGCAAGGTCAGTTCTATTGGTTTTGTTCAGCTGGAACTCCTTAGCATTAGAAAATCAGATTGTGCTATCTATATACTCTGCCACCTGATCTCCAACCTGAGTACAGTACCTAGCTCCAGTGATTTTCTTTAATGAGGTGGAAATGTATAATACAGTTTTAAATATGCAGGCTAACATTTTCCTCTATCTATAATTATGCAAATCGTTATATAGTTGTCTCTGCATGACATAAGTAATAACATCTTATAGAGACCCTGTTAAAACTCACTGGAATCATCCACACAGATGGATATGATTTTATAGAAAATACAACACTGACACATTAATTAGTTACAAACACCCATACCATCTCCAAGCAAGCTGTGTGACAGGGGTTAAGGCATGCAGCGTATAATGATAAAATTTTGTTTTGCTTGCAGTAGATAACTGAAACACTACAAAACAGTTAAGAAGATCAAGTGTAACAAGAAAATCACAAGCTGCTATTATTTTTCAAGATATAGAAGTAGCATATATATATATTGCACACCCCCTTGTTTTTGAGACAAGCAGCACCGTATCCATCCATTAGCACTTTCTGGGATGTTTCCTTCTCTCCTGTCCTTTCTCCACTTCCTTTCATTTACCAGCAGTAGTAAAGCTTGTCAATTCATTCCTTTTTTGCAGTCACCCATAACTCCTCAACTGGTGGTTATGTATTATTTATCTAGGATTTAGGCACAGTCTCCTATTGAGGCACTGTGTATGGCTGGAACTACTTATACTTTCCAAGAGAAACACACTGCCAGAGGATGCATTTTTCATACCTCTTTTTCTACCTGCATGTTTTAAGGGTTCTTTAAGACATGCAGGAAGTACTCCAAGCACATACATAGTGTATTCACTAAAAAGAAATTAAAAAAAAAATCACAACTGTGTTCAAAAAACAATAAACCTCATTTTAATTTAATGGTAACCTTTTAGAAAGAATTCATTTACATAATTTTTTTTAATAAACACTAGTATTAAAAAAAAAGAAAAACTGAATTTTTAAATAGGTGCCATAAAACCCATTTAGAGCTCATGTGAAGTGCAAGCTGGTGCCTCACACCTTTTCTAATTCTTCCTTCATTTTTTCTATGAGACAGCTCATGGTCTTTGACAGGCTTTAGAAAAGTACTAAAGCAAAGTCCGCTTATGTCAGTGTGAAGACAGAAGAGATCTTCCTGGTCCTTTCCTGCCAATGAAAGAATCATCATCTTGCAAGGAGCAGGAACTCCTGCTGAAAGCAATAAAACTAGCCACAGGAGAACCTTTTCCCCATGCCCGCAGTAACTGTGTTTCCCACTTTGCCCTTTTCAGGCTACTTGTCCAAATTTTCCCATTAGGGGAAATTACACTCACAAGAGTTTCTGCAAAGAGTTGATGGCCTGTGTTCAGACCTTCCTGTGGCTCCATGTCCAATCTATGCACTCTTTCACCTGGGAAGACTGTAAAGAGAAGGCATCACTTCTTCTTCATTAACGCCTTCAAGAGAAGTTAAATATCAGATTCTCTCACTCTACCCCTTGGCCCTTTCTTTCCTTGTCTACTTTGTCTGTTATAAAGTTACACAAGCTTTATTCATTACCATACAACCCTACATATTTTAGACACCTGCTTATTTCTCAACTTTTCTCCTTCAGCTTCCCTTTTCCTGCACATACCTCCTCTAGCCCATCCCTACCTACCCAGACTGGTGAATTCTAAGGGCACTTGCCTCCAAAAGAAGATCTATTTAAATGAACCCGAAATGCTTATCCATGCAACAAACATTTGCACAAGCACAAATGCACACTAAGCACTGCATGCCCTCAAAATGCATGTAAATAATTTTTAAATTGACTAGATTTTACCTGCACTGTTTTCAGAGTCATTCAGCAAGCTCCAGGCTTTAAGGAAATCTGCATGCCTGGAAGGAGGAATGGGCTCCCATACACTCATCAATTCAACAGGAAACATGAGCAGATAACAGAGATAGACACTAATGTCTGGAGACAGGATGTTTCTGGGGATGGGATGATACGCAAGAAATCTCTGGAAAAGGATAGAGTCTGCACAGCAAGCACTTGTCTTGCTCTCCATGACACATAACCAAGATTGAATATCCAGTAGATGATAGTATTGAACCTGAATCCCCTTGATCCCTATTTTTACAATTTTTAGGAGCACTTTCCCTGGGAAAGCAAGAAGGAGAAATGAGTATGTCACACACCTATAAAGAAAAAAAGGTGAAATTATTTATCTCCAAATTACTTAATATCCTTATTGTCCAGTCACACAGCTAGGATGTGAAAAACACACAAAAAAATCATTGTGGAAAGAAAAAGAGAGTTCTGTTCATTTTTTAAGGCACAAAATTTCATGGGTACAGGAAAATTGCTTCCCACAAAGATGTATTAAGTCTGCCATTTGTGAAGTAAAGAAAAATCCCAGAGGTCAAGTAGAAGAGAATATGCCTCTAGCTTCAAGAAAAAACCCACAAACTTAATGGAGATCTATTGGATGACACCGGAGTCTGCTTCAGAGAGACAAAGGGTACTAAGAAAGAGAAGTCTTTTTAATGAGAAACCTCTGTTCATTCTCAGAGTGCCAGGGACTTTGCCATTGACGTGCTATTCCTCTTCCTTCTCCTGCTCATTCAGGCTGATTCCATTATGCTGCTGTTCACAGTTTTAATAGCTATCTGCTTTAGACATCATTAAAAGTGCTGTGGTTTGAGGCAGTAATAAGTCTCCGATCTGTTAATGACAGCAATCCATAAACAAATAAGTTCCGTTTTGCCTGGAGCCTTACTGTGGCTTAAAAACACATCTGAAGACCATTTCTGCTTTAAGTTTCTGATTGTGCAGAGTCCCATTAAGTCACAAGAAAATAGAACTTGCACATCATAGTGGCTATTCAGTGGTTAATGGGTCCCCAACTGCTCACGAAAAGTCTTTCTGTAAGTGCTCTCTTCACTGTAAAACTTTCATAGCTCCAAAGCTACTGATGCAGCCAGCTGGAGAAACAGGCTCCTGAAAAGTGACAGATTTAAAGGAAGAAATAGTGTGCAGTTTGCTAGAGGCAAGTTATTTTAATATAATGCAGCAATGACAGCTCTCTACGTTTAATCATCAGGCTCCTGAATTTCTCTTCAGGACTTGAATTTCATACGATTTAAGGATTTGGGTAGATCCTATTTTACATTCCGCTTTCCAGCTGTTAAGAGTACCTGCCAGGTTCATGTTGGGAGCCATGCTTGTAAGTTTCCCACTTATTTTAAACTAAAACCTAAATAATTACGTGCATGAGAGCAAGCCTCAAAGAGCAACTGATGCAGGTTTTCCAGGACATTCAACTGCTCTGGCATTTTCAGCATGGTGAAGACACATCACTTGCACATTCTCATCCTTGCCTGTCCAATCATTTACTTCTTTTAAATATTTCTGTGATGCCTTTCAGATATAAACACATCTATTTATCTAACTAACAGCAATGCGCTAAGGGACACAAGGGTCCAGGGCTTCTGTTCTCGAGTTTTCAGAGATTGGTACTACTAATCACTGGGCTTCATCATGATCTGTTATGCCAGGTACAGTATGAAAGTACCACTGCTTGTGTACCAGTATATATATGTATATTTGGGAATCTCTAGATCAAGGACACATGTACGGCCATGTGACAAATAAAATTGCCCTATATTTGGGTGGCTTATCAGAAAGAAAACAAAGTGTGTTTGTTAGGATGTCATTGTGTATATAAAAACTTCCTCTCAGCTTTGGAAAGCCTGATATATTTAGGAGGTCCAAAACCCTGTAGCCTGTAGAGACAACAGCAGTACACCTGAAAGTTAAAGTGAACAGAACATGAAAAGGCGAATAGAGCACAACCAAGAGTGGCTGTTACTTGAAAGACAATGCAGCGCAGCCTCACCAGTCACAGGATTTGAACTGGAGATATCCTGAGGTCTCTCCCAAGCTGAATTATCCTGCAATTCCATGCTTTCATGACACTGGCAAATTCTGAGCTCATGGACTAAGACTGAAAACAACACTGTACCTGGGAAAATCCTGTGTCTTTGAGGCATTTGGTTCTCTGCCTATCAGTGAAATAAATGCTTTAAAATTCATCTGCTTGTCAACACAGAGGGAGACATTAAGAACTACTAAACCTTCCAAAAGTCACACTATGTATTTAAAACTGTTTCAAGTCCATGACTAGCTGTATTCATGTCCACTGTACTGCAGCTCAGTATACAACCAGTAGACTGCCTCACCAAATGAACAATTGTGAGAGTTAATAACACATTTGAAGCTTCCACAGGTTTCCAAGAGAAAGTTATTTAGCACAGTCACCACTGTAATTTTGATGCTGTAGGAAAAGTAAGTGTTCAGTGGAGCTCAGACAGTTGCCTTCACCTATGGAGAAAGATGGCCTGCTGCCAGTTTCTGTCTGCTGCCTGTTGAATGATACAGAAACACTGGCTGACTCACAGTCTTTTTATTTTACTTTGCTTTTTCTTTATTCAGATAAATGCTTTCTTTAATTGTTCCTTTCATTTGAAAATAAAGATAAAAAGGAAACTAACAAAGGTTCTCTACTTGACTAACTGTAAGAAAGCACTGGGGCACATTCGTGAACTGCTTTAAATAAATTCATATATTCTGGCTGTGCTTTCAGTTCAACTAGGCATGGATTAATGCTATTTTATTCATACACTGTGATGTCCCCCTGGAATTCTGAAACATTATTTAAATGTGTATTGCTAAGTAGATGAGGTTTGCAAGTTTTCAGCTAAAGCTGTGTAATACACATCAATTATGCAATTACTGTCTTGGGTCTGAATTTATATAGGCAATCAATTTACTTAGTTCTTTCTGCACCATTATTGACCAATACATCACAGATACACATTACACATGAATGTAAAATACTACTATAGAGATATTAAAGGCAGAGCTTCCAGAATTTCCTGTTCTGCTTGCACAACACTTTCTAATATTAAACTTACTTTATTCAGCTTGAAATTTTCTGTTTAAAATTTTCTTTACTGTCTTAGCACCAAATATTCCAGAAAATCTGTCAAAAATAAAAATTAAGCTTAGAGTAAAAATAGAGAAAAATGGGGGTTGGGTTGGTAGTCCCAGAATAGTCCCAGGATAGACCTAGTCTTCTAATGAGAGTCACTAGGATGCTATTTTAATCCAAGTTTATAACCAAGATACAGAGATTTCCCTTTCTTTCTTAAACCATAGCCCTTTAAATGTGCAAAATCTCAGTGTTACGATATATGTACATAAAGTCCTCAATAACAGCTAGTGTTCAGCAATGTGTTACAAAGCCCAACTCTCAGCCCTATGATGTGACACAGTGGCATTTCTTACTTCTTCATGCTGCATGAACATGTCCTCCCTCAAGTAATCCTACACACAGGTCTTGTCCAATATGTGCCTTTTATTCCAAATAAAAATCTGTTCAACCTACTAGCAAGGTCCCTAACTGAGGCTGGAGGTTATTTGTTTTTATCCTTTTTTACTGAACAATAAATGCTTCTTTGTTAATGATTACTAAATGATCAAGTGTTTTATCATTTTAACTGGAAGCATCTTACTGAGTGGCAGGACACATGGGTGCAGAGGACTCACTGGCATTCAATGCTTATCCTATGCTTTCAGCATGTTAAACTTTATGCATTCTAACCTGATTTACCATCATTACAGATCTGTCTGTTGTGGCAACCCAAGAACACCCCAGGATAAAGCTCTGTCCAGAAGCAAAATGAAGGGATAAGAAAAAAATCATCAGCCCTATCATGATTGCAATACTTCCAAGCATTCTTCTTCACTTGTTGGCATCCAACAGTGAGATGACTTTTTAGATCAGGTTCTCCTAAGTCAGAAAGCACCTGAGAAGGCATATAAAAACCTGCAGTTCTGAAGTGAGTCACTTTGACTCAACCAACATCTTACAGTAAGCACAAAGGCACATTCTGAATTCAGGTCTAGCTCCATGTTTAAACTGATCTCAAAAATCCATGTCTGGGCTTTATGTATCTATTGATCTTTCAAATTTCTGTACCTATTGGAGGAAATATCTCAAAGGTGAGAACCCACAGACATCAGGAAGAAGACAAGCTACCATGCAGAGAATGAGTCACAGACAAAGGACATTTTGTTTCAGACTATTCTGGGTACTATGAGGTAACAACACAGAAAAGAGGCTTTTCAAGACTCAGAAAGTTTCTTCACTTTCTATTACTTACCCATCAAATATAGGCTAAAAGTCACCTGTGTCACAGAAACCTTTTTGAGATTTTGTGGTAACATCTGGAAATAAGAGCTAAATGCACATATCCTTACACACCTACATTAAAGTTACGTGCAAGTGGACACACTTTTGAGACGTTGAAGCTGAGCTGCATCGGTGTAGGATCAAGAATCACTAATTTATGTCTTATGATAGGACTGTCTGAATAGCAAGAAACATTCTGCAATCTACAATTTACTTTGGCTCTTCTGCTGTTCTTTAAAATAAAGGAATCCAAAGGCATACAAGGTAAACTCTAGTGAAGAGTGGGCACATGGAAAGAGCACTTGCAGCACTGCTGTGGAACCTGAATTCATTTGCAAACCCTTTCATTTTTTTTGAGAGAAACAACAGGTTGGGAGCAGTGCAAGTACTCTGCTTCTTTGTCTGCCCTCAAAGTCATAATAACTATTTGCAAGGAGGGATTCCCCCACCTGAATGTAGCTGTGTGCTATGTAAGCTCTGCTGATTAAAGCCAGTGATTTGGGCCCCCTGAATAGTCATGGGTGGAAAAGAGGCACTACTATAATGCAATTTATCTTTTTCACAAAATATGTTGTCTCAAGTAGGTATCTAAAACTAGTCAGATGACCCTCTTGTGTGACTAGAAAGGGACCCTGTGCTGACTAGCTCAAAATACATCAACACAGCTGGGTAAGGTTCAGTTCACCCTAATGCTAGGAACTTTATTCAGTTCCCTACGCACTGGCATCCAAAACCAGGGCAGAGGCCCTGGGCTATCACAGAGCTGGCAGACATGATGCAGGAAGTAAGGAGACCCATGCCCTTCTAAAGTGGCAGCTGAAAACCGAACAGGACACGTAAACTACCTGAAGTAGCATCACACACCCATGTGCAGGCAAGTGACTCAACCCATGAGTCCTCCACCTAGGTATCTACAAGCATGATAGGTGTGTAAGCTTCTGTTAAGTACCTGCTTAATAAACTTATAGCCATAAAGTCAAATGTCTGTGATCAACATAGACAAGAGGAGCTGTTACCTGACACAAGACTATTTCTCACTGATGCTGCTAGGCATGAGAATGGCCTGGGAGTGCTGCATGCCTACAAATCTCCAGTCTACAGTCCTGCTTCCTTCCCACTTCAGTACTTTCTCTTTTTCAGAAACATGCACACATCTACAGGAACCAACACAGTTCTAGAAAATCTGGTGTGGAAAAGATGTGAGGACAGCTCATTCAAAAGGCTAGAGAAAGGCCATGGTGGTACTGGTAGAATAGCATTTGCACAGACATGGCTACTGGGATTGAATTTCACATTAATAAAAGCATTATCTACAGATGAGCTGTTTTAGGACTGAAGTTCTGGATGCTACTGCATTCACAGACAAATTCTGACAGGGGCCTGGATTCCAGGCTTGACAACAACCCTAGTGTTCCCAGAAGGCCTGAGTCATAGAATCATAGAACTATAGAATAACTCACATTGGAAAGGACCCACAGGATCATCAAGCCCATTTCTCTGCTCTTTACAGGACTACTTTAAACTAAACCATACGACTAAGTAAGTTCATCGTCCAGTTGCTTCTTGAACTCTGACAGACTTGGTGCCAATTAGTCCTAGCTTTGGCTTTAAATTTTAACTGAGCGAAGGATGCTGGGGTAGGAGTTGGGGCATGGGGGCATTGAGTAAGCTTTTTTAAAGAACTTTTTAGACTTCAGTAGTGAGTTTAGCTGCCACACGGCTGTAGCCCTGGGAGGAGGGAAGAAAAGCAGAGAAGAAGGAATATATATGCAACCGTAATTCATGTTTTTGCTGCTGTGGCCCGATTTCTTCTCCTTTTTCATTAAAAGTAGAAAGGGAGAGGACAAGTAAGGATATCTGAAAGCTGACAACTTTCAGTGTGAACGGAAATGTTGAATGGTTTTCTTCACATTAGGATAACAATTATGGTCTGAATAGCTAAGAACCATTAAAAACAATTAAACTCTCTGCTAGAGATTTTTGCCTCCTATTCAGCACATGGAATAATGAGGCCCTTGTTCACAGAGCCACACTTCCTAAAAGTAGATTACTTATAAAATCCATTGCTCCCTCAGGTAAGGAAGAATTTCAAGCTTTTCAAGTGACAGAATTAGCAAAGCTGTTTGGTAGTGTTTCTCCTCCTAGGAGACTTCTCAGCTGTTGCTTCAGCCTGGCTGAAAGATGAAAGAACAGCCTAGGACAGAACAGATGAGGGACTCTGCAGGCAGAGGTAAAAAGATCATTTTCACACGATTCATAAGAATAGGATTCCTCCGCTGCATAGGAAGCTAAAATTAGCCTTCTCTACAGGCCTGCGACTCTTCAAGCATTTCTAACAGCTCACAGTCCAGAATTGCACTTTATGGAGATGAGAGAACCATCCTTACTGAAATTTTATGCACATTGCTAAAAAAAGAAGTAGAAGGGTGTTAGGATGCTGGTTTTTCCTCTGCTTCTTCCCTCACACCTTGAAGATGTTCCCCCACAGCAAAGTAAAGTTTTGATTTGTCCTCCCTCTCTGTTTCTCATTGTCCTGACTCACTCTCTCTCCATGTGAGCAAGTTGTGATCAAACAACTGCATTTCAGATCTTGGTGAAGATGAACTGAATACTCCATTCAAAAAGACATTTGCCCAGTCTTAAAAGGGCCTTAATGAGAAGTTCTAATAATCAACTCTTAACGAACATTATCATAAATATTTTTGACAAAATGGCATGAATGAAAGTTCATCTGTTCTAGCAGCAGAATCAAAATCAGATTAAAATCTTAATTAAAATATGAAGAAGAGTCTCATTGTGATCTTCAACTCAGTGGAAGATTCCTTTTTTGAACATCAAGCTCTCTCTTGCTGTCACATTACACTACGTTGTTAATGAGCCCTTTCATTTCCCTGTGCATAGCAATATATTTAATCTTAGCTGCATATTTTAAATGATTGATGTTCCCCTAATTACATTTTATGATATATTGTGCCATGCCATCTTTAATGAGTAGCAAACATGGCATTGCCTCACTAGTACTCAACCACAGAAATCAATAACTGACATTTATTCAATGAACTGCAAATTGTGATTCACTAGCTTCTCTTTGTGTTGAGTAAATTCGAACTGTAATTAATTTTCGTGCATATCACAAATAGCAAATGTATGTATGGGCTAACTTTAAATGTGATTTGCTCCTTCTGTGGCTAATTACAACACAGCAAAATCTCTCGAGCCATCATTCAAAGGGCTGAGAAAAATCAATAGCTTTACAGAAGCCACCTCCTTAGATAGGTAAAGCACAGTCATTGTTTAGACTTCTGAGAATAATTCAGAGCCATTTGCTAAGACAACAGGTAGTTTCTGTCTTACTGAATGAAGGTGGTATCATTCACCAAAAATCTTAGATATGTATACTTGTTCACAAGAATGAGAAAGAAATTCCTTGCTAGCTTTCCTACTAGGAAACAAATATCCTACTGTGAGATACAGATAACTGACCTTTTTGAAAGACAAACATTGTCAGGTGTCAGCCAGAACTTGTAACAAGAAGCCAACTCACTGCTCTTAATAAGTGATGGGTTTGCTTGTAAGCAACATCAAAGTTGATAAAACCACTACTTGCCCCTCTCAAAACTTCTGCCTGTGGTTTTAGTTAACATGTGATTTCTTGGATGGAGATGTCCACTCAAATCCCAGGACAGTACCAGGGGACTTTACAGCTAATTCTCTTTTTGCGTATCGGTGCAGGGGTAGAGGTGTACAAATCAACCAAGCATTAAAGCTGAAGGCTCTGGAAGGTGTAGAGAAGACTGTGGAATACTTTACGATCAGTGCAGTCCTTTACACTAAAGCACAGCATCATTTCAAGGATAACTGTAGAGTTCAGGGTCTAAACCTGCAATCACCAAGAGTCTGTGTCCACCTCAGTAAATTAAAAATACCCGGCACTGATCTCAGGCTCTGAGACCAGCTGAAACTAAAGGGCCCACATCTACACAGAGTTTCGCTCTCTTGCTCTCCAAAACAGGCTGGTCACATGCAGTGTGACTCTTGGAAATACCCCCGCTAATTCTTAAATTGTGCTCAACTATTATGTGAGAGGCTGCTACTGGGTCTGGGCCAAAACTCTAGCTGTGACCACTCTAACAGCACACGTGGTCAAGTGTCAAACCCAGGAAAATGCTCTGACACCACTTAATTCTCCAGTAAAGATGTAGACAATGTTTTCCTCCTACAACCCATCACAGATTTCAGGTTTTTTTCTAAACAGCTCCCCTTCAGCTTAGAGGCATCCATCTTAAACCTCTGATCTCAGCTTTCTGCAGCAGGTACCTTTTGCTGTTGCAGCCTTGCCAGGGTTCTGTGTGCATTGCTTAGGTGGATTTAGAGATGATTAAGACAGTGCAAAAAGGTGCAATAGAATATGCTACATTAGAATACATAAAGTTAGTTTTAAATTGCAGCCCAGCTTTGGTCTTCAGTAATTACTGCCAGTGTGATCCTGGTGTCCCCAAAGATGACTGCAGGCAGATGACATCTAATGAGAACTAATTTGACATTCTCCAACTTCTCATTCACATCTAAGCTCCAGGTGCTTGGTGACAGAACGCTCCTCAAGCACATGCCTAAGTTCCCCTCATAATTACCACGGACTGGGAAGTACCTTTGAAGGCCTCCAAGCAGAGGGCCTGCCTAGATTATTGAGGTGTCCAAAATCAGGCAGGAGAGATCTTTCTCTAAAGCCTCTAAAAGACAGCTGCCTCCTCCCTTGTAGTAAGAAACTCAGTGCACCCAATTTTTGAGGCAAACAAAGAGTATATGCGAACTCAATATCTCAGGCAGAGATTCCTGACATTCTGTCCAAGAGGCACTGAATTTGAGCCTGCACTGGTTATTGAACTCAACTCTTCACCACCTATTTCTGTGCAAAGCAAGAATAAAGACAGAAAAAAATCACATTGCGTCAAAGAGTTCTTTCTAAATACCAAAGAGAAAAAAATAGCAATTTATGCAAGTTTTATTCTAATCTTTATTTTAAAGGTCACCTGCAACAAGTAATAAGAATCAGTCAATTTATTTTCTAATTAAATAAACAAACCTCATTTCTATAACAAATTGACCACTGTTCATTTCTTAGACTTGAATCAAATTCAGTGATTTTAAGGGGAGGCTTCGACCTCGGGCATACATCTGCAAATAAACCAGAACTACATTTCTCAGCCTGTACAGCACAAACTTATTCTTACCTCCAAGTAAGATACATTTGGTACTTCTTGGCATCCTTTGGGAAGAAAGGAATCAAGAAAGATCAGTGGAAAGGTCATATTAATGTTGAAATAGAGTTATCACCATGATTTAAAACTGGGTCTTTTTGTTTCTTTTCAACCTTGCTTCTGTTTTTAACTTCTTTTGTAAATATCTCAATCAAAGACAAGGATGTCTCAGGATTTGCTCTAGAGTAATTGCTGGAATCCAACTCTAGATCTGAGAAACAGCAGAAGACCTATGTCATCCTAGACACATTTCTAGTCTGTCAGTGGATTTTCCACCAATATTCAAGGCAGATGGACAAAGGAGCAAAACTATCAAACTACAACTAGCATCTCTGATTTTATTTTTTTTTATCTCCAGAGAAAAATTCACTCTGGTGCCAGTTTTGACACACTAATTAAGCCACTAATTAAACCACAGTAAAACCCCCTTACTGGCCTCCTAAAACCTGGTTGAGCTGCTATAGAAGAAAATAAGGAAATTAGAGAAATACATTTCCAACAATCCTTTGGCTTCTATAAAATCTAAAACTAATGTGAAGGTATGGAGTTAATTCAACCTACCCTGGGCAAAAATGCAGGTCTCTATCAGCCTTGAATGGTTAATCCATAGACAAGCCTGCTAATGAGTCTGCTATTCTATTGAGGTTAATGAGCCCTTGAGCATCTGGTGAAGGCACAGGCACTTAGCAATTAGTGTCTTTTATTTAAACCAGCTGACAGCCTAGGCAGCAGTTGATTCCCTGCTTTTATTATATTGTTGCCATAGTACCCAGCATGCCAACTCTGAGCCTGCATGCACTGGTTATGTTGGTTAAGAATGGATTCCTTCACCTTTATGCTGAGCCCAATGATATGGGCTTTATGGAATGGATTTGAACCACAAAGTTTCCTTTTGGATCTCTGTGGTTTGTATGCATGATTAAGAAATCTCAAAAATTAACTCTTTATCAAGAGAGATCAATTAAATTCAATTCAATTCAGCCATCAAAGGTCAAACAGGATAGCTAGTGTATCAATACAATAGACAGTATAAAACTATTTTCTATTCCCTGTTAGTGATACTAAGACGTACAAAGATATGAATGCTAGAGCAGTATTCCTTCCCAACATTCATTGATCACAGGATATGTTGGCTCCTAGAACACAAAGTGGGTATGGGAAATGCAGGATTTAAAATTGCCTTTTTGCCGCTGGAGGAAGCTGTACCTGAAAAACAATTAATTTATACAGAATGAGTGGGGGAAGAGCAGAAAGGAAAATAAATACTATTATTCCCCCTTAATGGATAAAGAAAATGAGGTACAGAATGAAGTAGCCACATCATCCATTTTCAGTTACTTTAGCATCTAACTTGCATACTCTGAATTGCCCCCTGGAGGATCCTACTTCTTGTCATTGGCTGTACATGGAAATTGCTAGCCCTACTTATTACCTTTGGTCTCTAAATTGTAGCTAAGATAAATCACCACAGCAGGCTACAGTAAATGTTATATATATGCTTCAAACAAACCAAGGGTTCTATTCCAGAGTGACAGCTACTTCCCCTGGGATGACTCTAGTGGTTCTTAATTCTAGCTATTCATCCCACCCTTCTCTCAAGGTATGAATGTCTCAGCTGGGAGATCGCAACTGCAAATGAGGCAGCAACTAAACTGTCATACTTCACAGGCTTGTTCAGGTAAACTGCCTTCCCTAAATAAACTAGGCTGACACCTGTGACAATCAAATTTTATTTAATACTGATATTCTGGTAGAACACACATATCAACCGAGCCATGTTGTCCTTTCCTTGGTCTCTGTTGTACCATACAGGTTGCTAACGTTCACATAACCTATCAAAGAGGGTTTATATATATACACACTTGGAAGAAGACTGAAATCAGTGAAAAAAACTAACCCATTTAACAACAAACTAATTTTTACAATGACTTGGAAAATTACGTTTACTGGGGAATTGGACCAAATATACAATTCTAGAAAAAGATTCAGCTATAAATATATTTTCCCTGAGAAGCAGACTTCAAACTGCCTCGGCGTTTGTTTGGGCAAGTTTCTGAAACTGTGTATGGCCCTACTAAGCACATCTGAAGTTAAGAGACAGAATTTAACTCCATGGTTTTAATTCAAGAATCATTTCAACTTTCAGAATAGCAAATCTAAAGTGCCTCTGTTAAGTATGTATACATAATTTAACTAAAAGATAAATAATAATATAATTTAAAAGAATATGCAGCCAAAATGCACTCCTGGAGTGCTTTAAGCTATCCAAGCAATGTATCAAGGGCATCCTAACTCATCCACTAAAGTAACTTACTGGTCCCAGATCATTTATATTACTTATTAGATATTTTTTCTTTTTTGGTGCTGTGAAGTGTTTGAATTATGTCTTTCCTCTGTGAAAAGCAACTCCTTAGAAAATTATACAGAAAGCTACCAGGAGAAAGCATATATTTTCAAATAGGAAATTGTTGCTCTATTCCTTCTTTATTTATCTTGACTGTAGAGATCCTTAAGCCTGTCCTCAAATTATCTTCATCTGGATCAGCTGGCTTAATAATGGCGGTTTGTTGCCCAGTATCCAATTTTAAGTAATTTTCTTTAACTAAAATATCTATTAAATAGCTTTCAAATTTTGCTTTTCATTGGAAATTGAGTTAACCTTATCTGAAATGACCAAAAACGGGTGCTAAATTAGTCCTTCAGCATTTTCTGAGAGCAAATATTCTGTGGAAGAATTGTTATATGGTACAGAATATACCTTTGAAGATTTGCTTTAGGAAGTTCAAGTCAGCTGTCCTGGCTGTGTCTCCTCACAACCTCTTGTCCACTGCTGTCTTAATCACTTTGGGGGCAGAGTGATAAAAAAGAGCAAGCTTTGAGTCTACAAAAGCACTGCTCACTAATAGAGAAAACATTGCTGCATCATCAAAACTCTTTTATTCACAAATCCAAAACACAGAACCATAAGGGCTGCTGTTAAGAATGTTAACGCTACCCCAGTCAGACTCCGTACAACCAGTGAAATATTGAAAAGTTTTATTTATATGGATACAAAGACATGTATATCAATTTGTCTGCATACAATAGTTTCCGGTATAACCTACTTTTCTCACCCCTCCAGCACAGCTAGTCCTATGATTTTCTCAGAGTCCTAATGCAGGAGCCTTTACTCATACAGTAGCACAGAACTCATTTGGCCGAGTGTGCATGAAAGCCTACCTGCTCCTTTTCAGATGCAGAACTGAGGCAAATTTGATCCTATTTTTAAAATTAAAAAAGGTATAAATATACCATCTGATATATCAGACAATATAAACCAAAAAAAAAGATAGGTACTTCAAGGCTTGTTTAAATGTAAATGTACACTTAGATCTTTTTATTCACTTACATAATCATTTCAGTACAAAGACACAACTTGGGCTTATTTAACTTTAATTCCTAGCAGCACTAATTTTGCATTATTTTCACTTAGATTCATTGACAAACTATAGAGGATGATTTTAAAAATATGATTTGTCTAGACACTGGCTTTGCCATAATTTAAAGTAGCATTTGATCTTATTGAGATTTTATTTACACATCTCAGCTGGCAAAATTTCCTCATAAACATGGACAAAAGTACCCAGCACAGTTTTATGATACTCTTTGATACCTTTTCATTGCTCTTTTAGAGTGATGTTCCTATTCCAGAGGCACTTAGGGGTAAAGTGTTCTGTGAAGGGTGATTTACTTCTCCCTGCTGTCTTGAAAGGCCAGTTCCAGGGCTGGTCTGCCCATCATTTGTAAATCTTTCAGATACACTCTGCAGTCTTTCAGGTTTAGGAATGTTCGCTTGATAATAACACTCTTTCAGCTTTGGCTGTAGTGATGAAAATTAGACTTTCCAAACTGAGGTATGTGCTGATAAATTGGCTTTGTAGAATATGCAATTGCGTAATCATTTTTATAATGCAGGAGAAGTGTTTTCTTTGTTTTCTACTGTTGGGCACAAGAACTGTAATAGCTCTCTGCATCCTTGTATGTCTTCTCCTTTGAAGAGTATACTGTACCTGGAAATTAAGAAATATTTTGAAGTCCTTCAAATTAATATGAGGTGTTTTTTTTCAGAATTCAACCATTTGATGTATTTTACTGAACTATAAGTAATACATTCTTTTAGCAGCATCTGATTTTTCACAACATTATGATTGGATCAGCAATATCACTTACAATACAAAGATCCTAGGCGTTCTTACTCTACCAAGCCCCAAATTTGTTATATTTGTAAATAAGTATGCATACATTTCCATGGGCTGATTTTGTAGAAGACAGCATATGTCATAAAATCATGCTAGGATTCAAGAACCACCTATATGAAGTGAGCTGTAGTAAACATGTATCTATGTAATACATGTGATTTAATACTCAGCAGTTCAGTTGTTCATTTATCTCCTCTATCTTTTTACAGTGGACATGTGACATGCACTTTGAAACACACATGGACATAGACCAAATGTTTCAGGACTACCTGTTGGTATTAATGTTGGCACTTTCTGCTTCTCAGGTTCAAGGTTCAAGAAAACTTAGTAAAACAATGCTCAGCGCTTGCTCACTCTCAAGCCTCTCTCCAGCATGCCAAACTGCTCATACAAAAATGAAATATTCAGAAGTCAGCCACTTTGGGGTTTGAAAGTGATAAACATAAGACTGAGTCTTCTCCGTGATTTCATTGTGTTTGGGTAACATCAGTGAGATGTTTCACTGGTGACACTGCTGATTCAGGAAGACTGGTGACTAGAGGGTCAGACATCTCTGTTTTTAAAAGTGTTCCTGACTTTCTTAATCCAGGGAGTTATGAAAGAATGACAAGATTTGTTTCAGTTCAAGGCCTCAGTTTATGTCCAGCACTCCAAAACTGAAATGTTAAATTTTATGCATTCTAACCTGATTTTCCATCATCTCATAAGTGCCTTCTTTAGTCTTTCTCAGTGGATATTGGAATGATCGTCATTAAATTCACTGTTTTCTCTTCTAGTGTCCTTCACACTCAATTGATCTCAGCCTCAACTGCAACCTGTAATTTAGATTAGGGTTAAGATTCAGAAAGCCACAAAGCCTACACCTCCAGGGACACTGCGGATGCAAGTGTCATGTCAAAGGGAGGATGGCACCCACCAGCATTTCTCCTTCCATACCTTTCTCATCTCAGACACCCACTGTGTCTGGGACCTCAGCTTCAAGATCTAATCTTATGCTCAGATTAGGGTAATGGCACTAAAATAAAGAAGGAAGGAAACCATTAAAACTTTCTTTTCCAGGTACCACAAGAATAAAAAAATGCAATATTTGCAACTTATATATATATATATATATATATGTATACATATTTACCTTTAAATTTAAAGCAGAATTTTCCTCCAGCTGGAGACATGAAGGATGAAAAGAAACAAGAACTTGGCTCTCTTATAGGTGAAACATGTGTTTCCTTATTCCTCTGCATAAATTTGAATATCAGCATGGCAGAAAATAGAGTTTCAGATTAAAAAAGACTGAATTGCAAGAATGAAAAAAAATGTTCAATAATAAACATTAATATGGCACAAGTATCTGTGCAATACTTAGCTGCAGTATAGCCTGCATGTTTACAGGGTGAACAAAGCTGTTTTTTCTCCGTTTACAGGTACAGAAGCTGAAGCAGAGAGGAATCAGTCATTTGGGCACAGAACAGCCTCATAATTGGACCCTTCTTGGTGTCGGCAGTACATAGGCCAAGCAGCAGGGAGCTGGGAAGTGCATCCTCTGGCAGCTCCACCATGGCTGAGCTCTGGGAGAAGGCAGGGTTGTTGTCAATTTGTTGAGGATGGGGATGTGCATGGTGGCCATGCTGCCATCCTTAGACACCAGCTCCAGCGTGGAGGTGGGCTTGCAATCCAGCTCTTGGAGCAGAACTGTCAGTGCAGTGCATGTCTGCACCTCCACACCAGGGCTGTTGAATGCTGCTCAGGACAGCACTGGGGCAAGAGGAAGCTTGGCCCAGGGTCGTTCAGGCAGGAGCAGTCCCTTAAGAGCTGATCTTAGTTACTTCTGACATACCCAGGGCAGACTGCGCCAGCAGGGAATTTAACACAAAGGGGCACAAATGACCAGTCCTTCTCTTCTCCCTCAGCTTGACTAATCAGCAGGAATCTGATGGACAAATCTTGCAAGGTTAGAAGATGTCAGTTAGTGACAGTACGACCACCTAAGGATAGAGTTAGAAGAGATGTGCAGAGACGTCAAGGAGGAGGGGTTAAAGTTGTGTTATGAGGTCCTTTATTTAAGTTGCTCTGAACATACAATGTAATCCAAAGAGCATTTACTTAAAATAAAAAAAAAAAGGAAAAATGCAAGTGTAGTTTTAAAAGCTCCCTCACCTGACTGAACAGCATTATGCCAGTTGCCTGTTTCTGAAGTCAACACAAAATTCACCCTTTTTAACCTTCTTTTTAAAAAGCAGCAAAAAATGAAGTCCATGGAAAGAGCACAAAATCTGAAAGAAACCCACACTTATTTCAGAAAGGACTCTCCTGCTTGTATTGAAACACAAATGACTGATGATCGATGGGACAGAAGAGATTGGTCACAAATAGAAAGTGGCAGAAACTTGGTTTTGTGAAGCCTGGTTGTTTCTGAGTTAGTCTGATTTTATGCACTAGTGCACTTACTGAGTAGCAGTTGCTCTGCTCCACTTGTCGGTCTCTGGTCCTAGCAACAGTGGCAAAATTATCTTTGAACAAAGCCTTTTTATAGGAATCATGAATATTTCTTTCTCTATAAGCTCTATAGAGAAAATCTCCCATCTGTGAATGATTTGATTTTCCAATATGTGTTTTTACTTGATAAAAGCAGGACGGTAAAGGAGGTAAAGATAAAGGTTCTTTTAGCCCACCAGGACAGACAACTACTGCAGCATTTCAATATATGCTTTTGACAATGATGCTTTAGTAATTAGGGACCAACAGTGCATGACTTATCTCTTGGTCTTACTTTTTCATAATCAAGCCTGAGGTAGCACTGTTTTCTGTTAGCTTTCCTGGGAGCTTCTTTGATTCTCTCCAGGATCACGCTTGCTCTGGGCATCATGCCCCTGCCATGGCTGCAGGGGCATCCTGACATTTCTTGTATGAGCTGTGACTGACCATCTCCAAACAAAGCAGGGTGTGCTAATGAAAGGACATCTGGAGTTGAAAGAAAGACGTTTTCTGAGGCAAGAGCAAGGATACACCCATGAAATGACAGGCAAGCTAGAGCAGACACTGCAGATGTGTTCCCTGCGGCGTCTGGCATTGACCTGAGTGGGTCAGACACACATCCTACAGCTTCCCAGCCCTTCTTTAGTCTCCGTAGTGGCTCTCGCCATCAGAGCCCTGGAGCAGACAAACCTGTTACCTCCCCATTTTGGGTGGTCGGGGGAACCCCCAGGACTCCCACCCCAGGGCTGTTTCCCTGCTCGCAGCAGGCACGGGTGCCCATACAAACGACTCGTCCTCTGTTTTTGTAGGACGAATGGGCTTCCGAAGGTGTCTATAATTCCAATCTTGAACTACAGAGGGAGCCCGGGGCTCTGCTTTGAGCGAGCGAGCGAGCGGCGGGGCCGGGGCTCGGGACAAGCCCTGATACGAGCCCATCGCAGATACCACCTAAGGCTGCTTCCTTCTCCACGTGGAAAAAAACATAGGGCAAGCCCCCCCGGAAGATCCGGCAAGGGCGAGGAGAGAGTTGTGAATATGTCGAGTTATATACCCCAGATTTATTTGCCTCCTCGAGTCTTCTCTTCAAATCTCGTTCTACACATTGCATATTCACTAGCTCTAATCACGAAGCCATCATTATAGCATGTTCTGCAAGCAGATGAAACCACAGGGATGCCGCTTCAAACTCCACAAATGTAATGCAGTGAGTGGGGGGGAGGCTGGTTTTACTGGGAGCATAAACCTCTGCAAGACCTCAAAAACCTTGGCTCTTTTACTCCTTTGTTTTCACTATGAGGTAGACAATTTCTGCTTCCTTTTATCCCAGGCACAGATTCCTGTAAAACCTGAAAACAATTTGCATTTCTCAGCTGTCTGCACATTTTGTAGGTTTTATGGCATATGCTGTCCTGTGCAATACCTTCAAGATTTAAACACCAGGAACAGAAACCATTAAGAAGAAAGTGATATATTTGAGAAATAAATCTGAAGGGTAGAGTTTGTGAGATTTTGTTTTAATTTTATAATCATTCTTTGAAACAGAACCTGAGTTAATCATCTAAACCAAAAGCATAAAAATGAGGTATGCCTCAATGTCATATTATCTCGTATTCCTATGAAAATCCTTGATATTACATTCTTTTGTGATTAGGACCAGAAGGTTCAGCCTGCTAAAATATATATATATATATATATTAGCAAAAATACTCATGTCTTTAATAAAGTATATTCCAAGTAGATAATTCTGGTTCGCACCGAGATAAATATGCCATATATTCAGTACCTTCATGGCAGGTTAAAATATATATGGGATTAGTAAAGCACAGCAGAGTAGGAACAAATCATTTTTATCAATTCGAAGCCAGTTGATTTTTTTTTTTTTTTCCTAACTTGGTGGAAATTAAGGAATAACTAGAATTAACTGATATCTGGACTAGATGCAGAAGATGATTTCTTGAATTATATCACCTTCATCTTATCTTTAATCTTTTAAGCTTTTTCTATCCGAAAAGCCTTTTCAGGCACATGCTAAACTGCAGCATTATAAGGCTGCAGCAGGAAAATATTTGCTATTCTAATGATTTATAACCAAATACTTTACTTATTAGCAAAAGCTAATACTGGATTCATCAGTCTGGACACAAGTAAATTAGCCATTAGCTTTCTGACACCTAGCATAAAACAACCAGTTAGGTCTGGCCATCTAAGTAATTAATTTAGATTCTCTTTGTGGACACCATGGGGATTATAAGGTGGGCTGAAACTACTCATGTATCTTAGTTGATTTATATTTAATTTATATTAAATGCCTAGTATTTAGACTGCTGATGCTAGGGAACATTAACTCCCCATCATGATAACATAGCAATAGCCGGAGCCAGTTTCACACAGGTACGTAGGTATCTAGTCCTACTGGTTTTGGTGGGAGATGCCTCAAGGTCTAGGCCTAGGCAGCTCCTACATAACGCTTTTCATCTTTAGATCATAAACAATTTTACAGAGGAAAGCAAGGACTTTATTCCTAACTTATGTAAGGGGAAACTAAGGTACCAAGAGAAGTTAAGTCTGTAAGATCTTGTGAAGATGAAGGGGAATCAACTGGTCACTCTGCAAGATAAAAGCCAAAAAGCATCCAGGGGAGCTGGAATAAAAGGCCCAAAACAGACAGAGTGGAACACTAACAGGGTGCATGCAGGGCTGCTCTGCAGTGATAAGAGAGCTGGGAGTGCAGGATGGCAGCAGGGCATGCAGGGGCTGTGTCCTCACTGACAGCATAGTGTCCCCTGATACCCAAGTATTCTGGGGAGCCAAGAGTCATCTGAGAGCCCAGTGAATGTTGAACAGACTTGCAGTGATGAAGCAGGTAGGGCAGTCAAGTCAGGAAAGAAGTCTGTGTTGCACTGACAAATACTTCTTTGAGCCATTCTCAGGTAAGCGGAGGAATCCTCTGTCACATAATAGTCAAGATGCTCAAGTTTAACAAGCTTAAAAACCTGACAGAATCTATGGAAGAAAAAAAACTACCAAGAGCCATTGAATACAGCACTCCCATCTTCAGTGGAGAAAGTCCTGGCACTTCAACTTGGAGCCTGAGTCAATTCATTCAGGAATAAAAATTCCATGCTTATCCCAGTCTTATAGTCTTAACCTAAGCTCTGCCATCAGCTACTCTCACCAGCATGCTACTGAAATGGTTTGATCAGGCAGGCAGTGCCATGTACAGCCTGATAACCCTTTGCGTAGCTTAGAGATGGCTGTGAACATCTCTGCTTCTGACTCATGGTCCATTGTACTCAACTCATTCGCTCGTCTTAAGGTGAGATGCTTCAGAAATGCCCACTCTGCAACTGGGCTTTCATTTGTGTGTTACCAGCATTTTCATCTGTTCTACCTATTGGGGGCAGGGGGTGGCAGGGATTTTTTGTGTTTAAGTCTGTTCCATCTGCCTCTGGTGAAAGCAATTGCACAACCAAACAGAAGTTGTGATCTATCTACAGAAAGAAAGTGTATGTGTCTCTTTTTACCTAATTAAACCAAGTCTTTTATACTTAGGATCCCACAATACTACCTGCCTATGAAAATGCATGTAAACTGATCATGTTTTTAGCCTGTCCTTCTATATTTATTTTGTCTATATGCTTAGGGTGGGTGTGTGCTCTTTCACCCTTTTCCAGTCCCTTCCGAATTCAGTCATCAGTTACAACTACATCTGAGAGTCAGGAAGAAGTCCCAAACCAGTATATTCTTACAATAAACAGGGACTGGAAGGACAGCTTGAAATCAGAGGAAAGGCTACAGCATGAGCACATACATTACTATACACCAAAGAATCAAGCTGGGAAAGAGCCATTATGAATGTCTTAGCTGGTGGAGAAGCTTCAGTTGGTACTCGTTCTGTATTAGATCACAGAGAATCCAGCTAAATGGATCAAATCTTTTGGAAAACAAGCTTCATTTGCTCTGCTGCTGATGAAGTTCCCAGAATTGCCCGTCACTTCTTAAAGCTGCCTGATAACAATCAAAAGTTTTCCTTTGCAGCTTGCTAAGCCAAACTTCGTTTGGTGTGATCAGCTTAACACCACCTGCATTGCAGTCATGATCTAGCTGGTTCATCTGTCAATGCTCAGAGGGTTTTAGGCCCAATATATACTGGGCAGTAAGGGAATGAAAGAGAACTTCACCCTGTTTCCTCACTGCCAATTGCTCTGCTGCTTCTCTGGTGGCTTCATATTCTTCTGGATTTTTGTCATCTAGTAAGTGTAATCATATTGGCTTTCTTTTTTTCATAGCTTGGCTATGTTTGTAAATAGAGAGACTGTAGAGATTGTAAATAGATATTCTTCTTCACTTTCTCCTCCAACCAATTTGAAAAAAGGTCAGAATTGTCTTCATCAAGAGAGACATTATTAGCAGAAATATCACAGATTTTAGTGTATTATGCACTGTTTCTTTCTGAAATCAGAGGTGGAAGATCTGTTAAAAGATATGCAAAGCATTCTTGTCCATTTTTCTGCCAAGGCAAGTTTATTTCTACCACATACTTTCTAGTGCTTGGAGCTGCTTCTGTCACAACCAGGAAGCATCCGTCACTCTTTTAGCAGTAACATCTTCTGCTCCTTAGCCCAGAACAAGGTTCTTCCAGGGCTACCAGTGGATATTTCAACCAAGTAAATTCAAAATAACAAATATTTGTCCACAACCTGCACAGCTGCTTCTTGCCTTTTTTTGTTTGTTTTGTTTTTTTTATAGATCCAGCCAGGATCAAAACTGGGAATTAACACATCCTATGCAGGACAAGACTTTGAAATAGCCTAAAAGACTACATCAAAGAGTAGTGCAGGCCACAGCGTGAAATGCAGTGTTAATAAAATCCTTCACCTGAAAAGTGAGCAAATTCAACATGAAACAACAAACTACTTCAGTGTTACACCAAAAGTACTTTTGGACGTAGCAATGGCAGTATGAGTTTTTGATACCTGGAGAAGACACGTGCTTCATCGATGAACATATTAAGCTAGTCATGCTCATACTCATAGGAATCTCATGTTGGTTGCCTGCAAGTCTGCAAATGTTTGCTGGTTTATTTAAAAATGTTTGTGAGTCCTGAACTTCACATTATTCTTGTTTCTCATTATCAGTTAATTGCCATCATTAATCATTGTTTTCTTGATTAAAAAGTAACAGTCAGTTCAATACCATGTGATATGGATGACTAATCACAACTCAGGAGTAATAAAGAGTTGAAATAAGTGTTCACGAACAAGTTGTCATCTGTAATTTGTCCTCATAAACTAGTAGGCAAATACTTATGTGCAATGAATACTTCCATACAAATTAAGCTTGGAAATGATTTATAAACAGGGAAAAACAGTTGAATTCATCTTGAATTTCATTTTCAATAAATAATTGGGACAAATACAGTTATCATAGAGGGAAGCAGAAGACCTTTATGTAAAGTGAGTATCTACAATGCAAATGAGTTGAAAATCACTTTTGCTATTGCTCTATGCTATCAAATTTTTAAAGTGCCAGGTGCTGTTATAATTTCTCAAGCAAGACTGTTCCATAATCCTAATAGCATTTTCTCTTCAGAAAGTTCTGTCAGAATATTCTCTTCCTTAATTATTTCATTGCTTCTTATACCACTCCATCTTTATCCTGCCTATTGCTTTAGTACACTTGGTTCCTCCAGTATTAAATGTATTTTGCACAGGATTCAGTTACCTATGTTAAGCCATCATCCATGGCAATTTGAGATGCCCTAAGATACCAGAGGGTATGGCAAATGAGACACAGAAACTTTGAAGAACCCATTGCCTGATGGAGAGGAGCTAGAGACTACTCTCAATACCTTAGGGTTTCTCAAGTGGTAGGAGACACCTGCATAGGAGTAATTGATTAGAAGAAGAGATCTTCATTGCCTATAATGAATGTCAGAGAACTGCACCTGCATGTGAAAGGCATACTTACAAACATAACCTTAATCTGGAGTTGTACCCAGCCCCTAGAGTTAGGTGACATGAAACTCCCCTGGAGAGACTGTTATCTCCATGGCACAGCCTTGTTTTTTTAGATACAATCTAAAATAACATTCTGTCTTTGTATTTTCAAGTATTTTCAGAATTACCCACTTCCTTGCATTCATTCTCACCTGAATTAGACATCCAAATTCAGTCACTGTGTGCTTTTTTTTTCCCCAATAATCACTCTTTATTCCATTTCACCTTTTTCTTCACTAACACCTGCACTCTCAAAGTCATTTTTTTTCTCCTTTATACACATGCAGCCTGAGCACACTTCCCTTCCCATGCTGGCATAACAAGGTACTGTGGAAACAAGCTGTTTATGTAGTCTCACAGAAAATTAATTGAGCTGTTAGATAAGAGTATGGGTAATGATAAACCAGATGATACATGGTGCACATCTCTGAATTAGAAAAGGAATCTTCCAAAACATTCCACAATCTAATTGGGCAAAAGGAAATACTTCTGCTTGTATAGATCCTCAGAATAGTCAAGGGTCCGTAGCAGGTCAAGAACTCACCTGAGTACTTTGATTTCATAATAGAGAATGATCTGATCCAGCTAACCTGAATGCCTTACTTGTACCTACATTTAAATTGCTAGGTACAGCTGTTTTATTATGGAAAATTTTTATGTTCCTTGGAGAGATGTAGGTGTCAGTTAAGACCTCTTGAGGGAGAAACCTGCTTTCCCAGGAACAGACAACCTAGTTTGCTGACATTGTTCTGCCCCTGAAACCTTCAGGGTCATCTACCTCTGCCCTTGGTGTATATAGCACTCTTTAGAAACATACTGCAGCACAAATTAAATAACCACCATAAGATTCTGCACAAATCAGTGCCTGAATCGGGCAAACTGTGTCCACCAAGGCTCATTCTTACGTAGAGGGGGTTGTTACCATCGGGATAGCTAGTGATTTATTTCTCTGAATACATTGGTTCCATTATTTTCACCACAGGAGCAGCAGTTAGATTCTGCCAGCAACAGTTACCAGATTTGTGGGTTTTTTTCTTTCTGAGCAGAAGTACATTTGCCTTGATACATTTACCATCGTAAAAAGTGAAAAAGTGATGTGACATCTTGAAATTCAGGCATTTAAATAAACATCCTTGCTCTGACATGTTTTGTTCTATGGATTTCAAGTTATTATGCCAAAACATTGATATTACAGTGTGGTCTTTTGTGAGAGGAAAAGTATGTGACTGGGTGCACAAGTGAGAGTGTGTGAGCATGTATGTGTAATTTGTCTAGTTACAGGTATATTGTGCAAAGCTATCCTCAGCACAGAATTAGTAATACAATCCAAAGCGTAAATAAAGAAATACAGACAGAAACCATCTTGCTCACTTTGAATAGCTGCTATAGATGATCTTTTTTGTCGGCCCACAAATTATTTAAGGATCTCTAAGGAGATGAGATACATCATCTTTACTATTAGCTATTATTTTTACATGCCTGAAGGGATGGAGTAGTGTGCTTCTATTTCAATTACTCAGTCTTCTTTACTGGGTATGGATTGAGCTGATTTTACCTTATAAGAACAAATGCTGTTATTACATTTAAAGATTAAAATCCCGCTTGCACTCAGCTAAAATATAAATCAGCAGTTTAGAAGAACAGGCTTCAAGCTAAACAAAATTGCTTTGGGAGACCAAATAACTCAGGGAATTACCAATGGGCTATTCAGGCTTTCACCTCTATAGCAGGTCACTAATTGGATCTAGACCAGGTTCATAATACAGATATGAATTTGGAAGCAAAATTATTATGTCTGCTGTGCCTAGTGATTAGTCTAGGTGCCTAGTGGTTAGTCTAAGTGCCTAGTGGTCTCCAGCTAATTCCTAGAAAGCATCTGTACTGCGATGGGCTCCACAGGGAATGACTCACCAAGCCATGTTACTTAGCACGGTCTGAGATGTGTCATGTTTTGGAGATGCCTATTCCTCTCCATCAAACAGAGGAAGTATCAAGCTTATTAGCCCAGATAGACTATTTATTTTTAGATATCTGAAATTAGAGAAAGGTGCAGAGTAGCTGGTTGATGATGGAAATTTTGGCACATGCAGAAATTGGATATATTTTTTTTCCTGAATTTCTAGAGCTCAAAATTCAGAAACTCTTTTCATAACCTGAAAAACTCTTCCAACTGTACATGTAAAAAACCAGTAATACTGATAATCTCCTTGTCTCACCACAAACAATAAATATGAATGCCAGTAGGATGCTAATAATATCAGACATAGCCTTTGGTTTTCATTTTACTTTTAGGCTACATTTCAAAAACCCAGTGATTGAGGGTGGAGATGAGGGCAGAAAATGCCCCTTCAGTATGAGAAACACATTTACAGAAGGAGGCAGGTTGGTCAATAATACTTAGAATTTATTACTTCTTTATCTGTTTTATCAGCTGATATGTCCTATTTTCCTCCTTTAATTCAGTAAAGACTCATGAGTGAAGAAGGGCCCTGCAGGACTATTTTATCCCAGGGGAATGCCAAGATTTCCTATCACATCTTTTCAAGATCCTTTTGATAATAATTGCTTCATGATTTCATGCAAAACTACAGCTCTAGTCTGTATTGTTCATCATCTGAAGTTTTACTGGAACTAGACAACTGTTTTGCTGCATTTTGTGGGATTTTTTTTAAACTATCAGCTATCAATAGCTTTGCTTGAAAGCTTGTTTCTCGGATATGCACACATTTCATACTGCAGCAAAGAGGTTCACCGGGTAATCTGAGATCTCAGGGTGAGAAGGGGGCAAATATCCATTGAATGATACTTAAGTGGGAAACATTTGGTCAATGGCTCATTTCCTCTCCACAGTCTAAGTCTGCTACTTTTCCCTGCCAGATGGTGTGTGAGATTTATTTCTGAGCTTCCAGTCAGAGACGAGGCATTTGAGCTGCTTTGAGGCCACATCTCTTTTCCAAAACTCCTCTGAACAAGGATTTCAGAAGTATCTGTTGTAAATTTTGAAGTGGAAATCTTTTAGGATTCAGTTTGCTCCATGTTCACAGAGGAGTATTTTAGTTCTCACCAAAACAGCTTAAAGGCACAAAACCAGAAAAAAAAATACATTGCACCGTGCAAGCAAGCACACATACCCATAATCAAAACTCAGTAGCTGATTGTGGGTAGATATTTACTTCTGATTGAAGAGGTCCAGCTATAGGCAACACCCTATTCTAAATAAATGCAGCAAGACAATGCAGCTCTGCACAAACATGCCAAACTTTCCTAAGGATTTCTGACAGCAGGCAGCCAATTACTTTGAAAAGAATGGGTTCTGTCTCCTGACTGAAGCAATACAAATGCATCTCCCTTGATCCCAACATCAAGGAAGAGCTTTGCATTGCCGATACTTTAATTCAATACAAAGCAGTGTTTTCAGTGTTATTTATTTTTTTTATTGTAGGTGGCAGCTTGTTGGGTTTTTCTGCAATCAGAACTAACAGTGGCAGGGTTAAAAGAGATATATAAATAATAGATGGTTTCCCTCACCTAAGGATGGATCTGCCAATTCCCACCCTCCTTTTAATTTGGGAAGGGAATATCATTTAAAAGATGACAGATTCTTTCCCTTCAACTCAGACAAGAAGAGGGCCTCCAGAAGAACAATGACTGATGCCACAGCATGAGTATCTGACAGGCTTAAAAAGTGACTGTAAAGTTGCCAACACAACAAGCCTTTTATCTTTGATGATAGTATTTGAAGCTTGTGATTTTCGTCCAAGGAATATGAGGAGGTATATGATGTCCTCCCACCACCTCTTTTATTTCTGTTTTAATTACCATTATTTAAAAAATTATAAATATTCAGCAAATAGACATCCCTTTTTTAAAATTCATGTGAGTTACAGGAATATCTTCACTACATTGCTGAACTTGGCTTTATTCCTAACATAAAAATACATATCTCTTTTCAAATCTCTTTGCCTTTATGTTCATTTTTAGGGTAAATAGGTAACCTTACATGCAATTAAATTTGGAAGCTTGCTCGCAGACCCATTCAATTACTGAGAAGGCTTGTTGCATGTACTAATACAGCAGATGTCATCTTTCAGCGTGACAGTCACAGGGCTTTCCTGAGCAGGGTGCAGCCTTCAGCACTCAAGGGAGCACACTGAAGATCCAATAACAACCTGGATTTGGGGTTAACGGTAACAAGAATCAGGTTAATTAAAACTATTCCACTCTTCCTATGTGACCACATCAGGCCCATGTTGGCAGACTGCATTCAGCCCTGGCAGTTTTGTAGTGCAAGGCTTAGCTAGCAGTGGCATGCCTGGGTGCCTCCCTCCAGTCAGATGGATCAGGTGCTTAGGTTCCCTTTGAGTAAAATTAGAGATTATTTGGTTCCTACACAGCACCCTGCCACAACAGACAAAGTGAAAGGGAAGGATGCATCTGAGACATCACCTCTTGCTTAGACTAGAGCACTTTTCTCAGACACCCACTCTCAGGATGCAGTTCAGAGCCTGAAGCCTGATTCTGGCTTAAGCTTTTGGATTTCCCTAGGGGAAAAGGCCTCTGCAACAGTTCTCTTTTACACAACATCTTATCCAGGAAATGATAAATCTGAATTCAGTGTCTTACTCAGACTAACAGAATTTGAATTTATACCTCTCAGAAGTACTGGAGGATGCATGAACTGCCATCTGTAGGCTCACCTGGGTAGAAAGATGCCTCCAGATCTGTTCAAGCTGAATTTTTGTGCAGCCAGGCACGCAGGATTCATGGCATCCAAAGGAAGAACAGCAAAAGACCCTCAATCTGTATCTGGGAGTAGGGACAACTGTGTATCTGGCCGCAGTTATGGGATACTCTGTGCACTTCCTACCCTACATCAGCACTGGAGGGGAAAAAAACCATCCAGGGTAAAGAAACAGGCTTTCCCACCTCCTGTTGAGATGCCTAATGCCTAAGCTGGAAATATACTCTGTCTCACCTCTTCTGACCCTCTAAATTTTTCACCCCTGCTTTATACAGGAAGGATATAAGGGATATTCTTAAGAGTATACCTGAATTATAACAAGGATATCCTTCTTAGCTGTACAATCTCCTCTCTTAATCTGAACAATATGAACATTAATTTAAATCCTTGGTCTTCCACTTCCTGACCAAATGCTCTACACAGTGTATACTGTGTAAATGATTGTTAGCTTCACAAATTCTGAACTGAAATCAGTGTCACTCAAACAACTTACTAAGCAAGCTTAGTAATTAGATCTTAAGAGAGACTGTATACAAGCCTCATTGTTCTCAAAACTAGTGATTTGGCCTGTACCCCACATTTCTGCTCATTAGCACTCAGGTTGTCACACAGTTGTCATCTTTTTGATTGAGCTGATTGTACAGACACAGAAATGCCTGGGCTTCTACAGGGAAACCACTGGTCCATGTGCCTATGATTGGAGGGGAGAACAAGTAGGGACAGACTTCCTCTTGTAGCTCTCAGAGTGGTTTAAACTGTCCATATCCCGCCATTTGCTGTAGACCAGCAATTACAACTGCTTCCACCTCCATTGTAAGAGGTAGACATCAAGGGAGTTTGCTTCAAAATATCAGTTACATTCTGGGACATAAGCAGGAACTTTTCAATCAATCCCAAGCAGCTTAGAAGTGGTTTTCTCTAATCACTGCCTTTTATTTGGCTTCCTACATGGTATTTTAAGTGCCTGGAGCTGTTGTCTTGAACCTGAATCCCCTGTGGAATAATGAGAGTTAAATGGATTATTGGCACACTTCATGCGTAGCAGTATGCTGCGCCATCCAGGCAACAGGAAAAATATGTGAAATATTCTCTTTCCACCATTAAAGGTAACAGTTTTCAGGGTTATTTGTGATTTCTTTTACAAGAACATAAGAAGAGTGTCACTGAGTTAGACCAAAGGCATGTTTAACCTGGTTCTTAGTTCTGACAACAACCAATAGCAGAAGCTTTGAGAAAGACACCAAGATAGAAGGAGCACATCAGTAGCAAACCTTCTGTGCTTCCCTCTGTCAGCTGTTTAGGATCTTCCTCAGCCACAGGTTATATCAGACCTTCATGTTTAATAGACATTCTATTACACCTTAAGTAGGCTGCAAGAGATATTTCCCCTATTAATCTGTCCCTGCCCTATTATGTTGAAGTCTGGACTCTCCCAGTATCCCATGACATTGAGTCCCATAATGTAATGATGGGAAAATACTGAATTTGTTTGTTATAAGTTTCCCAGAAACCTCCACTGGGTGTTGCCCTAAGTAACTATAATCTATTCCCTTTTTCTAGAGCACTCATTTTTTTCTATACCCTTTTTCCCAGTTTGTCCCTCCCCAGACTGCAGTAACTCATTCTACAGAATGGCTGGGCCAGATTTTTAGCTACCATTGATCACCCCTCTGAATATTTTCTACATTTTTTTTTTGTCCAGGGGTGATCAGAAATGTTATTCATGCAAAAGGAGAACTGTAAATGATCTGTAACTGAACCCTCAGAATCAAGAGCCCTACCCATTAAGCTGCAAACTCAGGCTCTTTTTTCTGCTCTCTTTCTAGTCCCATATATCTTAGGCAAAAATAGATGCCATTTACCTCTTCATTTCTCTTCAACGCCCTGACTATATACATGTAGTTTTGCCTGGGATCCTCCTCTGGACTGAAACAACTTATTTTCTGCTAAATATGTTTCCTCCTAGTCTTAGCTCTCCGCATTAAGGTCTCAGCAGTAGCAAGGGTGAGACTGTATCAGTGAAATGTAGAGACTATTCAGTCTTCCAGCAGAGTTTTAGATAACTCCAGCTACCTCCAGCTCTTTATTTTAGATATTTCAAATACTAGGGCTACAATGAGACTAGAATAGCCTGAAGGCCAGCACAGAGTTGCTTTGCCCTGAAAAATATGCGTGCAGGACACTGATGTTGGCTTTGACCACAAGCACTGCTGTATGTGGATGCTGCTGTGGCCTCAGCTCCAAGAGTGCTGCCTCTCTGTGAGGCAACATAGATGTTAATCTCTGAAACAGAAGATTGAATTCAAGTTTAATGATTCTGAGATCTGTGCTCCAGTCTCAAGGTTATTTCTAGCTCTTTGAACCAGCCAGGTGGCTCACTCAGATCATGTCTGCCAGACCAGACACAGGGATGAAACTTCATTTTGAAAATCCTAGATAGGCTGAGGCAGCAGATGAGGACCTGAAGTCTTTGGGTATCTGTGCAAGCAGAATTTAAACCACTGAGGAAAATGGGGAACTCACAGCTTCCCAGAGAGCTAGACAAACTCAGAGGAGGAGACGGAGGGACAACTGAATCCCTCTATTAAGAGTTCAGTGCTGGCAGTCCAAATGGCATAAGTATCTAACTACCATTTATTTCTTTCTAGAAATTCTAGTTGATTTAGGATTGTACTTCTATAAAGGAGAGGGAGGTATATATGCATATGCATACCCAATTACTATGCACATAAGCATACTGAATATACATTTTATATATATGTGCATGTATCTACAAGTATATATGTGTGCATATATACATGTGGTTCATGTGTATATACATTAATATATATGCACAAGAATAGAATATACTTTCTCACTTGGGTATCTAAGGCAAGATTTTCTGAAAGAAAATTATGTGCTAAAATCTCATTTTGTTGCCAGTCTCACTCCCTTTGACTTCCCTGAAAACTCAAATATCAGCCTACAAATTTCATCAAAACCCTCCCTATATCCTATTCACAGGATCTCCAGCCACATCTTCCTGAAGTCATCATCTGCAGCTTTTCACTGTTTTTCTATTTTCTCTTTTCTCCTCACTTTTTATTGAATCTCTCTATAGATATTTTAGTGAGCTTTTATTATTCCTCATTTCTTATCGAGGCTATTCTTCACATCTTTTACAGAACATTTTCATTTGTGGGTCTGATTTCCACCCCACAGTGTAAATTTGGGTATAAACACTGAAAGTACAATCAGAGAAAGGAAAAAATTGCACAAACGAGAGGAAATACTACATCATCTACTCTGGATCTCTCATTCCAGTTGTCTGCTTCATCTACTCATGCCCTGGAGTGATTGGTGAGAAATAAACCCTTTCCTGAGGGGATTCAGGACATTTGCTCTAGAATCACAGAATCTACCTCTCTATTTACTACATGTACAATACCTGCAGAGCTGTGCCAGTTCACTTAGCCACCTACAGCAGGATGCTTAAACCAGAGCTTGACATTTTTCAGGTGTCCTGATGACAGTAACTTTTATTCTGAACTGAAAATCCTAGACTGAAAACAGGTTTAATTAAAACAGTGCAAGCTTGTGTGTAAACCAGCCCTTAGGCACCTTCACAGAGTCATATAAATCAGAGCCATACAAGACACATTATGCTCCTGAATGCATCTGCCTGTCAGTGAGCCCACCCATGCAGGCTATCTTATAGCATTTGATTCAGCCTAGTTTTAAAAGCCCAAATCATTCCGCCATTTATTCCTTCTTGCACAATACACTCAGAGCAAATGCCCTGACTACTTATGGTCATTTAAAAACCCTACAACACTTCACATAAAATTTGCTACCAGCAGTGTCCTGCTTAATTTACAAATGACATAATTGCAACACTATTTAAATTATCTTTACAGTTTCAGCTGGGTGCAGTGTTTTTCTTTATCATGACTGCTAAGACTTTGTAATAATGCTCTGAACTTAGAAGTTGATTTTTTGTCGCAGAAATCTAAATATATTGTGTAGGAAAGCAGGTACTACCACTCATTTGTTTAAGAGTGCAGTGCAGCTGCCATAACAGTGCTGAGTTAGAAGTGACTATCAAGTCAGCGGTACAGTTTAATTTGCTCTACCTGGACATCAAGACCCAGCCCAGACCATGTTATAATGGATATTATGAAGTAACAGCCATGTTCTGCTACTGCCCTGATAGCATACAGTCATAAATAAGCTTAACCATTCCCACAGGAAAAATAATAACATAGAACAGATGGGAGAGGACAGGCATGATGTTTTCTTTAAATTCTTCCTTTGGGGAAACACTTCAGAGCTGTCCCTCCCATCACTGAAGAGCCAGCTCTCCACCATCATAGTCAGCTCTTCACTATCACAACCATTTGGCTCTCAGGAGGTCTACCAGTGCTGGAGTCAATTCACAGCTAGTTTTATCTTCCTCTGCAGCTTCCTGATCTCCCTAACCTGTCATTGCCACTGAAACAGAGATAGAGAGAAAAATACAGAAACCAAGAAAGGTAGAAATGCCTCATGAGGAACCTTAACTGCACCTCATCAGGTGCAAGTTCCACAAGATGGACACAATCTCTGCTCGTGCAACTTACAGCATCAGTCTACCAGGTGGACTGCACACTTTTTTTACATCCCTTTTTCCAGCACAGAGCTTAACCTTAATGATTTTACTAGTTGGCAAGTTTGTAGCTCACTATACAAAGAGATCTACAGGGCCAGACTGGATCATACTATATTATTTATCTCACAAGAATGCCTCAAGTTTTAATTAATTTGCATTTGTAAAAGCAGATTTTGGAAAAGCAGCAATAAAAAAAAATACTTGTACCACTAGGAAAGATTGCTCTGAAAAAACACGGATGTGAAGAGAGTTGTTTGCAGCAATCATGTAGTACCTCTGCCATTTATCCTCTTCTCTTTCTTCCTCTTTTTCAAGAAGCAGGTGCCCAAATAGTTTTGCTCAGGCATTCAGATTCTCTGTTTCTTTTCAAAATGCTCATCATCGGGCACACACAAAAATGTTAGAGAGGAACAAAATTGCACTTACACTTCAGTGAGGCACTCACAAAAGGGTTTTCTTTGATAGTCAGAGAGGGGATGCTGGAGGGGGTATTAAAAAAAAAAAAAGGAAAAAAGGGCAACATGTACTTCACAGTAAGGCTCCCCAAAAAAGTGGAGGCTGCAAAGTCAGAAAGGGAAGAAAGGGTGTTATTTTGGTGCATTCTACAGAACTGAGCTAGCACAGAAGCTGTTTTCCTTGCAAAAAAGAGGAAATTATTTTTGCAAATAAACAGTCTCCAAGCCATGACTTAAGACAGTGTGTAAGAATGCGTACATTACAGTTCAGTCACTCCAGATTTTGCTTCATTTGTATTGTAGCATATTGTGACCTACATTAAATGGTTTCCATGCACTGACCGCAAAAAACAAGCAGGCTCAAACAGCACAGCCCACCATGCAGACAGCTCCACTTCATTAACAGAGCAGTGTAAAATGCATACTACAGCTTTGCTATTTACTGTTTTAGAACATCTATATACAACTGCTGCAGCATGTAGACCCCCACACAGTGTTAACTGGATAGTGCAGCACCATAAGAGGGGCTAAAGCTCTGCATTCATACCTAAACTCATCATCTCAGCTAACTGCCATCCTAGAGAAGATACTACACCTTGTAGTGGCATATCAGATCCTAGTGCCCTGCTTAAGTGTCTCCAGTGCTTCTATTTCCCATGAGAGGTTACCACTGGAGGTGAAATACCAGGGCCCACTTGGGCCCTTTGTGTAGAATAGTCACACATACATGGTGCTGTACATGGGGCAATAAACCTCTGTACCTAAGCTGGCTTCCACAGTCCCAGCTCAAGAATATCGGGAGGAAAAAGACTACTAACCTCTTCAACAGGTAATAGAGAACATACAGCAACAATAACAACATCCAGATGCTACACATTTTTACCATAGGAAGACTGCAAAGACCTGAACTGTAAATCTCAGTTTTACAGAAAAGGAAGTGAGATGGCTAAAACTAATTGATTTTCCTGCACTATAGCATGGATACACTAAAAATGAAATATAGTCTTTATTATATTTTTTATAATAGAAAGAAATAAAAAGTAAGAGGATGTGGACGTGAATGTATACAGAATAACCTACACTTATATATCACAGGCACACACAAACAAATGATTGGAAAATAAGCTTGTATAAGAAGAAATTACTGTGTAAGTTTAGAAAATGCCAGCTCTAAAATTCCTCCTTCTAGAATTCTTAGGATACAGTCTTCCACTGCAACAGAAAATTATAGATTTTTCTCAGATGTGAATAAAGACTATAACTAGGGATAAATATAGCTATAAATACCAGATATGTGTCACGAAAAATTAGTAGTTTAGGGCCACTCAAAGAATGACCACCAAAGGTATTAGCAAAAACAGTTGAATATGATTTATAAAGGCACAATTTAGCAGAATTCAATTGCAAATTTCACTCTATTACTTATTGCATGGATGAAGCATACAGAGGAAAATCAAGGTAAAATCAAGTTAAAGAGGATTGATACAGAGACTGAAGACACAAAGACTAAGGGAGACCCTCCCACTGAGTCATTAGGTTCAGAGTAGACACCCTTGTTTTCTAGATGTCTGGCAGAGCCTAGATGTGACTGGATCTAGCCTTAGACTCAGACTTGGTCAATGGCTTGTGCCTAATGGAAAATAGAGGTAGAATCAAGCTAGTATTATTTGTATAAAAATCAAAGTTGAAAAGGGTAAAGGAAACCCTCCTGTTGAGTCACAAGGTTCAGAGCGGGCCCCTTTGCTTTCTAAATTCCAGATGGAGCTCAGCTGCAGCTGAGTCTAATCTTAGTCTCAGACTTGGACAACAGTTTATGTCTAATGGATGAAACACAGGGAATAAATAATTCCTTCCACGGAGTCAAGAGATTCAGAACAGAACCCCTTGCTTTCTAAACTCCAAATGCAGCCTAGGTGCAGCTGGATCTCGACTTAGTCTCAGACTTGGCCGACAATTCTGTGTCATTTTCATCAGTTGTGCAAGTCATATTCCAGGTTGTCAGGGAATGATTGATCATGCCAAAAGACTTCCTGGTACAGCTGGGGAGTGCCCAGCCTTCCGTACCTCTGTGTGCCTCTCCTCACCTTTGCTAGGAAATCAGAGCTCCTGGTACAACCAGGGAGCACTCAGCCATCCAGCTCCTTATGTCTGTGCAAAGGCTGGGGTCTAATGGGAATTCCTGGGGAAGCAGAGAGGTCCAGGAGAGGGAAGGGGCATGCATCACCACAATACACCCCATGATGAAGGTCAATACATCTTTCTCACAGAGTGGCAGTGTGGTCACATCTTACCTCTGTGTCTATAAACAGATTATACAGTATTCCAATTGTAATTTAAGGGAAATTTTTGGTTTATTCACTTAATTATCAAGATTTTGTTAAATGTGATTAATCAATGTTATATGTGCAAGGAGGGCTTTGTAACAGTGCCACCCATCCAGCTGTTGTCCACCCTCTAACATACAGAATAATATTTAACAACAAGCACAATACAACGAAGTTCAGTAAAATTACAATGGGTACAATGTTTGATTCAGGATTGCTGTTGCTATTGGTGACCATCTGAATAAGGTGTCCCACCTGTGATGCTCTCCATCTTTCATCATTCTTTCTAGGATGTGATGTATCTTTTTTCTATCATCGTATACTGTAATCAGAGTTCTCTGTTCGTTATTACAGATTTGTTTTAGCCAGTGATTAAGGTCATCATGTTGCAGCAGCTTTCTTAATAATGTAAATTACACTCCAATGTGGGTAGGCAGTAAATCTTAAGATATGTAGTTTGATTGCAGCAATTGGTGAGCTGTGACAGGAGCTGAATAGTTAAAGATGCATCCTTAATTTTGGTTAAATTGCAAATATGGGTATTTGAGTGATTTCTTTTATCTACAGTGGTGATATCTGTGAGTATAGAATCACAAAGGGTTCTCATACAAATACATCCATTTCCAATATATACAAGTACTGTTTCAGGGGTTTCATCAAGGTGAATGAATACAATATGCAAAGGGGAAGAAGTGATATTAATAATACCTAGAGCTGTTCCTAAATACTGACCTTGAAATCTTATTGTTCTTTAAATGTGTATGTTAAACAGGATCTCTTTCTGTGTTTACAGAAACGTACTTAGCACTTTTCTAACATAAGTACATTTCTGTGATAGATTGGAAACACAAGGTCACTGGCAGTATGTTTCACTGTATGTAATACACAGAAATTTGTTCAGCTGTGTTATCTGTGTATAGATCCAAAATCTCCTAAATGGGGTCTGTGGGAGACTTTGGGTCACTTTTTTTATCCAAATGGTCCATCTGACATGCCATCACTCAGTGTACCATATGTCAGGGTATACTCCAAGGGCTTTGGATCAGATGTTATCAAGCTTTCATGTTCAGTTTGCTTCTGCAAGGTAAAAACAAACACCAGCATGTCCATTTGGACTCAGCTGTGGTATTTCTATTTACCACATCAACTCCAGGCAGCCATCATAATTAGCAGCCTGATGAAGCTTATGCAGCATTTGGCTTCCTCCTGCCTGTTTGCCTCTGAGCAAACGGAAGGGCATTTGGTGTGCCTGAAGCAGACAGAGAGCAGCTGGGAAAGGTGTCTGCATTTACACCTTCACCCAAAGGTTCAAAGCTGCCTTTCTCCACACCACCAGTTCAGTTTACATGATAAGACTGGACCAGATACAGCCATAACGAGGTCCCCTCTGCAGTATCCAGTCTCCCACACTACCATGTTTGAGCTCACTGTAATCCTGGGGAATCTCCCTCTTCTGCTGGTGCTTTTTGTCAGCCATCAGAGATGACAGCAGAGATTTGAGATCTATATCGTATTGTTCTTCAGGCAAGGAAAGTGAGAAAGGTACCAGTAAATCCTACACATCAAAATCTCTGGAGGCAGACTACCTGCTTCAACAGTCCTGTCTTTCTGCTGCTCATTAAGGCAATCAACAGTCATCAGTGATCACAAAAAAGAGAATAAAAAGAAAGACTTTTAATTTGTAGCAAAATTATTTAGTTTTGCATTTAAGAAGGCATTGCAAATGAAAGACTAGTTGCACACTGTAGTTAGTTGTGTGGGGTCATTGTGAAATCTAGGGTTTATGATAGCTGAGCAACTAAGGATTTGTAACAGCTGAGTAGGCAATACTCTGTCATCAGAAGTTTATGTATACCTGGTCCTGCCTTACTGCAGAGAGTGGCAACAAGCAACCTTTTGAGGACCTTTCCAGCCAAACATGTCTATCATTTTATCATCTTCCTATCCATGAGCTTTGTCTGTTTAGCTGATACTGAGATATTTATCATGAAGTTTCAGCTGTGACACCACCCACCCCTTGTTCCACAGTATGTTTGAGAGCAGAATGCAACTGAATTTGAAATCTCCACTAAAATAAAATATCTATCTCCTACGCAATGTCAATGCTGGAGCAGGAGAAATTTCTAATGAATGTCTCCAAACCCTCAGGGGATGTCAGAAACCGTGGCAGTAGCTGACTTTCCTTCCAAGCCCACATAAAACTCAGAGGCTATGGCTCTGCAAGGAAGTAGAAAACATAGATCTGTTTAACAAGGACAAGCAGACAGTAGAAGGCAGCAAGTAGGGGACAAGTTATGCTTGCAGCAATGCAATTTGTGAGAAGCCTGTGCCATGAGGAGCTTAAAGAACAGCATGTGTAGACAGCTTCCCCATAATGCTCTGAGAAATGATGGGTTAGTCAGAAGACTAGTTGCTACTGGTGAGCTAGTCACTGAGCATTGCATGGATGAGAGACTGGGACAGCATTTCTGATTACAAAATCCACTGTTAACTTTCACCAGATAATTTTACAGCAGCATTATGAATACCACATGGAACAAATCCAGCACAGCCATACCAAAATATTTTGTTACACAGAAAACCTCCATTCCCTCATGAATTTCTTTCCACCATCACCACACAACTTGCAACTCCTGATTCTAGAGGTGAGCAGAATCAGCATATTGTAGATATGCTGGTCTTGTTTGGCACAGCATGCTCAGGGATGAGTACTCTTGCTAAGATGTTACCTTGAACAGCAAAGGAAATTTCATATTGGAATATTTTAGTAATTACATAGACAGACACTTACTGACTAAGGTGAGAACGCCACTGAGACTGTATGCCTCCTGGTAATCCAGTCCAGGAGACTTTTGCCGTTCTGTGCTGAAGGGCTCATGTGCAGCTTGCTTTTACCAACTCCTCCTTTCACAAGGTTCCTGTCAGTGCATTTCTCCAGCTTGTCTAGGTCTATCTTGTTCGGCAGATCTTTCCTTATTGACTTATTATTTTCCTTTATTGACTGGTGTCCCCCCAGTCTAATGTCACCTGTAGTCTTGATGAGTCCACCACCTCCCCTAAGTCATTGATAAAGATGTTATACAGGTAAGTTTCATCCCAGATCATTGCTAAACTTCATTGAGGATATGGCGGTAGAAAGTAGAGCGTATGGTCAAGGACCTCTGAGCATCTCCTGTAGATGTTCCCAAGCTTGGAGAACTGAGGAACTAACTGACAACCAAATGACAGACAAAGAAATAAAACCAGGAAAAAGCAAGACAAGAAAAGGAAAAAGCAGAGAGAAGACAACAACCAAACATTAAGAGTGAAGAAATCATAAATAAAGAAGCAGAATGTGTGCTTGAAGAGATAGTCAGCCAGCACAAATAGAAACCCACCCACCATACCTGATCCAGTTAGGATTAACTCAGTGCATATTTGTTTGTCACCATGGCTTAAGGATAGATGTCATTGCCAAGCAGAATTTCTTAAATTTTCCTGAATACTTTCATTTGAAGATCACCATTTGAATATTGAAAAAGTACTATAACAGTAAAAGGTTTATAAACATAAAAATAATGGTCTTGTGTATACAGCTCCATGTATTCATGTAGATGATGACAGAACAATTCATCTTGAAGAACAGGAGCAAATTCTCCACTGATCCCACATCCATTTTTATTTCATTGACTTTATAAATAAGTTTGGGTGAGCTCATAGTTTGAGACTCCTTTTACAGTCACTAGACAGTGAGCACATCCAGAGTGATTTATTAGAGCAGTCTTAAATGCCAAATTTCCTCTGGAGATTTCAATTTCTCTCTTCAATTTCAATGAAGGGAAGGTCATGTGTCTGGCTCAGACTTAGTTGTCTAACTCAGGGCAGAGAGCATTAATCCTTTCTCCTATAATTAAACAGACCATTGGAGATCCCACTTCAGTCTTACTCAGAACAACTGATTCTTGTGGGGGCAAGATTTTTATTGCATAAGACTCTAAATGGATCTGTTTTTTCTCATTGCCTTTGGTTGACAGACAACATTTTAAAAGATTTGTCCTAGAGATGGTGGGGAAAAGCTTGAAAAGAGATGTTGTTTTGCAAGCAGCACATTTAGAAAATTAACACCACAGATTTCACTATGGCCAAAAAAAATATCTCTGGCTCTTCATATCATAGCACTAACCTGCATCAGTTACAAGTTGCATGCTGTGGTTGTAGAGCATGTAGGAAGGCATAAGTGTTGAAATCACACCAGAGCCATTCCAACATGATTTTCATACACTTTTGATTCTGATACAGAAGTACCAGCACAGAAACTATATCATGAGGGAGCTCATTGGTTTGGACACAAACAATGTACTGCCACCTTGGGAATAACAGGATTCCCAAGAGTCTTCGAGGTGCATGTGCCTAGGACACCAGAAATGTGATTCATTTTATCACATCTAGAGGTCTAGCACATATGTCTCAACATCTAAACTAGGTTTCCTTTGTAGTCAATGAAAAGAAAGAGATCTTTTAGGGAGGAATTCTGAGCTCCCAAAAAAAAAAAAAAAAAATAGCAGACATTCAATGCTTAAGTCCATTGCTTGCCAACAGGCATCTAGTGACATTTCAGATGTCCTAGGGCTGCAAGAAATATCTACATAGGGTTGTCAGATATGATAAAGGACCTATGCTCTCTTGGGATAAAAGCTAGTAGCCAAGTGGGATATCAAGAGCATCTCAAACTGCAGTAGGTACCACATTAATGTAGGCACATGAATTGGACTTTTACATAGCAGGGGTGGAATTCAGGTTCAGAGTGTAGAAGCATAACAGCCGTCTGAGATCAGCTGGTCACATGTGGGTGTTTCTTTTAGAATGAGACTCTTAGCTCTCTAGATTTCACTGCATTGCCTATCTCTTCATCAACTGTAACAGAAGCTTAGACACCTCACTTGCATGCAGACACATAAATTTCAGTGTCTGAATCTGGCATTAAATCCCACTCTTGCAGTGGCATTCAGCTGCCTAAATGCCATAAAAGATGCCATAGGACCTCCAGCTGCTCCAGAAAAACATGCATCTTTCATAAATTATTCATCCAGTCAGCCCCATATGGCTGTCTGAGATTCCTTTGGGCACCTCAGACTGCATTAGATAACACTATTTTAACAACTGAGTTGAACTTGTTGCAAGTTAACAGGGTGGTTTCCAAACCTAGGATTCACACCAGGAGAATGTAAATACTGTTTTGCTACCTCAGCAAGTGATACACCTATACTATACTATGTGGAAAGCCTGGCATCTCCTCCTATGCATGTACACAGGTGAGACATTACTATGGTGAGCTGAACAATAGCAATGGTTGCACACCAGCAAGAGTACCTTAGGTCCTCTGCACTAGGTCCTCTTGACCCTTTCACGTGCCAGGTAACATGGGAGAGGAGGAATTTGTGCCATCCCATTTCCAAAAATACCAGTACCAATTTCATGCACATATGAATTGGCCACTGGAGGGAAATGGATACTATTAGGTCACAGCTCAGCTTCATCTTCTTTATAATGGTATCATTCTTGCTCTGTAAGTGCCAGCTTCCTCCACTGACTGCCAAGGCAGTCTACATGACCAGTTCAAATGTAGATGTCTCCACTGTGAATATCACGGTCTGGCCACATCCCATGCTGCAGGACACAAGTTAGGAATCTCAACAGCAAGGTTGTCTAATGCATGTTCCATCTCTTGTGGAAACGGATAAACTGGCTAAGAGAAACTCTGTTTGGAAAGTCTCTAGTAGATAACCTCGCCCATACTTCTGCCATTGCTGGACAGCTCCATAAAGCAGATCTATTTGCCTTTGCCTCTCACTGAAGTACATTTGTTTCAGGGTTTTCAAGAAATGCTATATAAGATGACAGCTTTTGATGAAGGAATTTGAGACAGAAATACACACACATAATGTGTATGTGGATAGGTATAAGCTCTTGTGTGTTTATTCCCCACCACTCTGCAGCCCTGCCGTATCACTTTCAGCTGTCTCGAGCTACAGGACTTTCGTCATTTCCATAGGAAAGCTATTTTAACATTTAATATTTAGAAGTTCGCTCAATAGTTACTCTGTACCTAGCCTATATTTTATTTCTGTGAGAACTGAAAATGTATCAAAAGCCAACAGTGAAAAAGGGGAAGAAAAAAAAAAGGAAAGATTTATAGAGGCATGAAAGAATGAAAGAGCTTGTGGCATATGCATGAGCTTAAAACTTCAAGAAAAAGTTAAATTAATGAAGGTAGTTCACAGTTTAAAATTAATTATTTTTGCATTTCTTTTTCTCAGAGGTTCCTCTTCAATATTCCAAATATAAACGGTGGTGGGATTATTTAGAAACCAAGTACATTATAACTAAGGCCTATAGCAACCTCACTCAGCAGTGAAATTTGTTGTCTCCCTCTGATCCTCAGATTATGGAGACGAGGGGATGAATGTACATCAGTAAGATTCCCTACCGAGATAGCTTTTCACTCTTTTCAGTAAGAAAAAGATCAAAGGAAAAATAGCTAATTAACATACCAAAGGAGACAAAACCCCTAGAGCTTTATCGTTGTTGCAATCCAATAATAAACAGCCAAGTACAAAAAAGATTATTTGATAGTGACACACAGAATTGAAAGCCTTTGAAATGTCAGCTTCTCAAAAAAATATATTTTTGGAAGGAAAAAATATCCATAATTATACAGAATAATGCTTAAGCACTGGGGAGTAACTCTGCATTCCTGTGAGACCTTGCTTGTAAAACTACTGTGCTTAAGAACAACAGCTTGGCTTGTCTTTATCTAAGATAAAATTAAAAAAGAAAAATACATATATATAAAAAACCCACACAAAACGCTTCAAATCCCTTCTTGAGTAAACAGTCAATCCTTTTATAAATTAAAAATTAAGTACAGTTGGTTTTGTTCTATTAAAAAATATCATCAATCTCCATTCCCGGCTTCCAGCTTTTACAGACCTGGGGGCAGTGAGACACCAAGGTTTCAAATGATGACTGGCTAGGCTGGCTAACTGCTATGCCATGTCATAAGTTCTAGGTGTTTTTATAAAGCCAGTGGCAAAAAAAGATAAATTCACATAGCAATAAATTATGTGAAACCCTTCTCTGGGGAAAGGAACTGCTCAGACCACATGGACACACCAATACCAGTAAGAGAAAGAGGACAAGGGCTTGGGCCCAAGAGTATTAAACTGTAAGTGGTTTCTCTGGCACACTTTTGGCTCAGAGCAGCTTTCCTTCCACAGCACTGTTAAGAAATTAGCACCACTCTGAGGCCATTCCCAACAGATAGCAGAACACAGCCAGCTTGGTTTAGGGGATAATTTTAGCCGTATGGGTGCAAACTATTACATTCACAAGGCCAAAGGATGATCATCTCTCAGTTTCATTTACAGATGCAGATGTAGCAACTGTCTGTGTAAGAAAAATACTTACTTCTGGGACATCAGTCCTTAGAGTAAGGGAAGCTGGGAAACATTGTGGTAATTGGGTGTTCAGCAACCCACACAAAATATTCCATTTTTGTCCTGCCAGAAGGAGGTTTGCATGTTTCAAAATCCTCACTTTTAGTGTAATAGAAAAGATTTAGAAGAAACGTTAGTCTCTGCCTAGATACTAGGCATAGAATACTAGCAAAGACTATTCAGGGATCTGCTTAAAAGGCTCCCATGGGATAAAGCCTTGGAGGGGAAAAGGATACAGACCAACCATTGGAAATGCAGAGACCAAGGGGGAAGCTGGAACAAGGAAGGGATACCGTTGGTGGAAGAGAATCAGGTTAGAAAATACCCAAGCAAATTGGACAAACCTATGTCCATGGGTCCTGATGGGATCCACCCACAAGTCATAGAATCATAGAATAGTTAGGGTTGGAAAGGACCTTAAGATCATCTAGTTCCAACCCCCCTACCATGGGCAGGGACACCTCACACTAAACCATATCACCCAAGGCTTCATCCAACCTGGTCTTGAACACTGCCAGGGATGGAGCATTCACAACTTCCTGGGCAACCCATTCCAGTGCCTCACCACCCTCACAGTAAAGAACTTCTTCCTTATATCCTATCTAAACCTCCCCTGTTTAAGTTTGAACCCGTTACCCCTTGTCCTATCACTACAGGCCCTAATGAATAGTCCCTCACCAGCATCCCTGTAGGCTCCCTTCAGATACTGGAAGGATGCTATGAGATCTCCATGCAGCCTTCTCTTCTCCAGGCTGAACAACCCCAACTTCCTCAGCCTGTCTTCATATGGGATGTGCTCCAGTCCCCTGATCATCCTCGTGGCCCTTCTCTGGACTTGTTCCAACAGTTCCATGTCCTTTTTATGTTGAGGACACCAATACTCCAAGTGAGGTCTCCCGAGAGCAGAGTAGAGGGGCAGGATCACCGCCTTTGACCGTCATTACAAGGCCACTCTCAATTACCTTTGAGTGATCATGACAATCAGGAGAGGTGCTTGAGGAATGACAGAAAGCAAACATCACTTCTGTCTTCAAGAAGAATAAGAGGGAGGACAAGGGAACTACAGACCAGTCATCTTGATCCCTGGAAGGAGATAGAGCAGCTAATAATTGAAACTATTTCCAGGCACGTTAAGGACAAGAAAATCATCAGAAATAAACATCATTGATTCACCAAGGGGATGCCATGATTGACCAATCTGATAACCTTCTATGATGAAATACTGGCCTGATAGGTGAGGAGAGAGAAGAGGATATTGTCCTGGACTTCAGTAAGACTTTTGGCAATGCTTTCCCTAAGATAGCTTCATAAAGAACCTGCTAAAGTATGGGATTGATAAGGGACTGGAGGACCTCACATATGAGATCAGGCTGAGAGAGCTGGGACTGTTTAGCCTGGAGAAGAGAAGGCTCAGGGGAATCTTATCAAGGAATATAAATAGCTGAAAGGGTACTGCAAAGAGAGTGGAACCAGATTCTTCTTAGTGATGTTTAGTGACAAGACAAGAGACAGCAAGCACAAACTGAAATACACAAGGGTCCTCCTAAACATCAGGAAATACATTTTCACTGTGAGGATGATTGAGTACTGTCACAGGTTGCCCAGGGAGGTTGTGGAGTCTCCCTCTGCGGAGGTATTTAAAAGCCATTTGAACATGGTCCCGGGCAACTAGCTCTAGATGATCCTGTTTGAGCAGGGGGGGGTTGGACCCAATGACCTCTAGAAATCCCTTCCAACCTCAGTCATTCTGTGATTCTGCAGTATCTTTTCACATCAAAGGTATTTTCACTTCTTTAGGGCTGCCATTATTGAAGGAGAAAATTGAATTTTCTTTGCTTTTACTCCACCTCCTCTCTGAGTAAAGTTAAGTTTCAGTTTCTACTGGAAACAATCATTACAGTAAAGAAGAATATTCTTCATTTCACACTGCAGTAATTTATTCAGCATACGCTTGACTCAGTACTGAAGTGCTAATCTATACTCCTCGCGAACACAAAAGCAACAGGCAGGGCCATTTCTTGAAACCTTGAACACTGTTTATGCAAGGCATAAAGGAGATGAAAGGCAACACTCAAAACCAGCTGCCTGACTCAGCCTTTACAAGCAGAATCCATGGGTGCTAATATATAGTCTATTGTCTTCTGCCTTTTAGGTCCTTAAGCAGGCACATCCACACCATAGCACTAAAGGATCAGGAAGCTATGACTGACTAGAGGACCCTTGCTTTCCTATAGAGTCTGGACCATTCTGGGCTATGCCAAAACCAAATCTGGTAGAGAGGGGCTAACCCTCATGCCATGTGAACATGAGCCACTTCGTTCCACACAAATCTTGAGCTTTGGATTAACCTCTGGCTGTCTTTCTATAGCAAGGTGCTAGTGGACAGAGTCATAAATGGCCCTCTTGGATAAAAAACAAGTAACTTGATTCCCAGTTAAAATACAACATCCACCTTGACTCAGAGGATATGCTAAATTAAACCAGCTGGGACCAAAACTGAACAAAAAAGGCTCTTTCAAGTGCTCAGTCCTCCACTTCAGTTGTGCCAAGTTTAGCATGTCAGCTAATATATATAGAGAGAAATGGATTTCCATTACAATTACAGCAAATAAATCCCTGAAAGATACTTAGGGTATGACATTTCAGAGGCTAAATGTGAATACATTGTGTTTTAGAGATATGTATTAGTCCCTAAGTGCAGGGCAGACTGGCCTGAAGAGCCAGTACATGCAGGCAGCAGGATTGTCGCTGTCATTATCCTGGTGTACAGGTCAAAACCACCCAAAGTCTACACCTCTGAGCTTGCTCTGACAGGTCTGGCAACAAAGGGCTTCTCTGCCTTTCACCCTGCTAGTGGTAAACCCAAGCATGTAGCATAATTTGGCCTCAAATTCCAATACTACTAAAAAGCCGTTCTACTCTTCAACAGGGAAAATGTCCTCAATAGCCAGTATAACTGCTATACCCAGACTGATCTGTAACTATATAAACTGGGTCTCACCAGCAAACTTCTAGAGATGGCTGAGTGGTAACCCCCTTTCCAAAGTCAGTCTTGAAAGAAATGAGAAGAAACTAGGTACTCAACTCAGCTAATGAACAAAATATGTCTATGCTTCTTTGTAGGCTCTATGCTTTGAGCAGGCAGGGAACACATTCCAGAGTTACTCATTTCAGTATGAGTGAGATAAAACAAGTACCCAGTTTTAGCCTCTGTTGTTCTTCCAGTTTGAAAAGGATCTGAAGACTTTCAGAACTCTTTCAGGACAGCAAAAAATCGTAATGACATTTGGCTGGGCATCTCAATTAACCCAAATGCTACATTTAAAGGTACTTTTGCTAAACTGGAAACAAATGTGTATTACAGACTAAGAGAAAGGCTGTGCCACAGTGACTCTTTGGCAAGCTACCAAAATATAAAAGGCTTCCAATACATCAATTTAAGAAGTGTTTTATACAGCATAATATTTGCCTTAGCTATCTACAAGATACAGTTTTTATATGTCCATTATCCTTTCACAGTAAAACTATTAGAGAATTTAGCAATATCAGGTGTGCGTTTTCTTGTCTGACTATTCTCATGTGGTTTAATAAATGTAATCTTTTCCTTAGTTGTTAATCACTAATACTATGCAAATGCTGCCCCCTCCAAATAAAAATCACACATGTTCTTGTAGATGGCAGGATGAAATCACTTCAGTTCGTATTGTGTTTACTTGCTCTGATAATTTAAGGAAAATGTTTCCAAGAGGAAGGGGGAGAACTGTTGAGAAGGGCAACCATCTATGAATATCAGAAAATAATCACAGAAATCAAATTATAGCAGAATATAGACAAATATTTGGAATAGAAACCCTATTCAATGTGTTGTGACACATTGTAACATGCTACATTACTTATAAGATCAGTCAAAACCATTCACATTCTAAATAACAAACACACAGAGTTGTTTATGAAATGAAGAATTAGTTCCATAAATTAATTGGGAACAGATTTCCTCACGTCTATTCACACACAGCAGCAGCTTGTTCCACAGACAGGTTTTTCTTGCTTCAATGTGAGTAACCAGGAAGGAATTTGACCCTTGACAAATGATTTTGAATAAGGAATATGTTTTTAAAATACTCCAATCTGCTCATGAACAAATTCATCAGCAGAACAGCAGGTAAAATTTGCCATTTTTATTACTTTTTATTATTTAGTCATTTATTCTGATTGTCTCTTCAAAACCTCACCCTTCAAATGCTCCTGCCCCTTCCATCTTTAACTTCAGCTCTAGTGGTACAGGTTTTTATAAAAGCCTCCTGTTGGTAGCATTCATTACATATTAGTCTGCAAAGTTATGAAGTAGAGAATGCTCAGAATGAAAATGAGGAAAATAATTCCTACAGAGGAAATGCAATGGTAATAATTATCAACTACACTAAGTTTTCACTGTTTATTATGATTCTCAGCCAGCTACCATAATTTCTCATTCAAAGACGATTGTAGTAGAGGAAAAAGGAATAGGCTTTTTAAGGCTTTTTGAGGCTCCTGTAGTTCCTTTTTATGTGAAGCTTATCTACACAAAAAGATATAATAAAAGAATATTGCTCAGATTGCAAAGTCAAGCACTCCAGCACTAGTAAATGCCAAAATTAAGATTTCCTGAAAACATTAATTCAGTCCCTTATACATATGCATTGTGCCACAGTCTTTAATTACTTGATGACATACTATTTTTTCCACACAGCTCTTGCCTCGTTCTGTACTCATGCGGGATGGTGCTCACTTAATGAGTAAGCTATTCAAAATTTTCTTTTATCCTCCACATGCAGTGTGTGGCCCCAGTGCTTTATTTACAGCACACTATTCAAACCCTGCTATGAAGATAGAATTAATTTTCTCATGGGCTTTTCTATGGCTGTCATCACTATCATATCTTAAATATTCATTAGGCCAGAGAAAGAGGGAGAGAAATGTGGTTGGAAGACTCACCTGGGAGACCTGCTCTGGTGCAGTCTCTGCTCCAATGAATACTTAAATAGCCTGTATCAAATAGAACAGCTTCAAGAGGAGACACTAACCTGCTGATACCTGCAGAATCCTGGTTACAGTATTCATCAGAGGGGTAGAAAACTTGTGTTGAAGACCTTCCTAATAATGCAGAAACTGGCCCCCAGGCCTTCAGATGGTTAACTCTCACAGATCAGACTGCTATTTGCTTTTTCAATGACATGCTACTGTGGATAAAGCACTTAACTACAGGAGGTGGCTTACCACTGTGTGATGGAGTGAAAAACTGGCTTTCTTCCAGCTGAAGGCAACTCCTCGTGGCTCACTCCTGCAGTTCTTCATCAAATTTTCTTGTTTCTTAAGACTTCCTGGGCATCCAGTTCTCTTTGTGTGCTCTACTGGTGCCCAGCATATAAGGCTTCAAGTCAAAACCAGATCCAAGGTCAGTCCCAATGAAACATCTAAGAACATCCTAGTCCTGAGGAACTTACAATACAGCAATTCTTCTTTAACCTCACTTTTACCAGTATTCAGGGTCCATGGTATTACTCTACTGCATATGGCACAAAGCCACTGCTCTAAGCAGCTCAGCACTCATCTCTTTCTCCACGATTTATTTAACAAACAAGTATTCAATGTGTTATATAGCCTCATAGTGTGGACAGATGATGGAGGTTGAAACCTGCTTCTCTTTTCATAAGATAGGGAACCAAAATAGGTTCCAGTATCCCAATGCTACCTTTCTCTTTCCCTTAATTACACCTCTGATGAATAGGCAGAGGTTTCAAAAAGAGAAGAGACTAAGAGCACTCTAAAACATTTAGTATTTCTTGGCTAAGGTAATTCCTGCTAGGCATAGTACTGGGTCCCATAAGCAGCTTTTTAGCTGGGAGATATATTAGCAGCTTGTTAAACTGGCTGTAATTGAATACAGTTGTCTTTGAAATTATCTTAGCTATGACAATGGTAAACTTCAGTTTCTGCAAAGAGAGACAACCCTCCACCCACTTTAATTTGATTTTTTTCTAATTCAGATAAAACTTGATTGTATAATACCTGCCTCTTTCACTGTTTCTTCTCCTGTTTCCTACTTGTTTGAGGACTTTGTTTCTTAATTGCCAAGAGGTCATTTTCTTCTGCTGACAAAGATTTCACATAGGCAAGTTTCAGTCAATGGTCTATTTTTATTTAACCTTCCATGTCTGTCTGTGCTCCATACAAAACATTGTTGTGAATTTCAGATTTTTTTCGTGGGATTTTCCCTTTCACTTAAGAATCAACCACTTTGGAATCTCATTAGTTTCTCCATCATTAGAACACACATTTGTCATAGAAACACAAGCTTTCCTACATCTAACACACCCCAATTTAAATTTAAATAAACACTGATGGAAACAAAAATAATTTAAATTCCATTTTTCTGCTGGGGACCTATTGGAAAGATTGCAAGAATATGAAAATCTCTTTTCTAAAATTAGTCATAAACACAAAAGCAGTTCTGGAGTCATTTCACCTCAGTCTCCCAGGTAGCAATGAGGTGGTAGTAATAGCTAATCACTATTAACAAGGGTCAGATTTTAACTGACGACCTTAACCCTTCAGTGTTTTATCTAAAAATTGCCAATCCTTTGAACTGTCCAGATGGTATAATAGGCTCTTTTATTCACACATATCTAATTACTTGTCTCCCGTAGATATTTTGGTATGATACATTAGAACAATTACCGTGTGCTCACAAAGCACTAGTCCATTCATAAAACTCTTATTGAAGATTACAACCATTAAATAATCTAAAGCAACCTCATCATATTTTTCACTCATGGGCCCAGATTCCCTCAGCAGTCCAAGAGCCAGCACCACTGAAGGGTAAAGTTAAAGACTATAGAGACCTGAAAACCAGCCCAATTACTGTAACTCTAACAGCAAAGGCCATCTGAGCATTGCTACTGATTAGCAGCTAGATGATACCCGAACAAGCAGTAATGTCTGTGTTTCATCAGAGGGCTCCACAAAACATATGTGGAATTGTATAAATAGTGCATAGGGACCAGAAAACAACCAAATATAACACTCAAAGGTGCATAGTTTAAAGTGAACACATGGTGCTGGTAATGATTGGCATTCGAGTACATGCTAAGGCTAAAGTAATGAACCAATTACACTACGTATGCATGAGAGAAGATCATTAGGAGATCACATGACAAAATGTATAATGAAGCCATTTATACAGGAAAGTGAGTCATGTCTGACTCTTTGGATGTGTGCTGTGGGATCCACTATATGCTGCTCCACAAAGAGTAGACATGCCCTAAATAAAGGAACCTGCACGACCCTTCTAGTGCTAAGTCAAGCTCTGACAGACTCCTCAGGAAACACTGACCTTGGAGCAGGTGAATGGCTTCTGGGGAAAAGTGTTTACTCTAAAAAGCCTCAGCTGTACTGCATTCCCTGAATGTCTGAAGGAAAGGATAGCCAGATGAGGCTAGCACAAAAAGCAGATAATAAGAGAAGCAGCTAGCAAAGGATAGCTCAAACTTATCTTTCTCCCCATCTGTGGCAATGTTAAAGACCTCCAGGTTGTTTTAAGCCAGTTGTGCTCATTCTCCCTGTGCCCCATTCTTACTTACTGAAGAGCAGAAAACATTTCATTATGGGCCAGGCACAAACAATGGCCTAAGTACATCTGTCATTTCCACATGAAAACTGCTACCAGAAACCATAATAACCAAAATTGGCCATTTACATTTACTAATTGCCTGGAGTTAGATAACTGCAACCAGCTCCTGAGGACCATCACTCTTTCCATAGTTTCCTTTTACCACCAACAGCCACAGCTGTTCCCTGCACAACCCCAGAGGTCCTCATCACATTTTCCAGCCCGCTGCAGTCACCACAAGGCTCACCAGCTCTGAGGAACTGGCAAGTCTGTGGGGAAAGAGGGGAAAGCCAAAGATCTTCACTTGCTAAAGGGGCAGCCACAGCAGAGGCAACTGTGGGTGACATTTGTCTCCCCTCTTCTCAGAGGCTGGTTGCTTGCTCACACCACCCTCATAGTACTTCTAGTGAGACCCACACCATTACTGGGGTGGAGAACAAGGAGAGGGTTGACTGCTGGGGAACATTTCAAATGTCTTCTCCACTGCACTCTGATTCAATTCTCAATACCTGAGTGGACATTATTTCCAAACAGCTTGGAAACACCTCCTCCCTACCCTTCCCTAGGGATTCCTACAGGCAAAGAAGCCAGCATAGACTTGTTCATTAAAGCTAAGGCTACATCTCCCACTACCCTTAAAACACCTTAGCTCCAGAATATGGACATCATCAGAATGCTGGGCAGGCACCCTAGGAAGCAGAATCTCCTCACCCTGCAGCATTCAGAAAGAAATAAAAACCCTTTTGGAAGGTGGAGCAGAGGAAAAGGGAAGAAAATGTGACAGGAACTTAGCAACTCAGCTGTAAGGCAGCTCACCTGCGTTCTGGGGAAGCTCTGGGTTATAGCCTGCTCTCTGGAGTACTTCCTCCTTCATTTACACCCAGTGAGTGTTTAAATGATGTTTATGCACTGATTGTGAATTCACAAACATTATAGGAAGCAATTTATCATAATCAGCAGCTCAGGTTACACTCTAGAGAATGACTGAAGGTGTGAGTAGGACTCCATCCTGCTGAGGAGAGCTCTGAAAAAAATCCCTTTCTCCAGAGTGCTCTAACCACTACACTATTAAGCAGAAAACTGTCAGAGACAGTACATCTGATTATGGGTTGGATTTTGGTTGTTTGTGGGGTTTTTTTTCTGTCAACATAAAAATAGGGTTTTTACAGCTGCAAGGATTTCAGCTCAATTCACTGCAAAGTGAGCACAACGTAATCCCCCGAAATCCTGGAATCTGAGGCTCTTCTACACAAGCATGTGGAAGGGCAGGAGTTCATTCATTTCTCTTTGCTCTGTGCTCTCACTCAGTCCATGAGTGGGTTTCTATTCCAGCCTAAGGCATTTTGCTTCTCTCACACACAGAGAAGGGAGCTTACTTGTGCACCTGGGGATTGTGGAGTACAAAATGAGGTCCAAATACTTGATATCTAATATCATTTGGCTTTTCCTCTTTAAGCTATAGTCTTTCACTATCTGACGCTAACACATCACCCAGACTGAGAATGCAAAAGAATTAGAATCATATACATCTCCTTTTTTTGAATCATAATTAGTAATATTGTTATTTTTATTTCTTTGCTGCTGTACATCCAGATCTTTCACAAACACTCTTAACTTAGATTGTCATTTGTCTGAATGTTTCCTTTGCTAATTTATGTGTGTCAATGAAGTTCTCTATTTCTCATTTATTTTGATAATATCTAAAATATATTGATGTTTTCTTTTTTATCTGGCAGAACTTCTTGATTTTTGGGTCAGAAGGGAACATCTACAGAAGTGTCCATTGAAAAATTATTATTTTTACACTCATCTTTATGTTTAAATATTTTCTTTCACTAACTTCATTCACAGTTATTTTTGTCTTTGGTAAATTAGCCATCTTAGGGATCCAGCTCAATGTATTGATGGTCATCATTTTCATTCACAAGAGCAAGGCCTGTTATGGTAGAGAGGTGCTACAAGTCTCAGGACCCTGAGTGCACCAATGGCCCTGAACTGCCCTGAGCAGACCAGCATGACCTCAGACCTGCCTTTTCACTGAGGACAAATCATGTCTGGTGGTCATTGGTCTCTTGGACAACCCTCAGTCCTCATCACTGTTCTGCTGACCTCACTGGCGTACCATGGTACAGTCCCTTAAGCGGGTGGACACTGCCCCTGCCTGCCTCACCCACAGCCTCTCCTCCTTTTCCCTGCTGAACAGACCTATCTGTGCCCTGATATCTAGATATTCATAAAACCTTTGTGCACTGGCATATTATTATCTGTAGTATTTAGATTTTCTAATTTATTTTCTCTAAGCAAAATTCAGCATAGGTCTAAGAGGCAAGAGTGCACCAAAAGCATGTGAAGAAGTGTTTCACAAAGGAAGTGCAGTGATGCTACTGAACTTAGACACAGTAGTATTTTCACAGCAGTTGATATTTACTAGGATGCCAGTGACTTTTCTTCACTGGGACTTATTGTCTATGTCCCTGCACTGCTCAGAGCTGGGGCAGCCTCCACAAACAGGCAGTGTGAGTAATTGATTTTTCAGGTCAGCCAACAAAGAAAGCAAAAAAAAAAGCCTCATTTCAGACCGTTTGGAATTTCTTTCAGCTTTTAATCTCTAGAAGAAGAAAAAAATTACAGTTATTTTTTCAGTGCATATTATTATGAACAGAGAGTAAGTGTTTTGGATACCAAAAAATGGGCAAACAACCCCTCTCCCTGAAGAGAAATAAATTCACAACACTTACTGGTGACATGATTTCCTCTCTTAACCACTAGCAGAACAGGGCCCAGGAATGCACAGTCCTGGATTTAACAGTCTGCTCTTCTTAGCAGTCTTTGAACTGGCATCTCCCAGACCTACCGTGTGGGCCAGCTTGGGATTGAGAGCACTCCTGCAACATTGCTCCTTGTGTTGTTAGCAGGACACTTCCTTAATGTCTGCTTCAGGAAGTGGGACAGTTCTGGGAAGGAGATTCAAGAGCACTTGCCTCCTCAAAATCCCACTGGTCAGGGCTATCAAATCAGCAGGGCACCCAAGCTCAAGGCCACTTTCTTACTGATTTATCACAAGCAAGTAACCCAAGATTCTATGTCTTTGCTGAATAACCCAGTTACCAAGTGTCAATCTCCTGCTTGGTTTTCCTCTGAGCTGCAAGAGGAACCATCCTCTGTCCTAACAGTAACAGTGCTCAGGTGACAGTATAAAATATGAAACATTATCCAGGTGAGATAAGAACTACCTAGCCCTGGGTAGCTTAGCAGGAGGGACCTTCCCTGAGTAGATCAGGAGAAATGAAAATTGCTTCAGTAGAGCTGAAGCAGTCAGTCCCAAAACACCCAGAACCTGATCAAATACTGCACCCCTTACACTGCTCAGTAAACGTTGTTTCCTGAAACACCTCTTATTCTGCCTCCCACATTATTCAACAAGATTTTCACTGTTAACCCAAATCTGTGACTAGATTTAGGACAACTAAGATCATATTTTCCACAGAATTTAACTAGTTGCGGAAATAAATACCAGTTATCACCTAGGTTTTCTAGTTGTTTCACTTTAGCAAGTTATTTCAGTTTTATCTCACACTTTTCCCATTTTTACAGTATGGAAAATCATACCAGCTCATGTAAAACAAACTGCAGAGATTCTTTGAAACCAGTCCCCCCCTTACACATAATTTGCGCAAACTCAAAACCAGTGCCAAATGTTAATAATCTAAATTAAAAATATTTTGCAGTCAATCCATATTCACATAAAAGATTGTAAAAGAAAGATGTTTAAGACTTATTTATGTCTGTAAAACTGTTTCAATGAGAAAGTACTCACTACCCTCTTCTCTTTTTCTTGTCATCCCTCTCAGTCACCATCATAATCATAAGCCATCTCTTCAGATTTCCCTAGTACAATGATCTCTACATCTATCTGTCATCCAGTGTTGAGTGAAGTGTCTGTTTCACTCATCTGACAGAAGCAGAGTTGGTTTGCCAAATTTCCGTCACTATCACTGCATGGCACAACTCTGGGGTATTAATAAATAGTTTGTTACCTAGGGCGACCCAACATGGATTACTTTGGAAGCATCTCTTATCTTAGTGCAACGATTATAGCATTTAATAGGTTAAGGGATATAGTGGATATAAGATTTCAAGAAATCCTTTTGCAAAGTTTTCATTTCTTAGTTGAGATGCAGGGCACAACTATTTAAGGATTAGCTCTTCCTTCTCCCAACACATGCTTCTTTGATGATACCACATCCTTCTAGCTTCCTCTGTGGAACAGAAATGGAGAATAGACATGCTGGGGGAATTATTAGTCTCAGACTTCTTTATACCTTTAAGGCAATTACATTCCAAGACAAGAGTATCTAATGTGCAGCACTTTCAGCACGTGTAACTTAGGTATTTTTATGAAGTCGTGAAAACTCCAGATATATTCCTCTTTTTTGAAGACTGTCATATGTTATAAACCTTAAGCCAGGTTTAACACAAGTTTTTATATTTTTAATGTTTTTGAAGTGGAAAATATTTTCTTATGAAATATGTGGGCATTTTTTACTTTGTACAGAACTCTGTGAGCCTTTTTATTTTTCCTTGGTAGAGAACTAAAAGCATAATTTTGTAATAACTAAGGATAATTTATTTATCCGTATGTTTTGACACTGAACACCATACTATCTGAACATAATATTGCTGCAATGGAGGAGCATACAAAATAGTTTACTGAGAGTAACAACTGTCAGAGCAGTAGTTTAAAGAACCAATACTATATACAAGCATTTTTTGCATAGTACTCTGGACTGGGCAGATGATATGTTTGTCATAGGGAAAGTAATTTCTATCAATCCAAAATGTTCCAGTAAAAGTCATTCCAAATTCACCATTCATAATCAAGATGTATGGATGAAACCAATTCACGTGTTTCTGAGCAGACATCTCTGGCATCATTGCCTAAAGTGGTAGAAGACTGGGCATAACAACAGGTACAGAATGTGCCAATGTTCCTCTCTATTAAATTAACCTGGCAGAACTTGTTGAAAATTTTCCATCAACATGATTTTCTGAAGGAAAAGATGGTGACAGATAGTTATAGATGAAACAAACCCTACCTCTATGTATTGTTCTGCTTCATCAGTCCTGATCTTTGAACGTCCAGCTTCACATCTGCTCAGAACTCCACTTTTCTCTTTCTTAGGTAGTTTCTCAGAATCCCACTTCCACTCCCAAAACTTCTGTGGCACCTTTGCTATGTATCATGTCTCTCCACTTCCTCTATCCCTTCACAAGTTTTCTTTTTATTTGTCCTGACCTTAATTTTGTTGGGAAACTTCACCCTAAACTTTCCCAGGTGAAAACCACTTTCTACCAAGGAATCCATCATCTGGTTACCTCTCCTTGAGGTGCAGAACTGAAAAAATGCTTTGCTTAGTGACAAAGATTCTGCTTTTACTGGCAGTCATTGAAGTTTGATATAGCTCTGTTGTTATTCATATCCTAGGTGTAAGAATTCTTCCTAATACCAACTATGGATTTAATTCTGCTAGTGGAAGCAAAGCACATCAGAGAATAAAACTATATTCCAAAATGTATTTTGTAGTTGAACATCTGTTAACATTGCAAATTCCCATTATCGGCTGACCCAGCATTTGTACATAGGCAAGATGTCTCTATTATCACAAAAACTGTTTATATGGGCAAATAGCCCTGCCTTACATGCATACACACACTCCCAACCAAAAGAGCAGTTTCCATAATAAAAAGAAACCCAAATACTTTCATTTTCCTCCTCACAAATAAATATGTTCTTGTTTACAACTTTCTGTTCCATCGGGATTTTTCACACAAAAAAGATTTCTCTTTCAAGCTGTTGTATCCATGGGGCTTGCAAGGTCATAACTAACTATCTGAGTTTCACCTGGCAGCAGGCTGGAGTAGTGAAATACAGGGAGGGCGATGTTGTAATGGTATTTGGTGATCACTCTACAAAGAAGATGAGCTGATCACTTCCATTTCTAGCAGATATTTATAAATCCCTTTAAAGCAGAACACGTTGCAGAAGTCTTGCATGAAATGACAAATACATGAGTAAGTGTGACAAGCCACTCGTCAGAGAAAAAAAGATGTTTCAGTCCTCTGTCCAAATAGATTTCGAAAGACACAATGAGACACCAATTTTGTCTGGAAATGGACACAGAGTGACAGGTCAAGTATGGCTTTTAACTGATGACCATATAGTAACTAAGAAGAAAATGCCTCCAACAGATGATTCAGACATCATCATTACCCAGCTCTCTTTACGCTTCCATAAGTATTTGTATCTTACCTAATTTGCTCATCCTAGTCAGCCAGGCTCAGGAAAAGTGAAATTCATCAAAGAAATGGAAAACAAAGCAGCACTTCCATTAGCAGTGCTGGCATCCCTGATGGTTCACTGCCTGACTTGGTGGGCCAGCTTAGTCTCTGAAGAGAATGAAACACATCTGACCTCCCAGAGTCTAAGCAGCAGACTATCCCTTTTGAAGTGAAGCAGCTGATCCAGATAAAACACCTGTACACACACACATACACTTACACAGTCTGTGTTGGCAGATATTCATTGGGTTCAGCCACCTTGGCTCTGCCAGGGACATGGGCAGGATGCACATCTAACCCTGTCTACATGGAAGCTATCACAGCCATACCCAGCAGTATAACACTGCCATTATTCTCCATGACACACTGAGGGCATCTTTCCAGTTGCCACCCCAACACCACTCAGGTTTCTAAATCCTGTGGCATATCTGTTATACCTCTGCAGATGTCAGGTATATATACACTTGAATACTTGGGTATCCAATATGGAAAAAAAAAAAAAACAACTGTGTTTCAGGCAGCTGCATGACTCCCCTGGGGTGCATATAAGTTCTCATTATAGTCAGTGGAGATCTTGACTCAATTCAGTTGCACACACACACAGAAGGAGTTATGTTTAAGATGCCCTATAACGTGGAAGACTCTCATGTGGAGATGATAGATGACAGAGGATCTACAACAGAGAAATTAATTTCCACAGTGACAAGTTAAAAACAGGGAGGATATTTCAGGGAATCTAAAACATCGCCAAACCTATGTGTGGGCATCTGAATTCAGTTGCCAATCAGTACATTCAGCTGTGCCTAGAAAGTGACTCAAGTAATGCAGAAAACCTGCTATATGGCTTTAGTAAGTTTATAGCAAATACCTTCATTTAGAAGCCTGTACTTAAGCATCTTTACCTGGAGCTGAATTCCATCTTTATGATCAGACAGATGCAGTCAGAACAGTCACAGGATAAAATCTGTCCACCATTTAACAGCTAGTTTGCAAGACTAAGTTAAGAATGGCAGGAAAAATTCTAGGTTACTACCCCGCTCTACACACTTGGATCTAGGCTGTAAAGTGTCCCTGTAAATGGGAAAATAGGCTACTTTCTATCTTTCTGGAGTTCACTGCTTTGGGGAACGTTTAGTGTTTCACTGCTATGTGATGTTTTGGCTTCTGCAAACTCTACTGTCATTCTGTCATTACTGTCTCTGTGCCTTCCCTTTAGGTGATGGGTAGATCTATAATCTATTACATTCTACAAATATACTACCAGCATACTGTCACTTGCTAGCCTAGTTTAGAAACTTTTCTTTCAACAGTAGCTGACAAGGACTGGGCAACTAGTCAAAGCCATTCACCTTTGAAGACCAGGACGGCTACGCCTAGGAGGTGTGACAGGAAAAGACAGATTGTGTTGAAATATGGTACTAAAAGAGTTAGGAAACCAAGGAAAGAAAGAAAGGAGGAAGACTTGGGATTAGTACAATAATCCATTTGTTATTAGTACTAATAACCAATGTTTATCCCCTGCATCATAAGCATGAAGAATAAACATGCATGTATCCAGATTAGACCATTTTTTTAAAAAAGTAGGTAAGCTGTGCATAGTGCTACACAGGATCTAAAAATAAATGAATAAATAAATGAAATTTATTTATTGCATTGAATGTTCTGAAAAATCTGAAACAGGTAGCATTGTGGCAATAAACTTTTAAACTCTATGCTCATTCCCACGTGAATGTATTTATTGTTGCCTTGGTTTAAGCCCAGCTGATAACTCAGAACCACGCAGCCAATTGCTCATTCCCCCCTTTTTTCCTTCCCCCCAGCTCACAGAGGGATGGGGAGGAGAATCAGAAGAATGTAACTCCCATGGGTTGAGATAAGAACAGTCCAGTAACTAAGGTATAACACAAATCACTACTGCTGCCACCAATAATAATAATGATAAGGGAAATAACAAGGGGAGAGAATACAACCGCTCACAGACCACCAACCAATACCCAGCCCAACCTGAGCAGTGATTTCGGCCTTCTGTGTGACTCCCCCCAGTTTATACACTGAGCATGACATGCTGTGGTATTTAATACCCCTTCAGCTAGTTCGGGTCAAGTGTTCTGTCTCTGCTTTCCCCGGGCTTCCCATGCACCTCCTCACTGGCAGAGCATGAGACTGAAATAGTCCTTGATCAGAGTAAACATCACTTAGCAACAACTAAAAACATCGGTGTTATCAATCAACACTGTTCTCAGACTAAAGTCAAAACCACAGCACTGTACCAGCTACTAAGAAGGAGAAAATGACTGCTACTGCTGAACCCAGGACAATTGTTTATTAAAAGAGAAGATTCTCTGCCTTACTGCCCAGGTACTTTAAGATCTTTAGAGCTAGCTTATTGTCTTTCAGGTCTAACCTTGATAAAAGAGAGTATTTTTTTACCCACAGAGTCCTGTGGGTTTGGCAGCACTCAGAAAGTCCATTACATAAATGCAGATAAACACAGGTTAACTAATTGGACACTGAATGTTAATATCCAAGGTAGACAAGGACTGCTTCACATAAAATCACCATTCAGCAGCAATTAGCTGGCACACGCCTAAACACAGCAGAGGTATGAAGTAAACAACTAGCATTATGTTATATAGCAGTAGAAAAAAAAAAACTAACTAAATTATACTGGAGCCAAAGACCTGCTAAAAGAACTTGTGGAAGTGCTACCCCTCTTGTTAGCTGCCAGCTCCAACAAGCTTTTGGTCAGATTGCCAACAAGACAGAACCCACCTTTCTGTGATGTGAAGTAATCAAGGTGCCCCGTTGTTCCACAGAGGGTTACAAACAGCCAGTAGATGGTAGCACCTATCGGTCACTAGTAACCTGAGCTGGATTCCTGCCGACAACTTAGGCACAAAAAACCTCTGCATTTCGTTACCAGACACAAAAGCTCCCAGGACAAAACTGTACTAGCCTTTGTTATAGCTAATTTTAATTGATACATCATTAATTTCTTTTTTGTTTCCCAGAAAAAAAAAAAACAACAACAACTATATAGGGACTTCTAAAGCTACACTGTCCATCCAAGTACATATTTAGGGGAAAAGTAACATTAGGGCAGAATTGCATTGGCAGGGGTTGTGAAAATGGTCTGAACAGATGGAGAGATATGGAGAAAAAGACCATCTATCTTGCTTATCCATGCTTTTAGAAGAAGAAAAGTTAATAGAATAAGAACAAAAGAGTCATTACATATGTGAGGAACTTTCAAAACTAAAATCTGAATCCTCATGTTTTCAAAAACCTGTCAAGTGTCTTAAATGATAAGTATCTTTATGTGGAGGATATAAAAAATGCAATCAACATGCTATGAGGAATACATAAAAGTCTTACTGTTGGAAAAAATAATGCAAAGATTTCTTTTCAGAGGAATAGTGTCTGGCTTATGATAACTGTTACTGATAGAAAATTATTAGCTTGAAACTATAGGATGTGTCTTATGAAAGGAATTTGTAAATTTAATAACATAATTTCTGCATAAATTAAAATATTTTAATAGAATGTACTTGCTAAATAGTTGAATAAAATGCTAATTGAGGGAAACATCTGCTCTGAACACGAGCATTTACCACAGGCAAAGTGCTTGTCTGCAGTGGTAGTTTGCATGAGGAATAACAGGATGCAAAGCCCCAGTCTGTATTTTTACTCTGACGGGGAGTTTAACGATATGGCATGTTGAGTTTGACATGCGTTGTGTCCCTGATTTCCATACCATACTTAATTTTCACAGGAAAATCTGAAGAAGGTGGGAGGAGGTGGGAAGGAAACATTGAAAATGATGAGAGATGACACTGAAAAGCTTAAACTGGGATATTCAAGTCAAGCTGTACTTTTCTAGGTCTCTGTTTTATTATCACTGCTAATAAAGGATCTTAAGCACATCTGTGCATCTCAGTTCTCATCAGAAACACCTATGTCATGCTCACCTGCTGACTGTGAAGAAGGTACAATCTGCTCAGTGGTCCTGCAAACAGCTTCCCATCAAAGAAAATGGCACATAGTGCCAATGCAATCTAAAAGGCTCCATTAGCCTTCCCAGGCTGGGATGGTTTTTCAGAACTGCCAAGTTTATTGGTTTGGGATCTTTTTCTTTTTTTTTTTTTTCCCCTTTTAGAAAAGCAGCATCTCTGTCCCTGAATAGATGCAGAGAGCAGAGCTGTGGAGTAAGAGGTCTGAGAGCCTGTGTAGATAATAGCAAAGCTCTGCCTGCCATTTTCTCATCCCTGCTAAGCTGTCTTTAATAAGCATTACAATTAGCTTCTGATAGCTGCTCGGAGGCCTGCACAGAGCAGGCTGGCTGTCTGAGTATGGGTCTTATTAGTGAGCTGTCTCCTCACAAAACTGCCTTCAGAAGTGACACCCTTCTCAGCGCTCTCTGCGGAAGCAAAGGATTGAACTCATTCAGAGACTGAACAGCCCCTAAAGCCCGTTCCCTAAAGGACACAATAACAAGAAAATAACATAAATAAGAATGAATGAGAGGACAGAGTGGCATAGAAGAACCTGTGCTGGTGCTAAATGGAGCATAATTGTCATTAGGGTATTTTTTTGACCTCTGAATTATCAACCTGATCATTTTCTGTTGTACTAAATATACTTAGAGCAAGTTTTGACAACAAGCAATTCTCATGACAACATCTGCAGCTTTTAGATATGAAAAAAGTATACCCCCCTTTTAAAACTTTGATTTATTCTCCACAATAAAATAAAATTGTGGTGTAGCTGAAAATAACAGCAGCCCACAGCTCTCAAATCCCTGGCAGAAACAACCTGTCTGGCTGACCCCTTGTCTGTGTTTCCCAATTATAGTGTTACCAAAATCTAGTTATAGTGATATTTTCTTTATTAAGTTATATACTCCTGGCAGGTATGCTCTCTTTTGTAGAGGACAAAGAGTATAATGCATGATCTCAATGCAGTTAAACACCTAAGTCATCTTTAAAACACACTTCATGTAGAACAGAAACAGTATCAAAATGAAAAATGTACATGCATCGAATCAAATAAGTTTAAAGCAGGGATTGTTTTTTCCAGTTTCTCTTTTCATTATTATGTTATGCCATATGTTATGCTATTCCAGACATCATCAAGGACTTCTCACAAAATTCTGCATTAATGGAATCACTTATTTTCTAACCTCCAGCTGAGAAAATGACTTTTAGTTTCATTTAAATCTGATCATTATTTTCCTTCCCATTCTGCATACATACTCCTTGACACAATCCCTTAAAAGAAAAACGAATAGGTAATTGCAGTGTTTTGTTTGAAGACTTATGGTACATAATTCAAAGTTTAATTCTACTAAAAGGCAAAACTGACCAATTTCCATTCTTTATCTGAAAAATCAAAATTGTTTTCCATGTGTAATTTCTATCATAGAAGCATCAAACTGAATATAAAACAGGATTTTTCCTACCAGTGTCATGTATTCCGTTACGCTTCTGTGTTGGATGTACATATACAGATGCGTACACATGTATAGCCAGGTCCATACCTACCACAAACACTTTCAGCCAAGTTATGACGTTTACATCAGCTAAGATCTTGACCTATAGTTTAGTGTAATGCAAATTCAGTACTCTGAAATTGCAACGATGCAGGCAATTCTAATAGGAAATAATTACGTTGGCCAGCCCACTCTGAATGATAATGTAGTAACAGTCTCATTCTGAGCTCTGTAAGAGCAGTCCTCAGGGGAAGATCAAGGATTCACAACACCAGAGACAAAATCCGATTTTGCTGCCCCAGGAATGAGGACAAACTCTTGCAGTCTCACTACTGGATAAGAAAATGCAGTTTCATAGTAGCTCTGACACTCCACCCTGCCACAGCACCTTGCTGAGGATGCAAAGCAGTTGGCACAGTGGAGGGCTGATAGTAGGGACAGCTATGCAGGCAGTGGGATTGTGGCTACCCATTGATGGGGACATGGACATTCACCAGCCATGGCAACCCCAGTTGTTTAGGAAGGACTATACCAACAGGAGCAATTTTCCCTGCTTTGTCTGAGCCAGTATGAACCACATTCAGAAGTACAGTAGCCACTATAACACCAAGAATGTCCTTCTCTTGCCTAACCTTGCTTTTCTGGCATGACTTTTTGGCTGCCATCTCATTCTTCAACATGGCCGACCATGCTGAAAAGTGCCCCAGAGCAGTTCTGTTGAACAGCTCTGTGATAAACTGAAGTATTTTGATCAACAGTAGAGTAAGCTCTATTTCAAATGAGAGCAAAATGTGTAAATATGAAGCTTTATCAGCCAAGTAAGACAACCAGACAATATCATCTGACAGAAGTGACCAAACCCAAAGCCTATATCAAGCCCAGAGGGATTTATTTCTGCACTGAATCATCTCACTTTGTTATCTCAAACAATGACATAAACCAGAGCCATGAAAGCAATCCTTCTCAGGCCTTCTGAAATGTTTGAATCTCAGGGTTTCAGCTCTGTCTGACCCTTAGTGAAACCTTGACATCTGCAAATACAGGCCTTTCACATGCAAATAAAGGGGTGTAAATAGGGAGCACATGCATTTTGGGAATGCCTTGACATACTATACCCTTAGACTAACTTTTTCTTTGGTCATTTCTTTCTCTGTAGTTAAAAAATGTTAAGACATATGCCATGTCATGTTGTCAGAACTTCTTCCCGTCACTACCCATATGCCTAATGAGTTAGATGAAAACATATTCAAAGGGGTCATTCACCAATCTCCCTGCAGGCTTATATATTTTCAAGTCAGTGTCAAAGGATGCTAGCATGGGAGTGATACTCTGCCCAGTCCTTTTCACAATACATATCATCCAAGCAGAGGGTGTGTGAAAAAACAGACATACCTGGAGTTACTGTAAGGCTTGAGTGTTTGCATCCTGTGCTGGTAAAGGATTCTGCTTAAACTCTAGTTACTTGAATGTTATTGAAATACTGGTTTTAGCCCAGAAACCACCATGGACTCTGTTTTTTAGCTAGATTCTAAATTCCTCTTTCATACAACTCACAGCAAGTATAATTTCAGCAGTTGAAGATCCTTAAGCAATTCAGTTTATTTCTGTGCTTTTGATATTATCAGATTTATAGTCGGGTCACTAAGGACTTAAAGGACTACAAGGTCTTCTCCAGGGAAAGTCTGTCAGTAAGAAAAATATTCTTGGAAGAGTTTTAACCTTTCCTAACCACAAAAGCATTGTAAAAGTCTATCTTAAGGCAGTATGTGACTGACAGCTTTTCCATTTTTTCTCAATAATCTTGCAATCCTGCTTTACTATACATCTTAATCTTCCACTTTCTTCTGCACTATTGGATTGAGATCACCAGCATCAATAAAGAAGCAGGAACAGCATCTACTTATATTTATCAGGAGGAACGAATTTCAGTTGACAGTAGTGAAGAAAGATTAAATTCTTGTTCACTTTCAGCCTACTTCCTGGGGATTTTCTGATGTATTTTAATCTGATGGGTTTTCCAGGATCTATAAACAAACTATACTAAAAGTCAAAACAAAACAAAACAAAAAAAAAACCCTGCTTAATAAGATTTTTTCCTCAACTCACTGTATAAATCTTCCTCATATGCTTTTCCTTACTTTCTCATTCCCAAGTTAGAAATTAGTGCCTACATTCCAGAAACAAATGTTTTTAAACTGTTAAAAAAATTATATATGGAGGTGGCCTAGTCACTTATATGTATGCAGTGATAAGTGACCTAGCCTTTTATTGCTCTTTAGGTTGACAGAGAAAGCTATAATATATCCATGTAAAGGCAATCTCTTCACTTTTGGTTTAGCAGGGGAAGAAAGGGAGAGAGGGAGGGAGGGAGGGAAGGAGGGAGGGAGGGAGGAAGGAGGGAAGGAGGGAAGGAATATGCAAACATGCCTATTTGTCTCAAAAGGGTTTAAATAGGGAAGGAAGGAAGGAAGGAAGGAAGGAAGGAAGGAAGGAAGGAAGGAAGGAAGGAAGGAAGGAAGGAAGGAAGGAAGGAAGGAAGGAAGGAAGGAAGGAAGGAAGGAAGGAAGGAAGGAAGGAAGGAAGGAAGGAAGGAAGGAGGGAAGGAAGGAAGGAAGGAAGGAAGGAAGGAAGGAAGGAAGGAAGGAAGGAAGGAAGGAAGGAAGGAAGGAAGGAAGGAAGGAAGGAAGGAAGGAAGGAAGGAAGGAAGGAAGGAAGGAAGGAAGGAAGGAAGGAAGGAGGGAAGGAAGGAAGGAGGGAAGGAAGGAAGGAAGGAAGGAAGGAAGGAAGGAAGGAAGGAAGGAAGGAAGGAAGGAAGGAAGGAAGGAAGGAATTTGCAGACATGCCTATTTGTCTCAAAAGGGTTTAAATCTGGCTTTTTCTTGCCATGCAAACAGGTCATAAATCTGAAGAACTAGGCAATATTAGCTGCTGGTCTTTATGAACAAATCACTTATTTGATGCAGCAAACATGAGTATAGGTGATGAATATTACAGCTTGGTGTGTCCTGACCCTCTCTTCCTCCTGCCAGCCCCACTGTAACTTTGTAGGGCAGGTCAAAATATAGATCAATTTTGATAACACCCAAGTTCAAAAGGTATCAAGAAGAATTCTTAAAAGCATTTTGTTTGCTTGGTTTACTTTTCTTCCCTTCTCCATTTGACCACCTTTTCATTTTCTGTGGAAAGTTTCTGTATTTCCTTTCAAGTTGTTTTTCCTCTTGATGTACTGAGATTGTCAGGCATCCTGTCAAACTCTGGATGTATTCCTAGGAGGATGCTATCTCCCTAGAGCACACAAACGTGAAAGGATGGACTGGCCTGAAAATTTTATGTGATGTTACAGAGCACTTACCACTAAGGTAGAAAGGACAAAGTACAAGGGAATTGTAGTTTTGCTGTTTCAGTTTTGCAGAAGGGGAATTTAAGCCAGTATTAAAGGCCATCTTATAATACCAGGCTATGGAAATCACCAGGAAATATGTGCAATACTTGGTTTCACAATCAAGCCCTAAAAGACAACAATGCTTAGAATCATAAAATGGTTTGGGTTGGAAGGGACCTTAAAGATCACCTAGTTCCACTTCTGTTGGTTTCACTGGTGCAGTGAGCAATAAACCCAACTGAATTCAGGAGTTAACAAAATTACGGAAAACTCAACCTGGAGACTCAGTGAAAAAATGGGAGCTTGGCTCACCACAGCTTGCTACCTTGTGTAATCACTTTAATTTCTGCAGGATACTGTGTAAAAATGAACATGTGACAGTGGAATATTCTGATCTGAAAACATTTTGCACCTACATTATATAAATGCCAGACAGAGGAAGCTGTGGTTCCTTCATGGTGAAAGAGGATTTTTGGGCCCTGGGGATCTCCTCAAATGCTTTGGCAAGCAGTTTGAAAGACTAGAAGTGGATCTGTAAGCCTCAGGAGCTGGTGCAGAAGTTCTGGCATCCCAGTAAACAGATTTCTGAGTATTTATCTTTGTAATAGTTCTAGTCTGGTTCTATAGGCTGAATCCCTTTGGCATCGCAAGCACAGCAGGTGATCCCCTCAGCCTCTACTTCCAGTTTAATTTCAACCCAACAGGCTCTGGTTCATGAATGCTGAGACTGCTTCATGATGTAAATCAAAGAACAGCAAGTAGAGAAGAGTATGCTTTTAAACTTAAGGGAAATAGTTGGAAGTTCATAAGCAGTAGAAACACATCCAGCTTACTAATTCCAATAATGCACTTCCAATAATGCCTACACACCAATGACTTCTTCAGTGATATTAATTGCAATTTATTATGTATTCATTCATTAGGCTCTTTCCTCCAGATCTGGCTGAGCTCTGCTTGATTCAGCATCCAAGTGCGGCTCAATTTTCCTTGCCCTTTCTGGTCTCTGTACTTATCATTTCGCTCCTGGCATAATTAGATTCCTTGTTGGGAATTACTGCTTCAGTCACAGGTTGCTCAAAGCAGCAATGATCCACCAGTGATCTTCCCTTTGGGAAAATTTATTCTAAGGTAAGCTTGGTTTTGCACCAGACGGAGACTGCTCCCAGCTTGGGTAACCCCACTGCAGCATGAGGAGGGCAGGATCCGTTCCATTGCACATTTCTGGGTCGTCATACTAATGTGTCATTTGCTGTTGTTCTCATTAATCACTATATATCAGCAGCAGCCATTAAGCTTGTTGTGTTCATCATCCCAGATGAAATCTGGTAACATTCAAAGTAATAGCTTTCACTTTTTTCCTACAATTTGCTAAATGGCACAACTCTGTGTGAAACTCTTCCTTGAAATTTTCTTTTTTTTTTTTATTTTAGATATTGCTCTATCCTATGTATAGGATGATTTCTGTAAGAACATAAAGATCCAGATCTAACAAAAAAAATGCTTAGGAAGCTGAGAGCATCTGAAATCAGAAAATGATAAAAGAGACCATTCTGCAGATTTAATTAAGGCTTTTGCTAGCAGCAAAAAGGATAATGCAACATGACGGTTATTTGAATGATTTTTCCTAAGATAACTATTGCTTTTCATTATTTAATTTGACGTTATGGTTGGTGCTGTGTGTCTAGGCTGCAAAACAAAAATAAAAGTTAATAAAACACATGCTAGAAATAGAATACAAGTTCAGAGGGAATTCTCTGGGGCTAGGCCTTTCTCACGCTTTGGGGAGAAATATACTACCATACCCTTGTCCTAATTTTTTCAGTGTAGTTTAGAAAAGGCCTTATGGCTAATATGTCACATCTAATATAATTTGCTATTTCTGCCTTGCATTTTATTGAACCTTACTTTTTCATATTATAACTGCTCTGTTAGAAACTCTAAAGATGCAGTTTTGTCAGCATTTCATTATTAACACTGTTTTTTCAGTGTTTTCCAAATCAAATCTTGTCTCTAGACTGGTAGTTATTTTCAACTTAGGTGTGAATCATTTGGAATAATTTTGAAAGAAACAGTCTGGCCCACTTTTTATCTCAAGATCCATTTTTCCTCCTGAATAGGCAAACCTAGCAGGATTTCTACTGAGTGCTGAAGCTTAAACCACAGCCCAAGCAGTTTGTCCTGGTGGTGTAACCACCTTATTGCAGAACCATTTCTTCCCAGTGCTCAAAAATATGCTAGAAGACTAAGCATGGTAAAGTCTGACCTTTGCAGGTGCTGAGTGCTCCTGCGTTACACAGCCTGAGGACTTAGCAGACCACTCAAACACAAGAATGTGCCTTCCTTGAACAGGAAGTTGGTTTTACAAAATCTATAGATCCACACAACTGCCAGCACAGCTCAGTCAATTCAGACTTGAAACCAAAGGCTGAATGCAATGATATCTTTGTAATAATGTTTTTAAATAAAACTACACTTACTCTTGAAGTCTTGACAAAGAAAAAAATCAAAAAAGGCAAACTATTAAACTTAGGGTAGGTTTTGACTGCATAGGAATACATGAGCAAACCTCCTGGGAGCTTTACTTACAACACAGCAAAAAATAAATAAATAAACACAGCAATTCTCTCTTGAATTATTGAACAATTGAATTGGTTAATATCCTCAGTGCCAGCTGCACAAAGAAAATAAATAAGGAAGAATGCTTAATGAGAAAAAAACTCCTGTCTCAACTTTGTGCCCTTCTCTTGAGCAATGTAGATGCTGAACTGGAATGTAGATTGACAGGTAATTAACAAAACATATCTGATTTATCTGATGATTGAAGATCGAAGTATCTCTTTCAAGTGGATTAAAAGGAATTCAAATATAAGTATTTCATTTACGAAGCTGTATTGCTTAAGTAATTCTGTATTAATTGCTTGCAAATGAGATATTTTTGTTTCATATGTCTTAAACCTCCACAAATACCCTTAATGAATTAACTGGTAATGAGTGTCTCTTTAAAGCAGATCAGATACTAATTTGAAGTAGCTTAATAGGTTCTTACTGCTGATACCATCATTACCTATTGCAAGCATCATCAAAATAAAATAAAATGTTTTCCTTTTTTTTTTTTACTCTCTTCTTTATACCAAAGCAGTAATGTTAAGCCTAAGGTAAAGAAAAGGATTTTCTTAGACCATGTCTTCTATATGAAATTTCACAGGGTAATAGCGGAACGCCTTTGTGCACTTATTAGCAATGAAAAGAAATTATGACATTTATTGATGTACATACTAAAGAAAAATAACATGTTTCTATGACTGAGGTTTGGAAAAGAGGCCCAAAGCAATAGAGCAGCTGAGGCTGGAAGGCACCTCTGGAATCATCTCCTCTGATGCCCTGATAAAAGCAAGATCAGCTTAGCTTGGGTTTCTCAGGGCTTTATCTACCTGAACACTTCCAAAGACAAGAGCCCTCTAGTTTCCATGGAGTGTTGCAAGAAAATTGTCTTCTCCATCTTTCTCCATGCATTCTGTCTTCCTTTAGTGGTTTTCATTAGCCATCCTTCACCTTCCAAAGCAGCCCCATAGGTCGTGTCCACTGCCCAGACTCTTCAGGTGTCCCTTTCACCAACACTTGCAGCTCACCTTTCTCTCACCATAGTCCTTGGTATTCCACCTCTAAATTTCACAGTTTGTCTCTTGCTTTCTGTATCACTAATAATTAGATACCAATTGCAATTTTTTTAATTAGAAATAATGGGTTTCTGACATTTTTCACACCATTCAGATCAAGGTTGGAATACCTGTACTTTAACTTATACCTTTAACTTGACTAATGACTCATTCAGGTTTCTCATTAAAGTTCTCTGCTAGTGTTAAAGTACTACATATTCATCTTCCTTAATCTCAAAATTATATTCTAATTTGTAATTAGACCTTGACTTAAAATACCTGCAATGTTTTGGGGAGGAAAAAAACCAAACAAAACAAAAACAAACAAACAACCAAAAAAACCCAACACTTCTGGCTTAAAATGTTAACCAAAACCAGAAATATTTTGCTGAAACACAATGATGCTAGCATACAGAAGTTAAAAATCAGATGTCTTATGCTGCAGTTCATGACAATAGTCTACTCTCCATTCACTAAATGCCTACTTTAAGACAGTAATTTAGTCAACCTTGATAGTTACTAGAAAGGTATAATGGCCACAGAGAGTCAGACATCTTACCATGATACCTGTCCCAGGATAGGGTGAATTACCTATTTCATATGCTTTTCTCTCCCTATCTCCATACATAGGAACCTCATCCTCTTTAAGACCCTACTGTCTACCTCTGTACTTTGAGTTTTATGATCATTCACTTCCAAAGAACTTTAGAGGATATTTTTGACAGGAAATATCTTGTATCATTGTCAAGACTCTGGGACCACGTTGTTGGCTATTGCTCATAGACACAGAAAATGCAATCTGTGAAACAGGCTTGGCAGAGCAAATACGTGCAAATGAAGACTGAAAATATAATATGCACACTCAGTGAAACATAGAGAAGACAGAAGCAAGGCCAAGACAACAGGACAGGACACACTACCGATTAATTTCAGAGTCTCTCTTTGCCCCCCACATTCACCCCGGTGTGATCAACAAGGGCCTTTCCCCACTACCATGGGGTTGACACTCTGAATGACATGACTGTATGCTGTGTCCTCATGAAACTCACTGAAAGCTGGGCTATATTGAAAGAACAGGGTAGAAGGGAGAGTATTCAGTTCCCCCCTCATTTAATAAAAATTTATTTAACACACATGCTCTTTCTGTAGCACTCTGTTAAGTGTTTACTATCTATGACCTCCTGGAGAAGATTAATTTCCAGAAAACTGTCAAGCTAAGAATGTGATACTCTTAAAAGGGAGATTTTAACTGCATTCCTGATAAGAACCCCTGTAAGATTGATCTTCCTATGATTTCAATGATAACTTGAGTGTTTTCTTTGAAATGTTAGACATTCCTTAGACAGAACTATGAGGTTTGGCTTTTAGCAAGACAATCAAGGTTTTATGCTTTTAATCACCATCTGTTGTTCAATAAATGTCAAATTTTTTCCTAATGTTATCTTTTAGCATACACGGTTTTAATTTGATTTTGTATGCTGTGTTCATTACCAGCAATTGAGAGCTTGTCACGTAAGATTTTAATTTCTTATACTGTCTTGATTCCAGTCAGAAATAAATATACTCATGCATTCATACACAGACACACACACAGAATATGTGCACACTTTTCAAAGCTGTAGAGAAATACAGAAATCATGAGAAATTGTTCTTGCGGTGGTCATAGTGATTGTAGTCCCCTCAAAGACTATAAAAAGAACAAGGTAACAGGCCTCAGGAAAACTATCAAAAAACCCAGGACTGTCAGACTCCATTTTTCAGTCAGAATGATCAAAAGACATTTTAACTGAAAATACACTCTATGTTAGTGAGGTTCATGATTTAAGCAGGAAGACTCTGTCTGAGCCACTAAAAGAAAATAAATCGACTGTTGACTCAGAAGGTGTTTTGGATGTGAAAGCGAAGAGTCAATACACGCTGAAACACCATGTGAATCCAGACTGGTGGGACTAAGAGATTAGATATGAGAAGGTTTTCTTCTGATCACAGCAGAGAAAGCAGATGTGAAAATGAGCTACTTTTGATGAGCTTCTGCAAATATCAGCAGAGGAAGCAGAAATTCTATCCTGCTTTCTGATCGGGGTACCAGGTCACCTGCCATTGACTGGTTAAATAGCAAGAACACACGAGTTTCCTAACAAATTTTACAAATACTTCAGGACTACTTTTCTGAAGAATTTTCATTGCAGCCATCAGGAAGAGATGAAATACCTTTCAACTGTCAATGCACTGTTAACAGTCTGAGCTCTACATGACACATCTGATTGCTCGTGTCAATTCTGAAATATTCTCCAAAGCCTTGGGAAACCACATGTAAATCTAACTGGGTCAGATTCAAGGTTAGAAATATGGAAAACCAAGTTAGGTCACTGTAAAAAGCATCCTAACTAGCCAGGCTGCTACCATTTGTGTCCTCAAGATGTATGAACTGATGAACAAACAAAGCAAGATGCCTCATGAACATGGTTAACAAGACTGTAAGAGGCCACAGATGAAATTCAGGAGTGAAGCTGGAGATCAGTATCAAATCTATTTCCAGAATTTAAAAGTCATGGCTGTAAGTCAGAATAGGGAAAAATAATTGCTAAGCTACCAGACAGGAGATGTACTTACAAACAAGACCTGAACAGGAGGCCTGACACCACAATAGTCTGTTCAGACTAGTCCCAGTATCACACCATGAACAACCAAGTTTGTGTTACTCTTCACAGATATGTGTCCAGCCTTAAAAACCTTCAAGACACTTTAACATCCCTGGTCAGTCTCTTCCATGCTTGACTGTCCTTCCAGCTAGAAAACCTTTTCAAATCTTGATCATACTGTTATCTTGCTGCAACTTGTCGCTCCTTGCCCTATGTCCTGCAGACATGTAAAACGGTTCATTCCTTTCCCAGTTGACACAGTGCTCTGCCTATTTATTTGTCCCCTCAGTACTTTCTTTTCAGCAGCATCTATCACCAGAAAGGAGAAAACACTGATAGAACTGGAGTTTCACAGTTAAGATATGCTGAAGTCAGCCAGGTGGGCCATGGTAAGTAATATTTGTTCATGGTGAAGTGGAAAGAAGCACTAGGTATACAGCTAAAAAAAATAACAGCAGTTTCTCAAAGATAGCCAAACACCCCAGTTATTTGTTCCTTGCCAAACATACAACAGGTCATCAGATTTAAAGAAGAGGCAGCTGATATACCACAAAATACAGCCAGGCAGCAATCATCTATCACCTTTGCACATCCATAGCATCAATAAGGTGACAAGTGTATTGTACACATAGAGTACTGTAAAATCAAATAGCACTGCCCAATAAGACTTCATCCTTTTCCCTGCCATTTTAGCTAAGCCATGTCCACAAACTAAAGCAGTCCATTTACACTGCTACAAGAGACTGCCCCAAGGGCCTTGTTAGTGTATTCAGGATGTAGGAATATCCATGTATCTGAGCAGCCACAGGCTGTTGGTTGTTCCAGTTAAGGTCAGTTGGTGGGCAGAAGCCAAGTCCTACAACATTCCAGTAATGCTGCTATTTGACCTGTACAGCAGCAGACTGGAATCATGGATCGTGTTTTGCTGAAAATTTGGTCCCAACTTGAGCTCAGCACTGATTTTACACTAAGTTTTCAGATCTCTTCCTGAGCTGGTTAAACGCAATGATAGTTTGTGAAATGAGTGATGGTAAAGGCCTAAATGAGAAATAACCTGGGGGGGGGGGGGGAGGGGGGAGTGGAGGGGGGTGAGCAATGGGAAGGAGTGAGAAGAAGGCAGAGCAAGAGGAGTACTACTGTTATTGAGATTGTATAGGAAGAAACAGAAAGATTTAAGCATAACCTGAATATTGGATTTCAGAGGAAGGATTCGGGTAAGAAAAAAAAGTTATACAATGCCTAGTGGCAGAGGAAAGCAAGAAGGCTTCAGGGGCTGTACTAAGAAATAGCTCCATTTTGTCTGCATTAAGCTCATGTTGATGGTTTCAAAAGCATAATTGCTTCTAAAATAGTAAAATTATGCATTATGAATACATTATCTCATGCATTTACCTCTTTTTCTGCTGACAAATAACTTACAAACCAATCCTGATTTCTGCAAATGTATCCATTTGAAGCTCAAAAATCCGTCTAAAATCAGATCTTTACAGCAGAGAGGAACACCTCAGCCAGTTCAACTACATTAGTAGGTCAGATCTTCCATTAGACAGCCTTTCTCTCTCACACATGTATACACATACAAGTCAGTACATACTACCCAGTGTCTATATTATGGCAGCCTCCTGAACGTTTCTCAGCTTACAAGAGCAATTGCCATGGAAATGTTGTGACAATCCCCTTGAGGCAAATGAGTGGTCTACACAACAGCATTTCTGAGCTCAAGAGGTCCCTTTTCAAGGCTATATTGAATTGAGTAAGTCACACCATTGCAGAGGCAGTCTCAAGACTGGCAGTACAAAACTATACAGTGATTTGCCAGCCTTAATCGCTTTTCAGCTCTATGCAGCAGCCCTCTGGAAGTCCTGAGACATGCTTTTCCAACACTTGCGCAGTGTAACTGAAGCATCCATTGTTAAGGAGCTGTTTTCAATTTTTCTTAGCAGTCCCTTTTGTAGCAGGGTCAACTCTTTAAAGAGGGCTAACGCTCCTTCAGTGTCAAAAGGACCCTGGTTTGCAAGAAAAAGATCCTACAAGTAAAAAGAATTAAACAGATTATTTAAATAAAGTAATATTGTATTATCACAGCTCAGCTTACTTCTGTCCTCATTCTTCAGCAAAGCAAGCTTCCTCTCACATTTCATATAGCTTTCAGGTATAAACCTTTTAGGGGTTTAGGATTCACTTTATCATTTCCATTCTTCATATCTTAACACCTTTTCCCAGGGTTTCTCTCTCTCCTTCTATTTGTGCAATACACAGATACTAAAAATTAGTGCATATCATGTATCATCATCCTCCCACTGCACTAGACCTGATATAACCTACCCAAGTTCAGAATATTATCCTATATGGATGCACTTTTTACAGGAGAGACTTAAGCTTTCAGTTATTGCTTCTAACTATCACTCTAGTAGATCAAAGTTCGGGAGCATTTCAACTGAGAAAGAGGACCTTGCTGATTATAGAGGCTCAGCCTCAGGCTCTAAGTTCATGTTCACCTACTCTCCTATGCACTTCCCAGAATGGAGGATAGTCTACATCTGGGGTCTGGTCCAATGCCATCTTTCTCTGCAAGGGGATTACCTTCTTATTAGAAGTGTGAGAATAAGAATCTGGGAATTTAGTATATTTGCTCAGGGACAGAAATTACATAGCATAAGTAGGAACATGACAAGGACTTAGGTTCGTGGTATGTATTAATGCTGAGTTTGAGTGAACATGCCCATAGGAATGATGCACATTTGATGAACTTTCATTCTGCCTCTACATGTTTGCTGATGTGACCACCAGTGCACAGCGTCATGGTGGCAGTGCTGATGTGATGATAAGCATTCCTCTAAGAGCCAGGCTAAAAAATAATCATTTCCCATAAACTGACAAATGGTCATTTCCACAGTCACAGCCTCCATGTACATGGAGATCTTCATATTCAAAATATATACTGTTCGCATTTTAAAGACAGGAATGACAACAAATGTGAATAACCTGACCACAAGGAACTGGTTTCCATAACTCACTCTCAGGACTTGCCTCCTGCATTGTCAACAGTCTTTCCTCACCAAGGGGCAATGACTTCCAAAATCACAGCCCAAACAAGAACTGCCTCCCCTTCCCACACAGCAGATCTATCCTAACCCCTTAGGTGTCCACACAGCCTGTACTTGAGGAAGGAAGATCTGACACAGTCATGATAAGCTACATAGTCCACATGCCCTTCACCCATACTCAGAGGCAGTCTCAGCTCAGCACGTCCACCCTGTGCTTAGTCAGCAGCAAATGCCAAACAGCTGTCATATACCTCGTGCCACTGTGGCAAGCTCATAAAGAAAGCATGGGTCCATGTTAAAGCCATAAACCTGCTGACCTGTCCCTTCCCAGAGAAATATGTAGCTACATTTTATGATAATGAGCAACATGCATGAAGAGAACAATGGAAACCAGTTTGGACTTCTGTGACCAAGCTTGGACCAGCATTTTTCTGGTGCTTCAAACTGCTTTCCTTGCCTAAATCCAATATTGTTTTCCTTTGGAGAGTCATTGCTAATATTATAATCTACACTGCCAAATAAGTGTACACATCTCATTGATTACTAGAATGACTGAGATGAAATTGCTTCCTTACTTCTTTCTGTCGTGTTTCGTAGTTCTGCACATGCAATTTTCCACTCTATTGTACTTGCTCTGAACTCTGCTTTAAAGAGCTTTTCCATTTACTGAAATACTAAACAGTCACTACAATTTATTTGCACTTCTATTGTGCCTGCATCCCCTCGGAGAATATCAACACAAATTACAAACATCACTGATTTTAGCCTCCATTCATTCCAGTAATATAATCTCCAGCCTACAGATGAGGAAACTAAAGCATGACTTGTCTGAAGTCATATAGGAAATTCACTCCAGAAATTAGTGGTGTCTTAAGGATGCTGGAGGCCATGCGTACTCTGAGTATGCGCAGCAGGCGCTCTCTGTACATGCAGTGTGACCAGCTCCCTGAGCAGGAGGTGTGGATTCACTGCATCTGAGTCTCCAGATTTGCAGAGCTGCTGCCCAGAAATTCTGACCTATCTGGCTGAAGTGCTGCTTTTGAAGGAAAAGCCCAGAACCTGAGCCTTATGGTGTCATAATTTAAGACAGCACTGCCAAAAATAAGAATCTAATGCCTGTACAGGTCACCTCCTGCAGAAGTTTTAAGCCACAGTTAATAAAGCAGTGTGCACATCAATGGAAATGTTTTAGTTTCTTTTCCTCCTTTAGGTGTCTATAGTCTTTCTACCCTTATCTCTCACAAGCTGTCTGGAAACAACATTTTTAGGCTATTAAGATATAATCCAGTTTGCTGACCTTAGCCCCTAATTTAAGCTTTAAATACTAGACTTAGGATAAGGCAGTCCTCCTAAATTGTTTCAGTCCCTCCACAACAAATATAGAAGAGTGAAAGCTTCAGCAGGGAGTTTATATGTCCAGCTCAAGTGATGACCAAATATAGATAGACTGCACAACCTTTTAGGGTATTTTTGGAAACACTTGTCATTCCCAAATTTCACATAAAATCATCTGTAATTTATATAGAAGAATCATTTAACAAGCAGCTTAAAATTTAAGCTAAAGTTAAATACATAAAGTAGGAAGATTAGACCTTATCTTTATTTTGTGTGCCAAATTCAGTTTCTTCTTGTTTTCAATTCAAGCAAAACCACACAGTACAAAATTATTTCTTTAGAAGTCAAAATTAGCTTCCATTCATAGTCTATTCAGTAGAAATCATTATATAGCCAACTATTTCAACACAAACATTGTGGGAGCTGAATTTTCATTCTTTTACAATGTTGAGTCACAGAGACTGAACTGTCATCTTCTTCTTATAGCTGAATTCATACTGTGCTAGTTTTATAAGCTGTCCCCCCACACATATCAGACATAGAGCTATGCTGAAAATATAGGTGAATAATAGATTTGATAAAATATGTTGTTTTCAAATGATTGAAACTTTGTAAATTTAATTTGCATTTATTTGACATTTCATCTGAAAAAAAAAAGGAATGAAACTTTCAAAATGACACGACATTTCATTTCAACATTTTCAAAAGGAATCTTTTCTATTTTTTATTTTGAAATGGCTTTTTCAAATCAAATTGACCTCATTTAAACACAAGAGGGTTCAACTGCATCTGGAACATGTGTTTTTAGTTGACTACACATTTTATTTATGTGAGTATGGAGCAAATCATAGTATTTTTGAGTCATGCACCTCCTCCCAAAAAAACTGCTAGATAATCCAGTTTGATGTGACTTGAGATAGGATTTTTTTCTCACACTTTTTGCCCCATTCCTCAAATTGTCAACTCTATTACTTGTTATTTTCTCACTGGAAACAGAACCCTTGGGCCACATTCATCTCATAGAATCACAGAATCATAGAATCATAGATTGGTTAGGGTTGGAAAAGATCTTAAGGTCATCGAGTTCCAATACCCCTGCCATGGGCAGGGACACCAACAGCCCATCCAACTTTATCCTTCTCCACCTCAAATGCAACAGTGTAATTCAGATATTTACATGTAGATGTCCAGGACACAGGTAGGTTTCCCCCAAGAAGCAAAGTGAATGCAGCCAACAGAGTGTAGAAAAGTACTAAGCACAGCCTAGAGCAAACACATGTATCTGATCAGATAAAGAACTCTGGTTTCATTGGCCATGACAACTGAGAGACACACATTCAAGGATTCATTTTTAACACACTTCAAGCACCTAGGGCCATGTGAGATGCCTCAAAAGAGGTACCTCTAACACAGGGGCTACAGGAAATGTGTCTCACTAGACCAGATAGATACCAGGCAGTATACCTTTAAGTCACTTTAAATGTCCCTAAAATACCACGGTGGGCCACAGAATTAAACCCCATATGTTTAATATAATCCATTTAACATGCAACAATACTGCAGAGTGTTATCTAGCCTACCTATTTTTATTATTTCATATTTTTCCTTAATGAGCAGGTGAATCATAGTTTCACAGTGCCTAACTCTACGGGTTGTACTTATACAACTAGTTTGGGGAAAATACATCTTGTAGATTGATAAAGATGCATAAAATAAATTCCATTCCATCTGATTCATGTGGTTTGCAGTATAATAGCAAGTGTGACCTTTGAATATTCACAGCAAACTCATCACACCGAGAGGACCATGAATGAAACACAGCCAGTCACAAGTACTTCATGAGCTATTTGCTAACATCTTGCAGGAAGGAAAAGTGGGTTCAGTTCTATAATTAAAGCATCTATGCCAAATCATTTGCTCTGTTAAAATAAAGCTACTCACTATAGTATCATAGACAACACCTATCTTCATTTGTGGAAACCCAGGCAGTGTTTTAACTGGCATTTGGGGGATTCACATTACCAGCTTTAGGTATACCAATGAAGAGCCTAAATCAGGAGGCCAGCTTACCTGGGTTCTCTACATAATCCACAGAGAATATACAAAAGGAAAGAATCATCTCCTTAAAACCTATCTAAATCTTAAACAGCAATCCATTCTGCAGACTTTAGAGCCCTCCCATCCCTATAGTTGCTTAAAATCGTTAATAAATTAGGCTATAGTTGCTCTCATATGGATATTTAGGGCCATGTGAGAAACACTGGGGTATCACATAGGAAGCAAGACTCCTGTGCAATAGCTGTGCAGTCCAGGCACAGCACCTCAGACAGCTCTAGACCTAAACTATGTTAAGGTTGAAGTGACTTCCCACTTCACCTCAAAATTCCCAGAAGTTTATCTTTAATTACCATGCACACTGAAAAGGACCTCTGTTTTGAGTCTAACCATTTATAGACTGCCTAAAAGCTCTATTGCAGTTCAGGATTAGGCAGACAGGTGACATTCAGGAGACTAAGTGTCTTGGAAAAGCTCAGTTTATTCTGATCTGGCAGAAATTCCATGGGAAGCCAAACGTCCCTCTTGCTGAAAAGGCTTTTTGGTGGCAGCCGAAAAAAGTAATGTCACGATTTAATGGTAATATTTGAAATTCACTTCACTATGTTTGGACTTGTTCCCCCCACAATTGCCTCCCCCTTGTCTGGACTGAACAATCCCTCTGATGTGACTATGGAGGTCCTTGAGATGTGCACCATATTTAGGACAAAATAACGCTATTATCATACAAATCATGCTGAAGAGCTGCTCTCTGTTGTGCAGGCTACACTAAAAAATGAATGAAAAAAAAGATTAGATTCTGTGAGATCCTTCCTTGCAGGAACAATGTATTGTAAAGCAGATTTGCTTAATTTCCTTCGAAATCCCCCAGATAATGCAGGACAACGCTTTTCAATGGTTCCCACTATAAGCACTGCGTGTCTAAGTAAATGGGAACATGGTACACTTCAGAAATCATTGTAAAGAATTACTGTTTATCTGGATAAGGAAGGGTAGTCTTGAGACCTGATTATGCCTACTGATCCAAATGCATTGAAAACTCTGTTCTCATTTTCACATTCCTCAAGTAGCAAAACTTGACATCTGTGCAAAAACTGTCCCGCTGAACAAAAAATATGGCTGCTAGTGCAACTGAAAGGGCCAGAGTTTATAGCTAATGGAACTTTCACCACATTTTATCTGTCCTTCAGAGGAGTTTGCGGTTATTGTTTTTTTAAAGTTCCCACAGGAAATCTCAGTGGTTTTATCTGCTCTGTGAGGGTCATGTAAAAGGTTGGGGCATGTTTCAATGCTGAAGAAATTATTCAGAATGCAGATTTGTAAACGAGAGCGATTATTTACTCAGAACAATTGAGCCCGAGCAGAAAAAAGCCAGGAAGCACACATACAGTCAGAGGGCTGGAAGCCAGCTCTATGTGATCGCTGCCTATCTGAGGTTCTGAGCAGCCGTATCTCTCAGCCTGTTACACTAATGAGGGATGAGGATTTCCAGCATCTCACAGGTTCTGACTGCTGCAGGGCTGTTTGCACGGACCATACTGGGGTTTGTACGCTTGCCAAAGTTCATGATAATACGGCAGTGGGCATATATCACCTTGCACTTGGACCTCTGCTCTAGCTTTAAATGCATAGCACTGGTTCTGAGTGCTGTTATTTGTTCATCTCTGTAACATTAGAACTGCCACAGTGGCAGTTATCCTGTATAACCTGACAGTATCCTGGCAACAATATTCTTTAAAGGACAACAACACTGAACTAAACAAGCCTTTCTGTCCTGTAAAACCTCACACACATGCACACAACACAGCTGATATGTCCCTGAAAGATTTGCATCTGTTTCATGTAGAGAAATGCTGAAGTTAATCATTTGGTCATTTATATAATGAAATCAGCTGCCGACCATTGTATGGAGCAGGCTGCAAACAGTGCTGATTTCATTATGCACAAAGAGCAGGTATTGCAATGATGGAGTATTCAGCTCTGCCTCCTAAAGATTCCTTACCACACGAAGCAGAGTAATATAATTGTTAAGAATGGAGGGGTACATTTTCAGAGTGCTTTGCTCAGCAGTTTATTCTCCTGACTCTGATTAAAGTTAATGGGAGTCACGCAGCCGAAACCCCACGGATTGCATATGGTTTGATGACATAATACAGCTGCAAATGAAGGCAGGATTGTGAACAGTCAGGTACAAAATGGCAATTTTTGCTCCATTTAACCACCATCTCTTTTCCAGCTCTCAGCACATTAACCACTTTTCTGCTGATCATGTCTGCGGTATCTAAAACTAAGTGGTGCTCTTTGGAACATTCTATTTCAGCAGTAAAACTGAGACCTTGTCAATCCACTCACTAGTATCTATCCTGTGTTTTGTTCCTAGAAGGTGGAGGGTTTCTTACAATGTGGCTAATGAAGGATAGTTTTCACCCTGTTACAGACTACTAGCAATTCATGTATTCCAAGATACATGAAGGATTAACACCTGGGACCGTTCCACAGGTGCTACTTCTAAACCCTGTTCAGTGCATTGTTCAATTAACAGCATTTTTCACCATGTCATTTATGGGTACAAAAGAATTCTTAACTAAGAGTACATTGTGAGCATATTTTAAAAGCTGTAAACACACACTAGTTAATTAAAAGGAAAATGTTCTCAAAGCTTACTTAACAAAGTACTTAAGTGCCTGGAAATTTTGGTCAGGTGTTATTTCTCTTGAAGACTGTAAGTCCAAAAACCTTGTGGTCTCTCCTGGTCATTTGTTCACCTCCAAATCCTTTCAAGGCCAAGCTGTTCAAAACCCTTCTTTCTGTTTTGGTAACATCCCCATATTTATACCTTTCACTTTTATCCCATTAATATAATCTTCAGACTACCTTGGATACACCACATGGGCTGTCAGCAGAAAAACTTCCAGCTGATGTTTTCCGGATTTATTTCATACGGAACTCAATTTCCCAAGCTGAAAAAAAATGTATATCCATGACCTGCCTGTGAGTCACAGAAACCCCTGTGCTGGAAGATGAGCTATGCACTAAGAGAAGACCTGTACTACTAAATAACAGAGGATGTGAAGCCATGCTGGACTGATGATCAACCACATGCTGTTATCTCACTACCTGACTCTGCTCTGAACCTTTCTAACTAGATTTCTTGAAGACTTAGCTATGAAAGAACTGGGAGCACTCACCAGCATGGGCTAGTGTCCATTTGTGCCACGGGGACTCAGCCCTATTTCTCTTGTAATATAGACAGGGCCAGTTATTTTTCTGAGGGTTGCAAAAATGGTTTTTTTGTGATCTGTTTATGAATCCACAATTCCACTCCAGGAAGTGAATATGTGCACTTAAAAAGCCATTGATTTATGAATCTAACTATATTAAAATGCTTTTAGGAAGATGCTTTGCCACAGAATGATGTTCCTTGCTCATATTTCTCCATATGAAAAAATGAATACCTCACACCAGATTAAACTAAAAATCAACAGTATCTGCATCTTGAGGTTCTTATGCTGTGACCATAACCCCATATTGGCTACTGGGGCCGCTGGGCCCTGGACCTTTTCTCTTACTGGTAAGACAAAGGGAAAACCTAAAATTAGCCTTGAGCTAAGGAAATGGGGAAATACTTCCCATCTTCCACAAAGAAGACACAGTTAAAGCCCCCAAGGCCTCAATGAGAAGACATCAAGGAATCACATAAAAAACATAATCAAATTCCCAAAGATTTGCATTAAGAAATGCCTGCAGGAAATTGTGATGCCAGGAGCAATACTGATCCCTATCTCAGTACGTGGCAGGACATAGTGTGAAGCTGCATAGACTGCATCCCAAAGTTTTAAAAGGTTGCTCGAAGGGTAAAAACCCCAGTAGTCAGCACAGAGACTTCATTTGACTTACAGAAACCTTTCTGTTCCCCATTCTGCAGAGCTGCAAACTTCTTAGGAGAGGGAAGTGTAAAAGGAATGCTTTGCAGATAAAGAGATCTTCACAACTTCCAGCAGACTTTTTCTCCTTCTCCATTTACAAAGACATAGAATTTAGGAGTATCATTATATCTCTCACTTCTTCACATGGAGGTTTCCAGGCTAAATTACTGTTAGTGAAAGGCTACGGCCCACAGATAAAAGACACTATGCAAAGAGCTAACCACTATCATTCCCATTTAAAAAGTCAAATGAATCTCTTCCTCCTTTAAAACACACCACAAAAGGAGATGCAGAAAATGTTAAATCAAGGTGCATTTGATCACTCAAAACTTTCCTGAGTTCCAAAGACCCAGCTTCTCCAGAGTCCCTGTTTCTTGGGGGTATTTTTCATCACAATAAAACGATTTAACGGAGGATGTTTCCATTCAAAATACTTTAAATTGCTTTCCTGTCAAATGTATAATGTGTTCTGCATTATGCATAAGAAGGATTTGTACCTCAGCTTTGCTAACATAAACAGTATTTCCAGCGTAGGCAACTAATAGAACAGGTTAATGCTCTGGGGTCTGTTCATAACACAGATGGTAATGATTTGTACAGCTTATGTGCTTTCCACATCAACATCAAGAACCTGAGTTCTTTAATGTCAGTCTTTCAGACAATGGCAGTGATCACCCACCACCTCAGTCTTTCCAGAGTCTTCCTTGGCAACCCTAATTATAGATAAGAGCTAATTAATTGAGTCACCCAGATGCATGTAAAATCACCCAAGAATCCGGTAGGTTAATAAAGCCATGGCTCACTAGGTAAAGGCACAGAAGGCATCCCCGCGTTCAGTTGCAGTCTGCACTAAGGAAATTGCCTGTCACTGTACCCACACTGCACTTGTACAGAGGGTTTTGTCAGGTATTTCTAAACAAACTAGATCATTTCTGCGGCACAGTGCTTGCTCTCTAGGTGCAAGTCAGTCACATCAGCATAGCCTGTTAGCCAGGTGCTCAAGTTTGCATCGTTCTAAAGCAACTATCCTGTTTTACAGCTTAAATAAACAGTCTATAACACCAAATGAAAGACATATCTGTCCTTGGTCCAAGAGGCACTGGCAGCTTTACATCATCTTGGCTTAGTGACTCAAGTGTCACTGTAAGGAGCTGCATCTCAGGGCACAGACATATCCTTGGTTCACCTTTCAATATGGTGAGAGACCTGAGCTTATAGAAGGAGGATGCAGAACAACCGACACAGTGAGCCAGACAGAAGGAAATGCCAGAGACTCAAATCTCCTAGTTAGTTGCCATTGTAACACTAGAAGTCAGAGCCAAACCCTGTACAAATGCATATATTCCGAAACTCTCATTACAGCACCATCAGGGAATAACGCAGGCACTGGGGTGAAGGGTTTGGGTGCAAATTTTCCATTCCTCCTCGGAAAACTCTATTACCAAGCAGGCAGGACTGCAATATCATTGAAGCCTGAGGGATAACGACAGTGCAGTGCCTCTCTGACTGAGAAGTCCCAGGGCCTATACCTTAAGCAGCTTTTGTACATCTCATGCACATCATTCATAAACATTAGATGCAGAAGGCCTGCTATGGAACTCTCCATATCCAGGAAACTTACTTGGGTTTCTTCTTGTCTCTTCTTTTTCTGGCTCTTTAGAGCTTTCCTTTCAAGCCACATGAGATCCTAACTCACCAGCAATGGAAAAGATGGTGACAGTTCAAACTGTTATATATGGATTTGTATGTAACCAGTCCGATCTCCTCAGTGATGAGTTGTAGGTCAACTGAAAGGAGAGATAAACACAAATTTTATAAGGTTTAGAAAACATGATTTCGAAGGAGGGTGGGAATCCTGTTTTTTTTTTATCTAGAGAAGAGAAGACATCATAGATATTTGAAAAGTATTTTCCACTATGTAAATGATTCTTACACAAATGAGAGTTAACTGTGCTTTGAACCTGTTGTGGACAAAACAAGAAAACATTCCCAAACTTCAGGCTAAGGAAGTCCAGTGGCAGGATTATCACTGCATCCTTATTCTGCACCTATACACTTCTCTGAATCCTCTGCCATTGGCCACTGTTACGTAGAAAATGCTGGAACAGTTGAGACTTTAGTCTCAGCAACATAGCCATGATTATCATCTTGATTATCTGCTTAAATTGCAGCAGAGAGGGCTTATGAAAAACTTCCTAGTTGTGAGGACATTCAAGTGCCCAAAGAGACCATCTAGGGAGACTATGAAATATCCATCAGCAGAGGTTCCAGAGAGCAGATTACACAAACAGCTGTCAAGGGCAGCTCAGACATATGTGACCTTGCCTTCAAGGAGAAGGGTGGACAAGGAGACCTCCTGGGATCTCTGTCTAGGATTCTGAACCTGCTTTCACAGCTTCAGCAGAAAGCAGTGTACTCAGATGCCTTCTTCCAGTGACACCTTTTGCCATCAGTGGATCCACTAGCTGTACAACAGTATTGTCCATCTCTTTCCTTCTCCAGTATAATACACGTACCAAAGACAGAGAGATACATGAGGGATATGGCGATGTCCCATTGCACCCTAGGAGCCACACACAACAGACAGCAGATGAAGAAGTTTGGGAGCTGTTTAACTGAAGACTGGGCCACCGCTTTCTAGCCTCATTGCAGAGGAAGAGCAATGATTTAAAGCCAGATTTGCCCTCACCAGTGGCCCAAGGCCAAGTACAGCCCAACTGGACTGGAGAATGTAGGCCAGTGGCAGAAGCCATTCCCTGAAGACTTGAAAAAACAGTTGCCCTTACAACTCCTCTCACTTCATTTGCTTCCCTGTACATGGCTAACAGCTTGCAAACTGGCAGAAACCCAGCAAGCAGAGGGGAAGACAGGATTCCTGCTAGACAGACATATTCACCCTCACACGTCCTCACTTTTACAAACCATAATGTTGTGATTCCTTAATTCTCATCTCTCCAAATGCAGCTAAGCTACAAAGCAAGCATTCTGTCCTATTAGAAGAACTCCTAGTCCTGCAAAATCGTGGGTTGTTTGGCAGTATGAAAAAAATATGGCTGCAGGCTCTGTGCATGGTGCACATTTATGTCATTGGTCTCTAGCTTTCAGGGAGCAATTGTGCAGTGACAAAAAATGCAAAGAAAGAAAGGGAAAAAAATCAAATATTTACAGGAGGAAAAGTGCTCCTGCCCCACATGGTACAAATTTAGGGACGCATTGTAGCCACATTATGTGCACATAGCTACTGAAACTGTTTCCAACAGAATGTTTACACAGTTGTCTGGAAGCATATTGTTTGCCTACTTTTCAAAGCCAATTTATATGCAGCACACATATCAGCATGCATGAAAATTCAGACAAAAACACAGATGCATGCAACAAGCCCTGGCCAGCTCTTGCTGGTCTTTATTGTTTATTGCTCACAAGCACCTAGGAGAGAGGACAAAGGTAGCAGTCTGTTGTGCTAGGCGCTGTACTATCCCAAACTAGAAGACAGGTATTTCCCTTGAGGAGCATATAATCTCAATTTAAGACAAGATATAACAAGTGAATGTAACAGAAAGTGAGGGAATGACATATGGGAATGAATAATAAGAGAGTTTATATGTGCCAGCTTTATACTCTCATGTGCCAGCTAATTGAATACATGATGCAAATAAATACTAGTCTCCTACTAAAGGCAACAAGTTAGCTGTAGTCAGCTGGCGATTTATCAGGAGCTTCACAAAGAAATTAGCAAGAAATTTGGAGGAGCCCAGGGGAGATGATAGATACATTTGGAGAGGGCATCCCAGAGAAGTGTCAGTGTGAGATAATGAGAAGGGTGTGTGATATGGAAACAGGAGGATGAAAGAGGTTAGCATCATTTAGGCTGCAAAACAGGGAAGGTTAGATAACACAGGTGCTAAGAAGGAAGGATGTGAAAGTCCTGAACCAAAAAATAAAGAGCTTTTATCTAAATTGTTGAAGAGATTGTGGGACCAAGAAGGACTGCAAAAGGCAAAAAAAGGATGAATTTGTCACTGCACTTTGAATAGATCTAGGGGAACAAGTTCAGAGGGTGTCAGGACTATGTCTGGGTGAAAAGGGTCAGAGTGAAACTTATGTCACTGGAGGAAAAAGCCACATCAAGAAGTGGTGTGGAGCTACCAAACCAGTCACAGCCCATGCTGGAAAGCATGGGGGTGAGGTTTTCTCCATGTCCAAGGAGGAAGGGGAGAGAAAACACCCCCTAAACAAAACAGAGGTAGCACCAGCTACAGGATAGGGGACAACAGGAACAGCAAGTGAGGCCTGCCTGAGGTTATGTGCTGTGGCCAGCTCAAGAACACACCTTAATTTTAACAGCCAGCTCTGCTGACCCACCTTCATCCAAGGCCTAAAAGGACAAGTCTAAGGGAAGAAGTGGAAAGATGTATTACTCCCTCTTCTTGAAGTGCCCCTTTGCAGAAGACCCCTCTCTCCCTGCATGCAGTCATTGTATGGATCAGAGCTGAGTTTCCTGCCTTAGGTGCCTCGAGTTAGGCAGTGTGAAAACCACTCATCAACGAAATTGCATTCAAGTCCCTCTGCTGCAGTTCCCTGTGCCACTGCTCAGACAAATGTCCTGTCCTCTGGGGTCTGTGGCAGGTGCTATTTATGTTCAATATTGTTTATACACCCCAACACCACCATGGGGAGATGCCAAATCAATAAGCCAAGAGCTGAGTGTAGTCATTTTGTGCCTTTATTTTTCTGTTTTTAAAAGGCCAATGGTCTTTCTACAACTCTACAAAGTCTCTTATAAAGTTAACAGAAGCACTGCCAGCACTTACATGCCTTACTGCACACCATGCCCCCACCCTGGGACTCCCCACTACCCTGCCCAGGACCCCACATCAGCCCCCCAGGGCCATCAGCCCTGCCTCAGTGATGCTGCAGCAGGACTAGTCTCCAGCTCCCCACATCCCTGCCCTGCCTGGCCCTGGGTGCTGCCAAGCCAGGCCCATCTGTGAGGCCAGCCTCATCCCCATGGAGTTGCACCCAGCTCTGGTGTCCCCAGCTTGCCCCACTCCTGGAAGACGCAGTGGGACAGGCCCTGGCTGCCAGGACCTGCCATGATATACCAGGGGATCCCTGCACCAGTTGCCTGAGAAATACTAACACGGGACAGGAATCAGAGGACAAGCTCAGCCTTGCCAGGACCAAAACATTCTGACTCAGCCCCTCCACACAAGGTGTTTTAAGGTTTTATAAGGGTATTTCTGCTTTCCGTCTGGTACTCAGCTACCAAGGTCTAACCTGATCATGTTTTGTCTTCTCTACAGTGACATTGTCTGGTACCTTGAAGAGAGGGCTTCTGCCACTATCTTCCACCTCTGGGCCACCTCAGCAAGGACCAGCTGGAGCCTAGTAATAGGTGCCACAGAATGTCTGAGCTGCACTAGCTGAGCATGGTGGGCAACCATGGCATCCCCACCTCCATCACCACTGTGGAAACCTCCAGTCCAGGCCAACTGCTGTTTACAAAGAGGAGAAAATAGACCCCAGGGACCTGTCCCCAGTGTCCTGGGTTCAGCTGTAGCAGATATTTTTCTTTCCAGCAGCTGGTGCAGTGCTGTGTTTTGGCTCTAATCTAAGAACAATGCTGATAAAACACCCCTGTTTTAGTTGTTGCTAAGTAGCACTTACCCTGCTCAAGGACTTTTCAGTCTCTCATGCTCTGCCAGTGAGGAGGAGCACAAGAAGCTGTGAGGGAGCAGAGACAGGACACCTGACCCGAGCTAGCCAAAGGGGTATTCCATACCAGCACATGATGCTCAGTATACACACTGGGGGGACTTAGCCAGGAGCCACTGATCGCTGCTTAGAGAGGGGCTATCAGTCAGCAGGCGGTGAGCAGCTGTAATTGTGCATCACTTCCATTTTCTGAGCTTTCATTTCTTTTTCTCTTGTTTTCTATTATCATTATGGTTGGTATTCTTTCTATTATCATGACTTTTTACTTTATTTTAGTTACTGAACTGTTCTTACCTCAACCCATGGGTTTTATGTTCTTTTTTCTCCTTCCCATCTTGCCCCAGGAAGGACCGGAGAATCACAATAAATTCACCAGAATAAGCCACTTAGATGCTAACATCAGCTCACTCCCTGAACGATGGTGAGCTGAGGAGCCTCAAGGCCCATGCTGATGGCATTTCTTGATAATAAGTGGATAAGTGGAGAGCTGCTCACCTTCTGTGACACACATAGATGTAGAGGGAAAAAAAGTATTTTCTTCTTCTTTTCTCAGCCAAATCCTTTCTTGGGTTGTTACGGATTATTCACACAGCAGCCAAGCCTGTGCTGGCTGATCAGATTACTGCACCAGTGGCTCCATGGCTTTCAAATTCATTTCACAGATTCCCAAGAAACAGATGCTGGTACATGATAAGTGGCAGCACCTGGCTTCAAAACATGTCATCAGTTCATCAGCCTCCCATATCTCGAGTAACATCTCAGCTTGGTGGAAAAATGTTGCCCTAACCAGTGAACACATTTCTGTGTGGGGAAGTAAAGATCCTTTTATGTACTTTACATAAGTACATCAGTTGACATCAGCTGACGTCAACAGTTGACATACTGATTCACACCTTTGCATTGTTCCCAGAACTACTTAAGCACACACAGCTCAAGTCAGTGCAGTGATCCTTTTTTAAACAGTTGGTGCTCTGGCTTCCCATTGAATCCCAGAAGTTACCTAGTCATCACAAGCAGCTTTACATGACTCTATAGGACAGCTGAGATTCTTTGATTTTTTTTTTTTATTATTAAAACAAAACCAGTCATTTGCATAGGCATTGATTTTGATTACCAGAGGACACGGATATGATTGCATAAGTAACAGAAGGAAATGAACCACAAGAACTGCTTTCTTTGTTGTTGTAGAGCTCTGAATTCCAGGCTGCTTTCTGACATGATGAAGGTAAGATATTATTACAGTACACACACTCAGAAACTATTACACAGTACCCATTTAAAAAAACCTACACACATCATATATTCAATTAATTTGACCAGACTTCTGTTTTCCACAAGACCTCTTACCTTGCTGTAAGACAGAATTACCCAGGGTACAAACTGGACCTTCCACGAAAAAGGCTCTCAGGAATCTAATTACAGATTAGCAGAAACGTTGAATAGAGGCACACTGAATAACATGGCTGTCATTTTATGGCAATGCATGATATACAACTAAGGGCCACTCGTATCCAATAAAGTCAATGGGAAGACTTACATCAGCGTACAAGAGCATAAAGGAAAGGAAAGCAGTGTTTCTTACACTGTACTGCCAGGAAAATTAACATGTCTAGGTTGCATAAGATTTGTAAGGTGAAGTTTAGACACGCAGAATTGCTAAGAGCAGGAGAGTGGGACAGAGGGAATGTTGGTGAATGCCTGTTGCCAGTTTTGTCCCCATGGTCATTCCAAGAAGGTGTTGTGAGTCATTTACAAGTGGGGCCCCAGAAGCTGCTGTCCCACTGCATCAGTGATGCGAAGGGCAGTGGGCTCTGTCCCTGCCCCAGTGCCTTCACTTCCATCACTGTGGTAAGAATTTAAACAGCATGGTATATTTCTACCTTCTCTCCTAAAGTCTTGAGGAAGATACTACTGCTCCCACCTAACAAATGGGTTGCTCTCTTCTGACCAAGTGTATTTCCTGCAGTATCATAATCCTTCTATTAATTTCTCTGAAGCCTCAGTTCACTTTGATGAAGAATGGTGGAAATTCATTCTCAGTTTCTGTGTGCCTTGCTTTGTGTTACAGTGACAAATGCTCATCAGTGGGTAATTAGCTTCTTGGCCAGTAGACAGGCTGCGCCCATCAATTTCTGCAGCCTAAATGCACTAAATCTATGCAATAAATCTACCCTTAGAAGCAGAACGATTGCAAAGCACCAAGCAACCCATAAACACCAATCAAAACCTAAAGAACCCAGTACTGCTAAACTGCTGTCAGCAATGATACTGACCACAGTGAGCAGTTCTTTGAAGTAGTATATATAATAGCCACAGATACAGTACATCAGATCAGATGAATTCTAAACTGGCATTGTCTAAAGTTGCATTGGATCTCTCATTTTGGTTGCTGCTAGTTTTATCACATGCTTATGTCACTGAGATACTAGGACTGAAAGGCAACATCATATCTTAGAAGATAACCATCATTGTAAACATACAATCTCTGATCTGTGGGGTTATAATCAATGCTTTGGATTGTGTCTAATTTTTTATCCATAATAACACTAATACTACCTTCTTGGCCAGTACTTGTGTCATACATATAGAAGATTTCCTCTTTCCTCGTGTTCACTGGCCTTGTGGCATACAGAATACCACATAACATGAAAGCATTGGAAACAGATGGTTTGTACTGTCTTGTCTGCCAAGTATTTAGCACATCAAGAGTAGTGTCATTGAGTTTGCTAATCACAATGTTGCCCATGTTATTTTCCGTTGAATATATTACCCACAGCCCACTTTCATCCACAGCAAAATCTATGTCTTGCCATGATACACCTGCATAAGAGAAACGGTTACCATAAGCAGCATTCAGAAGCTCCTTCCTTAAAACCATGGTGTTTTTTCTTATATCATGCTTCACAATATATCTTGAATTATAAGCATGATAATACAAATAGTTATTATAAAGGGCAGCACCACTTCCTTCCCCGTATGTTATTCTACGTTCATACATGGGTTTAAACAGCAACAAATCATCAAAGGAACTATAAATTCTGTAGTATTCCAAGTATCTCCCATCTGTGTTCAATGGTGCAACCCAATAGACTTCATTCTCTGGGTCAGAGGGAGAGTAGTCTCTACCCCAGGAACCATACTTGTAAGAAAATCCTCTCCAGTTCAGCTTTGCGATATAGGGCTGGCTAACATTCAGCAGTCCACGGTGAATGCAGCTACCTGAAATTAGAAAGAAAAACACAGGATTTCCAAATGTCATCATTAGGAGAGAAGTTTTACCGATCAGCTTCACGGCAGAGGCCAGGCATAAATGCATAGCTTCATGAGTAGAAGGCTTGTTTTGGGGCCAAGGTCAGCAACTGGATGGCACTGAATGTTCCAAGTTGACTCAGAAAGTTAGTAAAAAAATAAAAAAAAGCAGTATACATATTATTATAACTATGTGGGGCAAGCAGGGGTGGAAAAAAGATAGGGACATCCATCCTCAGGATTAATTTTCAGAAAATAAGTGCTCATCGTGCTGCTCCAGACAAGGAACAGAGTTTTGTTTCTGCCCATTTGATGCACGCCAGCCAGATGCACTAGGAAGTCCCTTGGAAAATACAACTGGCAAAGCATTTTAGGTGGTTTTTTACCTCAGTGGAGCTGAGAGCATAAGAGATGGGGAAAAAAGGGGGAGCATCTGATTTCTGTGTATTTCAATGTGGAGGGGAAGGAAGGAGCAGCAGTAGCAGTAAGTCCAGAATCACATATCAGATTAGCATTCTGCTGTCAGAATCACAGCTTCCCAACAGGGCATCACAGCTGCACTGGCCTTCCACCTCAGGCCCTCAAAGAAATCGGCAGACAGTAACAATCACAGCCTAGGAAATGTATACAGATTTTACTTTGAGTTTTCATGTGAAGCCACTCTGAAGAAAACATAACTTCAAGCTGAACCAGAACAGCTCTGTTTTCCATATATCAACTACAAAGCCATTTTTCAAGCTCATGGAAAAATTAATCAAAATACAAGAAATACTTTCCTTTTCTTATGGTGAATGACGGTGACATTCCTGTTTCCTGATAAATTCTCAATATTGTAAGGCATTGGAAGAAAAAAATCCTCCACTCACAAATGTCCATGGGCTTGACAAGTCCAAAGCTACCACCAGCAAAAACCAGAATGTTTTTTTCCAGGTATTAACATTAGCTTTTTGTATTGCTGCCACAAAAGTGACCCAGATTTTTTATTGTAAGGATATGTTCATCTGAGGTAACGGAGACAAAGATGTCAAGTGACTAGCACCATCTTACATGACTAGTGGTATTATAATATTTCTCAATTCAGTGAGGTGCTCTAGCCACTAGACCCAAGGCTCACATGCCAAGTAATGGGTAAACTAATGGCCACAACTTCTTGATGTTCCCTCAGCAAAGGAACTCCATACACCCTCAGCTATGGCACCAATGATGAAAGTCAAACTTATCTTTTGAGAATTTAATAGTTTGCATGTAAGCATGATTGCTTACAGCCTGTATGAAAATAGTGACTATTTGTAAGTTCAGTCATATGAAGGGATATGTAGCATATAAAAGCCCTATATCTTAGCACAAATAAGAAAGAAAAGTAGCAGAGAGATTATTTACCTTTAGCTTTTAAGGGGGAATCCCTTTGAGAGATTGCCCTCAAACTGGCCATCCCTAAGAAAAGCCAGACAATACTTACAGAGCTGAATTGAAAACTCCTAAAACCACTGTCAGGAGAAGCCTAGGAGGCATCTTGTTTTCAAAAGCATCCTAATCTATCCCAAAGATAGAGGGAAATATGGACACAGATCAATCTCAAGTATTCTTCTTGGAAAAAGACAGGGAAACAAGGTGAAAAACGGACTGCTGCAAAAGTAGAAAAATGTTTTTCTGATCTGCTTTGCCCAGGGGGAAGGTGCTCTGCCTCCAGGTCAAGGAAACCTCTGGTCTGAATATTAGAAAGGTCCAAGCAAGAGGGTAACATTTGTGCCAATGTGTAAAGTCCATTTGAGCAGTGAAGCTCTCTATGTCTCCTCTCTTCTCAAAACACAGTGTTTTTCTCCTATTACAGAGCACCTTCACCACTCACAGTTTTGTGCTGTCTTGCACTAGTGATTTGTGGGACATATGATTCACTTGCAGCCTCCTCTCAACATCTATGAGGAAGCTGGGTGGCAACTTTATATTAAATATAAATCACTATGCTGAGCTAAAGCCTTCTTTGGGTTCAGTAGTGTGCATGGGAGCAGCTCTGCAACGGTGACATAAGCTGTGAACAAACCTGTTTCTCCTCTCAGCCCCTTTTGTGTCCTGGGATTCTGGTGGAATGTGAAATGTAGGATGACCTCGCTTGAACGCTGCTTCCCTCCATACCACCAAGAATCAAATGCGAATCAGCATTCCTGGCTTGAAGCAGATAAGCATTTAAGCATGCACTTAAGTGCTTTACAAAGGATGAGGCCCTGGAGCAGAAACCTCATTTCCAAATATAGCACACAAGAAAGGCACTGCTGTATGGCTAGCCCGGCTGTATCTCTGGAAATGGCACGTAGCGTGGCTAGTAACATGGCCCCAGCACTTGGCACAGATATCAATGTTTGGAGGTGCTTGTACCTCAGCTCATGCAAAGGAAGAAAGCTAAAGCAGACAGTGTAAAATGTCTTGCAGCCTGCCAACTCCATTAATCAATTCGAACTGTTTTTTCTTATATCTCTATTATATATTGTTACCTCCGGCATGAGGGCTTCTTTCAAGCTGGTGACATATTGAACATCTTACTGTGTTTAAATCACAATAAACTTATTCCAGAATTAAATGGTTATTAAATGCTCTAAAACTCTTGATTTGTTTTAAAAAACATAGCACCAAAGCTTGCAGGTAGTGAAGCACTGCTAAGCTCATCTATATGCGACCTCAAATAATTTTTCATGTCATTAAGCAGAACACAATTCCAGATTTATTTTAATAATTCATACATTGTTTCATAAATAAAAAACAAACGTGTGTTCAGCAGAGAGACCTTTTTTACAAAAGAAATAATAAATTATTATTTCTTCCCTTAAAGAGTTCTCTCTGCTGAACACTTGTTTGGTTTTTATTTATGAAACAATGAATTATTAAAATAAAGTTAGAAGCATGTTCAGTTTTAATGACATCAAAAATTGTCTGTGGTTTCTATAGAGTATGTGCTTGATTTTGATTTCCTTGAAAACTCTTCCCAGAATTCTTATTTTTTTACCAAAAAACTCTGTGGTAGTCAGGGGGTGATCTGTCTTCAGCACAGGTTCAGAAGAATTCATTGTTGTTTATTTAATCTAAACTTGCCTCCCTGTCTGGATCTTGTGGGGAAAAAAAATGCACAAAGGAAACTAAGTGTCATGTAATTTTGTAAATACTAGAAGGCACTTGAAATAAATCCATACGCATTATTCAAACTTTTAAGTTTTTAACTCTTTTATCCATTGTTCTGGGTGTCCTAGGTTCAGCAGTAGCAGTCATTTTTCTCCTTAGTAGCTGGTGCAATGCTGTGTTTTTGACTTTCAGCCTGGGAACAGCGCTGATAACACCAATGTTTTTCATTGTTGCTCAGTAAAGTTTACTCTGACCAAGGACTTTATGAGTCTCATGCTCTGCCAGGGAGGAGGGGAAGCCAGGAGAAAGCTGAGACAGGACACCTGACCCAAACTGACCAAAGAGGTATTCCATACCACAGCACATCATGCCCAGTATATAAAGTGGGGGGGAGTTACCCAGAAGTCCCAGATTGCTGCTTGGGTCTGTCTGGGTATCAGTTGGCTGGTGGTGAGGTGCTGTATTCTCTTCCCTTGTTATTTCCTTTCTCATTATTATTATTGATGGCAGCAGCATTGGTTTGTGTTATACCTTAGTTACTGGACTGTTCTTATCTCAACATGCAGGAGTTACATTCTTTCAATTCTCCACCCCATCCCTCGGGGAGCTGGGGGGGAGGAAGAAGGGGGTGAGTGAGAGAGCAGCTGTGTGGTTCTGAGTTACCGGCTGGACTTAAACCACCACACTGGGCCACTGATAAATGAAGTCCTGGTATTTTTGCCTGCCTTTATTTCATGGTTACATAGCAAATAGGTGAGGACTAACACAGGTACAAACACACACACTTCTCCTTACATAAAGAACCAGTATCTCAGCTCAGTTGTTTCCTAAACCTTCTTATTCATCAGAAGAAAGCTGGCATTTACTTATCAGGACTGGAGGGAGCCTGACTTGCTTGGCTAATGGGCTGCAGAACTGAGCATCCCATCAGGTCTTGCTTCCCCCACTTCACTTGGAAGCACTCAAAAAGTACATCAGCTTCTCACTCTAACAATGAAAGTGCTAAACAAATTTCAGCAGCTTCCCCAAAGCAAGCAGTTTCATCTGATCACAGAAGAGAAGGGAGCACAGTTCATTTATGCAGCTGAAAAGCACAAGAAAAGGTGAGACCCACTCCCACAAAGGCCATAGAGACCAGGAGCAGGCTGGTGCTACACTCTCAGACATGCTCCCAAGCACCATATGTGTACTCTCCTCTCTCATTGGACAAGCCACTGCATCCAGATGTGTGAGTTGTTACCAGCCTTACTATCGCTTGAGACATAGGAGAAAGAGCTGGTTTGGCAGAGACTCATGTGGCTCCTACTGTCTTAGTGACACAGGAAGACCCATGCAGGCACCTCTGTCTTCACCAGTATCACAGGCCACAGACACAGGCTGACGGTTGATGAGAGAAGACTCATGCTGTCAGCATCTAACAGGGGATGAGGTAGAGGGCTGGAGTCCATCTGAATTACCTTCAGCCAAAAAAATGTTCAGGTGCCTCAGCTAAGCTACCTCCATTGCCAATGGAGAAATGCATGTGTCTCCAGGGGCAGTCCAGGCAGTCCTGGAGAAGAGGCACTGGTCAGCTCTTCTCAGGTTCCTTCAGGCATGCCTCTCTCTTTGTGTATGGACATACTTATTTCAAAACACAACCCAAAGCACTCAAAAATCATAGACATCTTGGATACGTAGGAGGTAAAATGTAAGGTAAAAGTGAAATCACTATACAACTCCAACAGGACTGCTTGAGTTTCAGCATCAGGTTACACCAGGTCTTCCTCCTGCTGAGACCTATTCACCAGTAACTTGAAATCCTTAATTCCTAAACGTATAAAAGCCGGAGGGGGGAAGGAGAAAACAGGTTTGCTCTTTTTTTCCTTTCTTTCTTTTTTTGCCTTTGAGAGTTTCATCTGACTCACTTCTCCCTGCTGCCTCTCTCAGATCATTTCAGTGAGATATGACAAAGAATATGCTGCAGAGTCCTCAAAGAACCATCCTGGGGTCTTTCCTCTCTGTACTTGCCCTGATGAGAACAGCACGAAAAAAAAACAAATGGATAAATGTTTCTTCCCCTTGGAGTGGTGAGAAGAAAGATGCCAGAAACTTCTGCAACAGAAAAGCCAGCAATGATGAGGAGGATAGTTAACTATGCATTTACTGGGCCCTATCTCAGACACTCAAACCCCCACCTCTTCAGTCAGAGTGTAAGGCAAATGGACACCAGTGATCCCTTTCTGCTATGTAGTTTAAGAACAGGCCTGCTCACTCTGAGAAATACAGCAGCAAAGGCCTTGAGGGACAGAGTCAGAAGGCTGCATACTACAGCACTGAGAAGCAAGAAGCTTTAATTAAACTTGCCTTTAGACTCATGGTCTTAGACAGCTTGGGGATTAGCCAAGCTCTCTCTAGTTCATGTTGCCTACCCAAAATATGCAGGAGAGAGGATGAAGGAGAAAAAAAAAAAAACAAACACGTCCGGGAAGCAGGACAAAGAGTCAGTTTAATACAAACATTATAAATATAATATGAACTAAAAGCAGGGCAAGGCCAAATGGTTTGGCAGGAATTCAAGGCATTCAAGCTTGCAGACAAAATGTATGGAAATTGTGTTCATACACATAAATGAGTGCTAGAGAGCTTTGGAGGCCTACATGTGAGCATCCATGCAAAGCCTCCAAAATGGCCATCTAGAAAATGCATCTCTCTCACTTACTTACTCCATGTCCCCAAGCAATAACATCATACTACATCTTCTTGTTTTCAGATACAGTTTGCAGGACATGTAACTGCTCTATAAAGTTCTTTGCCCAGAGAATGCATTTTCCCCACCAGGCACATCGTCAGTATACACCAGTCTTGTGTGGATTAACAGGGATCTAAGCCTACATAACACCTGGGTTATCTGTACAGCTGGCACCTTCCAAGAGGCAGGAAACATGCCAGCCCAGGGCAATTGCTCTAACAGTCTTTTGTGCTGGGCCCAGCATCCACTCTCATCGTAAAGATGGCCATTACAATATGCCCGCATACATCCTCCAATCTATGGGATTCCTAATGCTGTGGGCAGAAGATAAACTCACAGACAACACCAGAGGATGCTCTCAGATTATGTCCATGGTTGTAATCCTTTGGAAGTCAATGGAGCTATTATTGTTCATACCACCCAGGGTTTTGGTCTTCTAGGTTATTTTCTGCTCTGTATTTTTCACATAATGCAGCAACATGCAAAGGTGCCTAAGCTAGCTGGCACACAGGTCAGGAATATGATCCCAGATAATCCTAGTACAGCCACAAGCCAATGCAGTTACATTTACCCATCCTGTTCTAGACATGACTTGCCTACCCTTGCATGCATCTGCACTGTGAAGCCTAGAATTCCCTTTCCCATTCCATGAAAGTTCCCGTGTCTTACAGATGCTCGTGCCTACCACCCTGGTTTAAAAGCAACCCCTTTCTCCACTGCTCATGGAAGGACACAGTATTCTTCTTCCAGAGTTCACTATTTTCCCACTGAAATGAGGGCTTGCTGTAGGCTTGAAGAGAAAGACATTGTTTCTTTCCACACACTGTCAGCCTCAGTAAATCAATGAGATGCCATCCCAAATCTTTTTAAAATACTGGAGTTTGTTGTTTTGTTTTTTGTTTTTTCATTGAAACATTTTAAGCCCTTCCATAAGGAGCAGAGAAGCACCTTGAGATTTTGCAAAGCAGGGTTTTGTTTCAGCTTTTTCTCCTGCCTGATGCCCAGACAAGGTGCTATTCATGCATCCTGCAGAGAAGTGCAACAGCTGCCTATCTTTCCATGAAACCCTCAGGAGATCGCAATAGGAAAGGCTGCTGACCCTAAGAGAAGCTCGTGTTTCTATCTCTCACCTTTCCAACCAGGTGTCAGAACCAGCTGGCCCCAAGGTCATAAGAGGTAAATGCCAGTAGGTGCAAACCTGCACTTCTTGCAAGCACGACTCTTTGTTTTCTATGGGCAACTCTAGCTGATGGCTAACCGGTTTATGTGAAAAGGCAGGATCCTTCCCCTGTGTATTGTACACAACAGAACACTTTCTCTCTTGCAATACTCTGTCAAAAGAAACTCCCTGTGTATACAACACTCATGGGATCAGCACAGTTTCATAAATCCTCCTATCTGTTAGCAAGTGGGATGCTTGACCTGGCATACCTACACCAGTGTTTTGTGGTCTGCTCCAGTGTATCATATCTGACTCTGAAAACTTCTCAGACTACAATTCACTCACAATGTGATTTTTCAAACTGAATACCATGTCAAGACAAAAATTATTCCAGTTGTAAATGAATGGCCACATGACCTGTGACTGTTGGTACTCCAGTATGAGCTGCACTCTGGAGTCACTGGTCCTATTAGCCCCAAACATAACCTTTATTAGTCAAGAAAATTATAAAATCCTAGTTCAGTAGAAAACAGTAACAAAGCTTCCACTTACCTGCTGAGACCAGAATTTACCTCCAAGTCTCTTGACCTTCTGATTTAGAAAAATCTTTTCTACAGATTGCGAATCAAAAGTAACCTTCATGCAAAGCTACCTCCTGGAGCTGGAGTATCAGCAGCTTTAGTAATCAACTGTTGATCAGACATTCTCAAAGCAACATTAGAACAAAATTGTCATGACACAGTCACACTCACTGGAGCAATTAGAAATCAAAGCTGGTCAGAAAAAAAAACCACCATAGTTTCCCACAAAAACAAGACAAAACAAAAAGTAATTGTTTTGAGAAAGAGAAGAGGGGTTAGAGATTTAATTTTCACACTGCAGGTGAGATGAAGATGACAACTTTTTCCAGTTGAAAATGGGTACTGTATCTGGAAGAGGTTGTTTCCTGCCTTTATTTTCCTTTTGAACCCATTGATGAAACATCAGGAGCTGTCTGCTCATTTTTTCAAGAGCTAAGTAGTATCATTACAACTGTATTTAATATCAACAAAGGCAAATATCTGCATTTACTATTCTACCCATGTATTATGTTGTTTCTTATCTGATATGCAACAGAAACGCTTACCTGGTGGGAAATAAGGGGGTACTGTAGTTTTATTTGTTCCCTCTTCACACTCTTTCAGTCGTTTCTGCAGATCCACAATTTGTCGACGAATTGCAAGGATATTGTTTTTGTCCAGTGATTCTAGTTCATTTACCAGTATAGTCAGATTTGTGATCTAGAGACAGAAAAATAGAGAATAAATTTAAATTTCTGTTGACTTTATTTTACAGATATTTTCAAGAAGTGTTGATCATAACACAGAGGGTGTTACAGAACAGTTTTCAAGGAATATCCTCAAGAATAGGCTTTATCCTGCTAGCCTGAACTTTATATTTCCAGCAGATGTATGTGACCCTGAAGAAATGCTTTGACTCTCAGCTGTATAACATAATGCAAAAATATAGTGTTATTTTTATAGTATGTATAAAAATATACAGTAAGTCTTAGGAAGTACTAGCTATTATATATAAAATGTACTTATTCCAGCCTTACAAAAGTATCCAGAATTCTATTTGCAAAGATAAATAGCATCCTCTATCACCTACTTGATGATCTAGAGGACAATGGACTAAATGATATTTCACTTTCCATCTAAAGTAATTATACTCTCTAGGTGAGTGATTAACTACAATTTTGAAAATATGATTTATAGTCTGCTGGGAAGGTGATAGTCTCTCCCATTTCTTGATTTCATATAGATTGGGTCACTGCCCTAGCAACCAGAAGCTAATTTTTTAATTATCTGTGTTAGAGCACAGAGGCTTTCAAGCATGGGGGTCTATAAATTAATATTTATTATAATAATATAATCAGCTTGTGTGCTTAACACTATGCGAAACTGTTAACTTCCAGGCAGATATTTGGTAAAAATAAAGCATTCTCTGTTTGCTTTGGGTTTTCTTTGCTTTTTTATGCTCTATATCAAGGAAAAAGTTGTTAATACATTTAAGGTCAAGCTTTCTTTTAATTTATGCCAATGAACTGCTAAAATAATTCCACTGGCTGCGGTAGAGACAGGCTACATTTCCTCAACCTAAACATTAAAGAGAGAATAGACTATCTGTGTATTTGAACTCTCTGTAGCTAATTAAGACTTTGGGAATACCTCCAAATATATTTGCTCAACGATGACATTGCTTCCAACAAGGCTGAATTTCAGCTGGGTGACCAATCTCTCCAGGTCATTGATTTCTACTTTCAGCAACTGGAAGTCCAGCTCTGTGTAGGATATACTGTTCTTCTCCATATGCTGCACTCTGATTGTTAGGTTAAGGATTTGCTGCTGATACAGTTCAATCTTTTTTGAGTACTCTCTAACCTTGAAGAAAGGAAAAAAAAAAGGGTACACATTGAAGTCCAGGTTAGCAAATAAGACAATCCTGTTTAAAATTTTTATTATATTTCTGAGTACCCCATGCATGACTTCCACATACTTGACATATATATTCTTCACATAAACTGCATAAATGAAATTCTCATCACATATATAAAATATGTGAAATTTAATCCTCATTTATTGTTGGCAGTTGCACAAAGTCCCCTCAGGAATGCCTGGGGATGACTGAAGGCAGAATTTTACTCAGTCTTCCATTTTTTTTAATTCTTTGCCAATATTGCCTCTCTGAGCTAATTTTATCCTCAGTATGCCGAGAACTTATATTGGCAGAAATTTCATTAGGAAATCTGCAGTGTATTATCTCACAAAAGCAACCCAAGGAGACTGAAAAATGCAATAAAGGATTCCCAAGTTTTTCAACTTCATTTCCTATTAGCTCTGAATCCAAATAGGATTTTACTCTGTGTACATTTGAATTGTGTCAAAAGCTGGCAGAACCAATCTGGGGTTTGTCTTTGGGCAGGGGCAAAATGTTTAAACACAGGATTAAAAAAAAACAAATGTGGTTTAAATGGAAGTGAAAATATATTGCAGGCTTTAGCTAAAGTAATTTATGTAACAGCTTTTTCAGCCTTTGAACCATTAAACAGTTGTCCGGATAAATATATTTTCACACATGTATCTGCTGAGGTAAAGATCACAGCACAAGTATTGTGATGCAGAGTGATTAAATTATATGGAATTGGGACATTCCTCGGAAAATGTTAGTTCTTTGAAATTTAACACTTTGGGAAAGACACGTAATTTCTTTCCCATATGCTTCATAAATGTTATGTCTCTTTTCCCTTAAATCTGGCACTATCACAGGCTGCCCAGGGCTGTTGTGTAGTCTTCCTCTCTGGAGACATTCAAAACCAACCTGGACATATTCCTGTGTAACCTGCTCTAGGTGGCCCTGCCTTGGAAGGGGGGTTGGACCTGATGATTTCCAGAAGTCCCTTCCAACCCTAGTGATTCTGTGAATATAATTATGTTCTTTAAAAAGTTAGATGCAGTTGGACCTCACCTTTCACTGATCAGCAAAATCAGTCTGGAGCTGGAAGATACCTCTCCAAAAAACAATAAATAAATAAAACAATCCTAAAAAAAATCTCCTGATACTAATCTTCAAAGGTCAATGTTTAAACTGTGTCTAGAGTTTGCACAAGAAAAAGGAAAAAAAAAGAGAAAAATATCTGATTACAGCCGGAAAAACATAAAGCAAGCCCATGGGTGAATGAAATTGCACTGCTGTTAGAAGCTACGTGTATCAGAAAGGCATGTGGAAATAACCTTTCTTACAGTAATACTAATAGTAATAAAAATAATGGTAACAATAATAATGAAATACAGATCAAATTCAAAAACTACTGAAATAAACAGACAGCTGGAATTAGTGTTGGCTACTCATTAGTGAGAAACCTGTGAATCTGAAGTTTTCTCCAGGGTCCTGAGAGCCTAGACAAAATGCTGAGGGCTGGAACAAGGCATACATAGTTATTTCAGCCCTGATTGCAGAGTGCTGCAGGACACAGACCTGAAGTTCTATTCCAACATCAGAGGGTTTTCACTCAGTCAACCATCTAGGTCATTTAAAGACAAGTCAACACCATCCAGCGGAGTATAGCTGAGAGATAGCCAAGTTGAACTTGAATTAAAGCCAGCACTCTGCAGTGCTCTGTACAGCCACACCAGCATCACAATGAACTTCAACTAATAGCTCCTCTGGTGAATTATTGGCCAAATATAATTTTCCCAGCAGTGCTCTAACAGGTTTATACTGCTTTTGCAGACAAATTCAGCACATATGTCAAGCATTGAAATGCCCTGTGTGGACATTCCTGCCTGCTCAGATATGGCTTAGGAGTTTCACTAGCTTAGAAATATCAATTGAAAAAGGAACATGATGTTGCTCTGTTGCTTGACAGATAAATTTAAGCAGTTTATAATCCCTGTTCTTTTATTTCATCTACCTGCTAGGGACTGGCTGGTGTCTCTTGACAGGCTGGCACAGAAATTCTGTACATTCCCGTATTTAGAGATACAGACCAATGACTAGTATTGATTGCTGCTCCATTTGCCATAAAAGCCTAAAGCAGGGTAAGATGAGTGCATAAGACCTGTATTAGCCCTCTGTAGGAAGAAAGTGGAGCCATGTGAGGCATATGTAGGAAAAAATTCCTCAGTTTCATCTTTTTCTCCTTTCTAAACATTGTCACCCTCATGGAATGAAAAGGGCAGGAAAAATTTGCGATGCTTATTTACTGTGTCATTTACCTGCAATTGGTATTTCTCAAAACAGGTTTTGCAGCATGGAGACACTTCTCTAGAATGCACTTGGAGAACACAGAAGGGGAAAAAAAAGGTGCAAAACAAAGATGTAAAAGAAAAAAGTGGGAAGACTGAGGGATGAAAAGAGAGAAGTGACAAAATCAGCAACTCTCTAAAGTCACTCAGCCCAGGACATTGGCTTCAGGCAGGCCTGACCTCTACAGACCTGTAAGGAGCTAGGCTGGCAGGCAGTCCACAAGATGACACCAAGAATAATTCCACTGCAGGTTAACCTGTTTTGAAAACAGCTGCTCCTGGCAGAGGGCAGGCATGATTTTTTCCTCCATTTTTTTGTTATGTGAGGGTGTTGTGGCCGTTATGAGCCAAGTTCTGAAGGGCACTTTCTCTCCTTGGGATCACATACTGATCCAACCCTGTTACAGAGGTGTCCTCTCCCTCTTCCTATTGAGAGGAGCAGCCAATTCCTGCTTTGCTCTGAAAGGTTAATTTTCTTCTGTAATCATAATTATGCTGGCAAAGGTTGATGTGACAGAGGAAAAATTAGACTGGTATTTTCAGCCTACGGTTTGTACTCATTTGGCACATGAGAGCATCTCTTTATCTGTGAGCTTCCTTGCCTGCTGATTCTATAAAAGGACCCCCTTGCTTTTGAATTAGCCAACAATCAGGCAAAAGGTTAACGATTCAATCAGGTTGTTTATCTGGGGCTTGTAGCACATGGAAAGCATCCTTAAGAGGGACCAATCCTGCAGCTGTTACGCAGGAAAAGCTCCTATGAGCTTCAAAGTGTGTTATAGAAGAGCAACTGAAGCATGGATTCTCAGAGTCAAAAAAGGAAACACTCAGTAGAAATTCTCACCCCTGTGGTGAGACTAGGTTACATGTGAGCATAATTCCCTAGGAGTTTGCTCAGGATCTTTTCTTACAATGACCAATAATGAGAGCTTGGCTTTCCTCCATTTCATTATTTCCTTCTTTCTGTGAGTATTATCATGACCGAAGTAATATATTGAATTGTATTAGCAGGAAAGGTGAAGAATTTTTAAGCATGGAGACACAAGCATCACAAGATCTCAGATTACTTAAATTCAGATATCAGTAAGGCAATGTTCGACAACTTTCTTCTTTCTACAGAAAAACAACATCACAACTGAGAAATCTTACACGCATAAAATCACACCAAAATGCAATCTGTTCATTTTCATTTCTGACCCAGTGTCTCTTTGCCAATATCACACCAAAGTATATGTCACACTTTATCTAACTAGATGCATTGTAACACTGCTTGGTTGATTGGTCTCAACAGGATGAAATTCAGTGAAGCCTGGGTCAGTGAAAGAATTTTTGCTGTCTGCAGTGAGAAATGAAAGGTCAGCGTCTACACTGTGGCACACTGCTGGGCACCTAAGGAGGACAACACAAGTACACTGGATGACACCAGCTGACAGCCTAGACATTGAAGTCCACAGTGGGGATTTATCTTGCCCTGAATTTAGAGGCGAGTTTCAGCTATAAATCTGGACACTTAATTTTAGGTATCTGTATTAACTTGTGTCTTTATATGAGCAAGATGCCTGAACCTAATAGACATCTGACGTTGTCCACACAAAGGCGTCAAGCAGCACTTGATGTGCTCTCTAGATCTGCACAGCACTAGCAGGTAAGTCAACCATCCTAAGGGAAGCATGCACCATACTGAGGAAGTACTGGTAGGAGACTGATTACACAAGGGCACATGACTGGGAGAGGTAGCACACAGACACCTTGAAGAGCCACACCAACTTTCCGGCTGATGCCCCTGATCCTGTTTCAGTGTAATTAGCTTAAAATGCCAGCAGTGACCACAACAGGAACAGTATGGGGACCTGAAACAGCAGAGATTCTCATGGATCATTAACTCTGAGCTACACCTCCATGCTGCAAGGGGTCAGGTACCTCCTGTACTTGGAGGGCAGTGGGACTTCTGTCAGTTTGCCCTTCATATCCCTGCTGACAGCTGAATGTGTCTCATTGTTAGCTCCAGTTCTTTCAAAACAAATTATTTGAACTGAAAGATATTACCACAGGATCCTCTGCCTGTTGTTGTGGTTTTTATGCACAACTTCTTATCTGTTCTTGATTATACCAGAGGAGGGTTATGAATATTTATAGTTAGAATTTATAATTTAATGCCGTTCCTTTTCTGCTGATTAATTCAAGGACACTTCATTTCTTAAGATGTTTGGTTCCTGAAGGAAACTCTTTCTGCTGGACACCTAATTCTGAATCCTGAATATTTATCCAGTATCAAAAGTCAAAGACAGATTTCCGTCTTCACAGGCAGCTTCACCCCATGAACTGCAGCATGTATAGGTTTGCCTGTGTTCCTCAAAACAAATGAATCTGAATTCATGCAAAAAGCAGCCGAACAGCGTAAGGTGTGTTTGTCTTCAACAGCAATGCATAATTCAGCAGTCCCACAGCCACAACATCAGATGCTGACAAGAAACATATTTGATTTTTTAATATTTTTTTTTAATCCATGAGAGCAGAGGAAGTGAAGGGGCAAATATTCACCTGCTTCTTCACTCTGGTCTGTGGTGCCTTTTCTCTTCTTTCTATTCGTTTCCCTTTCACAAGCTGGCTGGCTTGATACAAATAATAACACATGAAAGAGCAGGAGGCTTGGCTTCCTGTAGCTCTGTGTAGCAATCACAAACCAATAAAACTGAGCCAGAAGAGGAGAAACATAACCATTCTTCCAAAAATACCATATGCCTTTAGCTGTAAAGGCCTAGAAAAGAGACCTAAGGATATTCAAATGTACGACATGCTGCAATGTCAAAGATTTAAGATTGAATCACCCTTCTCCTTGTTCTCACAGAGCCCTCTATCCCGCTGTTTAAAAGACACATCACAGAAAAGCACTGAGTGCCGTACTTTTCCACAGGCAACCATTTTCCAGCAAAGATACAATTGTTGTATTTATGAGAAAAGAACACCTTACTTGAGAAAGCTCTATCTCAAATTTCTTCGTGAGTGTTGCAGCTATTATCTCCAATTGCTCAGCGTTCTGCACTGGGAAGGTGGTATCTGGCAAGTACACAGAGCACTGACAAGTTCCCTCATCATCCACAGAGCCGGACACATTGGCAAAGAGCTGCAATAACAAAACAGCAAGGAAAAAAGTGTTAGTATTCATCTCTGGAATCAGCACCTAATGTCTGACAATAACATGAGCTATGACAAGCATAAGATCTACAACTTCGTTAATAGAATCATAGAATCATAGAATAGTTAGGGTTGGAAAGGACCTTGAGATCATCTAGTTCCAACCCCCCTGCCATGGACAGGAACACTTCACACTAAACCATGCCACACAAGGCTCTGTCCAACCTGGCCTTGAACACTGCCAAGGATGGAGCATTCACAACTTCCCTGGGCAGCCCTTTCCAGTGCCTCACCACCCTAACAGGAAGAAACTTCTTCTTATAGACATCTTTCACCTTTTTCTTCTAAGGAGCTGAAAATAGCTAGCAATTTTTATGACTCAGCCTTACAATCTTCCTGAAAATACTTAAATATTGCTGTAAAGATTGTATCATTGGAAAAACAGGGGCATATAATAGTCCTTACTTACCCATTCTTGTGGACAACATTCCTAAGATAATGAAATAACTTTTACAGCAGACAGATAATCACATAACAGCAGGAAAATAACTTAGTAGGTTAGGGTTTATAGTTACTGTTCTGTTATCTGAATTGATCAGATTATCTAGTCATTTCTATCCATAGAGATGAAAGCAGTGAAACAGAGCCTGTAACAGGGAGTTTTGAAGAGAAAAATGCTTAATTTGTAGTTTCCCAGCCAGCCCAAAGCAAACAAACATGCACATTTAATTATATACCATAGAAAGGTGATGAATTAAATATGCAGGCTCAGCCTAGAGTAGAGATACTTATTTTGCTACAAAACATTGCACGTAATACCCACAAATCACAATCCGCCCATCCACGTTTGTGGGTAGTCTGCAAAGCCATTGCCCGTGCCATTAGCATGAATCGTGACTGTCTGCATGCTCAAAGAATCACCATTGGAGCAATGTGTAATGTGTATTGAAAGGTCAGGGCTGGCAATTCATAATCTTGCCATAATTTACAGCCAAAGCACATAATTTCCTATAAACACTGGGCTGAATACTGAGTGTGTTCAGAGCTGTTCTTTTTTGTTTGTACACAAAATGTTTCCTGGTTCATAAACCTATCACAAATTTATTAATAAAGATATTTGATGTTACTTTAAAATATTCTGGCACACACTTCAATGCAGCTGCATATGTTAAAGCTACAGGCTTGCTCCTTAAATACACTTCTTTCTATAATCTCTTCTCCTGCCTTGCAGAAATCCTGCTATTATTCATCTGTTTTCTCTTTCCCTCTTAAAAATGAACAAGCAAACAACAAAACTATTCACTGAAAGCTGACATTTCAGCACTTCTCCCTTTGCTTTTTCACAGTGATTTCAACTAATCACCAAGCCAGTGCCAAACATGCAGTGATGGCCATCATCAAAGCTGTCTTGATCTGTGAGCCCAAGAAGAGAACAGTAGCAAGCAGGAATGATCCCAGATCACACTTCTGGAAACCTCTTTACCTCAGCCATAACAAAGAGTGTGCATCTCATTTTGAAAGAAAGTATGAAAATAAGTTTTATCTGTGTTATCTAAGCAGCACAGGCCTTAAAACTACACTCACAGACAGACTTCTGAGGACATTTAATGTCAAAGGAAGCAGAGAAATATCTCATGGTATTGCAGAATGTCCTAGCACATAACTTCCATTGATTTCCCTGACAGGTAGGTTACCAAAGCAGTTCTGAAAATCCCAATGGGAACCTACTGCAAACTATTTATAAGTTTCCAAGTACTTTTGATGATACAGCTAGCAATACCTAAATAACTATGAAAAATAGGTTCATAAGTCACTTAGATGTTTCTATACCTCTGAGTCCTCTCTGTAAAGCCATGACTGGGATGGCAAGTTGTTCAGCAATAACAGAAGAAACAGATGGGGTGTGGGATGACAAAAGAAGAAATAAATGTGTCTTAGTGAGTATATGTGACTGTAAGACTGTTGTGCACTGGCATGCTAATTTTTATGTGGAATGTGTCGTCTTCTATCCCTTCTCTGAATAGCACAAGTATAGCATATTTGTGTATATGTATAGCAAGAGAAAGTATATTATACATAGTACAGCATAGTGTGCTATATACATAATCAAGTTTCCACACATGGTGTAGTGTGAACTGTGCATTGTATACTCTGCTATAAAGTCTTGACTATATACAGCCATCAGCTTATGTAGAGGTAACATGCTTATTTCATGTGCTAAACAAACCATTCACAAATGTGTCCAGATGACCTCCCAAAAAAACTCCAATTTGTGTATTTAAACTCCCTATGAGAAGTAAACATTATAACATCTGTGTTAGGAGAGAGTCCTGAGTTGAAGGAAGAGCTTTACTGCAGTACGTGCAGCTTATGTGTAAGCCAATAGTTTCCCCAAAGGAGCAGACAGCCTGGGCTGATGGAACTGTTTCTATTCTTCCATTGACATTACAAACATTGGGATCATGATGTTGATGAAACCAAGCAGCATTATTTAGTTAAAAGCCCCTTGGGCCAGTAAGTGCTTCTATCAAAATATAATACCAGTCAAATGACAACCATATAGCAAGAAAGTCTTCCCTCATCCTGTAAAAAATTCCACAAGGTAGGCTGTTACTTTAGATCGAGTTGTATGGTTTTTAAAGTTTAATAATTTATATTGGATGCTTAAAAAAGAGTAAATTGTCCTAGCCTACAGCAAGGACTTAACTGCAACATTTCACTCTGTAAAATTAAGTTGTTACATATGCATATTTGAATCTATGAGAGATGTTGCTTTCCCACATCCCTTCAATTTAAGAAAATGAGTAGGAGCCAACAGTTACTTCATTTTCTGAAAATCAGAAAATTTAATCAGCTGCCTAAATGTGGACGTAGGGTTTCATCCTCACACCAGCCAGGCCATTCCAGTGCTTAATTTCCAGTTACACTGTAGTCCAGCGGCATTCACAGCTCTGAATTAGCAACTTGCTCATCCTAAGACATCCTAAGGAGTCACACATCAGGGACCAGAGGCCACCCCACCTGGCCTAAGAGGTGGATGAGGTTTGTGTCCTGTTACTGAGAGTTGGAGAGAGACTCCTGACTCCATTTAACTGTCTATATCCTTTACTGGAGCTGAAAAAGGTCCCTACACATAACCCAGGCACCACATTGGGTTATCCCGGACAACAAAGACCAAAGATCAAGCTGTCTAGCAGCTCCAACCTGATGTGGAGCTCTGCTTTGGACAAACTCTGTTTTTGGTACTAGCTTGCAAGACCATGCAGAACAAGTGTGTCACTTTGAATCAGCTCCAAAGCAAACATGTTATTAAGCAGTCACTAACAGAGAGAGACAGGGAAACCAAACCCTGAAATCCACAGACCATGGAGAAGCACTGTACCAGAAGGCACGGAAATCAGATGCAAGTCCCTTTATCAACCAATAGTTGCATAAATTTTGATCTAAGTAGAACAGGGAGAATCAAGACTTTTTCACTCTCAGCAGCCACAAGCAGGCACTTCTCAGAAGGCAGTTTCAAGGCCCTGTTCTGGTTTACATGGGAAGGCAGAGTTGAAAAGAAATCTTCCTCTTCCTCCAGGGAAGCTGTAACCACCAAACTGATATGTTGCCATCAAACCCCTACTGCTCCAGCTCTTTCCTATTTGGGGTCCAGTTCAATAGTCACAAGGACAGTGCTGGAGCTTTGGATGTGACTTAAGGCATTGAATGACACGGCAGCAGCACTAAGGATTTGGGGAATTCACTACTGCCTAAAATCCTGGATACACAACATGTAAAGTCTTTTCCTGTGCAGCCTAACTGACATGCCTTGTATCGGGGTTAAATCTCTGAGTGACTAAATGTGTATCTCTTAAACAATAGGACACAAGTTTCTAATTTTGCTCTTTTGTGGACTTTATTGAAGAACAGTAATGGTTATACCTTTGGGGGAGTGTGCAGGTTGCCAGTCACCTTGCTAGGTTGAGTCACATATGGGAGCGTTGTATTGGGATGAGGGCTCTGAAAACAAAGGAAAGCCGTTTCCAGAGTTAATTCCTGCAGACAGCACCACCCCTTCCCCACCAGCTAGCCCCCACCCTGCAGCTCCAAACCACTTTGATTTTACTATGGGAGCAATCCCCAGCAACTGTAAAATTGATTAACTTTTCTAGTCTGCTGCTGAGGTGACTGAAGTTTTCCTGGTCACAATGTCACTTCAAAGACATCTCTTCTTGAAGAAAGGCTTGGTGTGATCAGTGAAAGGCAGGGGATGCTCAGCCTGCCCAGGAGGTGTGAGCTGGGACTCTGGCAGGCAGCACTAGCAGATGACATGTCAGCCTAAAACAACAGGACAGTGCTTTCCTGCCCTAAATTTGGAGACTACTGCCTTCTCAACAAGGATGTCTGCTCCTCACTGCCCAGCTCATGCTCCAGCTTCTCAGCACAGCATTTGTTGCTGCTTTCACACCAAGATGTCAGGCTGCAAGCCGTGATGGCTGAGGCATGTGTCCCACTCTGCTATTAGCACCATGGAGGGGAAGGCATCCCACCACAGAGTAGGTAGCCACCACAGTGCTAAGGATACAGTCAGGTCCACCTTGGGAGCCTTTTATGTAGTAAGACTATATATGTGCTGTTTAACTCTCATCTGTAGTTGGCACCTGCCTTTCTGCCACACCAAGGAGAGCAGCTGTCACTCTGGTGCTGCTCTGCGTGTCCCTAGAGGTCTGCTGCATCCCCACACAGTGTGCAGAGCATGGTGTGTCACCAGGGATGCAGCATGCTGCCACCCACAGCAGGCTCTCACCAAAATCTGTGGCAAACCGGGAACTGCAGCAAGACACCCTCGGTGTCAAATGGTGTGACAGATGGAACATCAAATGGGCTTCCCCTGCAACAGGGCACTCACCCCTGTGTCTTTCTGCATTTCCCAAATCTCAGCCAGAGCCCCATTCCTGAGCCAGGGAATGCTGAGGAAATACAAATGGCTGGCAAAAGGCAGGTCTATTAAAGTGCACATTGTAAACAGGCTTTTGTGGGACAGTTTGTCAAATAAATCTATTTGAAGAGCCATTTGTGCGCTCGTATGATTACACTGAACATGGTGTGGAGAGGGGGACATTGCTAGGGCAGAGAGCATCACAAATTGTTTAAGTTACACAAACTGAGGGCTACCTTAAAGCAAAGCATCCTGAGGAGAAACATCTCACATATCAAACTTAACAATATATATTTACACCTCCGTCTTGACTTTTGCAGCTTTCTGGATTTTGAGCAGATAAAAGCACCTTCCCAGGAGGTGCTGACTTCACTGCCTGCATCCACAGTACTCCCAAACTTCAAACAATGCAACTAGTGGCATGCCAGATTTTTCTGGTGGGTGACTAAACCCCAAAATCAGAAAGAGTCATTGGGAGCCAAAATGGGCTTTGTTTGTTTGTTTGGGTTTTTTTCACAGACTTTATCTAAAGAATACCAAAAGGCAGACACTTCAGGTCAAACAAAACCAAAATGTTTTGTTTCATTTGGAGAAGTTTTTAAGCTATTTGCAAACTTTTTCTTCTGATAATTTAAGTTATGTTTTAAATTGGAAATAAATAAATAAATAAATAGATGCCGTACAAAATCAAAGCAAATCTTTCCTCAGTGTAATTTAATTTTTAATTCTTTTTTTTTTTCTACTTTTGCTTTTCTCCCTTCCTCCCTGGATTTATTGTTCGGTGGCTGTTTGAGATTTTTTTTTTCTTTGACAGCTGGCTTTGATTTGAATATCTCTCTTGCCCAGCCAGATAGTTTAATGGAGAAGAGGGAGAGCACCCCACAAAAAACACCCAGCATGGTTTTCATGTGCCTAGTCATAAAGCCTAAGAGTGATCATGCAACTGAAAAAGCCCCTACCTCCCAACGCCTTCCACATCAAAGATGTGGATCCTTTCCTGCAATAAGCCCTTGCTAATTAATTAAAAGCTACACAGAGCATTTAAAATCCACTCAGAGACTCACTGGGAGTTGCACTCATCTAACCAAAGGCAGAATTTGACTCTGATTTTAAACCTGTGTCTCACTTTTACATTTTTTACCCAGTCCCTATACATTAGTTGGAGGGAGGATGGAGGAATACTTCAAACTTCTCCATGCAGAGATCTCAGTATTTGCCCAATAGTAACCTTGAAGAATAAAGTTTTCAGCAATCTAAATTACATTAGAAGAAAAGAAGACACCAAAGCTCAGGTTATGAAACCTTCATCTTACCTCTTCTGTTGCTGCCTTTGTTACAGCCAAAGTGATCATGCTTTGCATGAGGAGCAGCACAGCCACCTGTGTGTGCTTCATCTTCTCACCCAGCAGATGTGACAGCACAGGGACAATGTAGGTCTTTTATAGCACAACCTGGGGATTTCCCCAATTAAACCTTAAGGAACTAACTTGCGTATTTTTTTAAGTTTTTGGATAAGTGATGCCATGAAGTTGTACAATAACAGGTGCCAAATTGCTAACGTGCAAAGAACATTTGAGTTGCCATCACAAATTTACTACATCCAGCTTCCTAACTGGAAACCTTCCCCATAAGGTGCAGTATCTAATCTCAATCTTGATTAAGCAGCACACCAGGTGCTTATTTGCTAGGACAGGTAGATAGACACTTCCTCTTACTGTGACTCAATCACAAAAATTCTTATAGATACCTTCTAAGTTATGCAGACAATACAGGTCTGTGTGGGATTTATTACCTATAAGTACAGAGAAGAGCAGGTCTGGTTAGACTGTTCACACACCAGAAACATCGTCCCTTTTTTTAAACAGGCAAACAGACCTTTGACAATAATGCAGAGAGGTCTTTACAGTTTTTCAGTTCCTTCAGTTCTCACATAGCACAGGTGGGACACAAACACACTATCTCTGCCCATTTTCTTTTCCCAGAAGGCTTATGCCTTGTACATTAACACTATGTACCCATTAATGCTTACTCGTGCATTAACACCGTGTACCCATCAGTGCTTACTCACTTGCTCTCTTTCCATACAGCTGCATACCACCTGACCACAACGATTCACTGTCCTGCCTCTAGAGCACTGATGTAGAAAGATTAAAAAAGGCTGGAGGCAATGCTTAGTGTGGCTCCACACTCCCCAGCTCTACCACACTACTGTATGACAGGCACTGCATGTGGATACCAAGGCACCTAGCCCATCATGGGAGCCCCCCGCTTCCAACAAGCTATCACTTTGGTGGAGCCAGCTGCAAGCCTCCACCTGGTGCAAGAGAAATCAAGATTCCTCTCCAGAGTTCTGTGGATCACTGGGAAAATGAGCTTGCTCTTTGGGAGGAAGGTTCCAGTTGTGACTAAGAGGATGGCCATATCTGTGCACTTGTAAAAGAAGTCAACAAGTCTCTAGATTAAAGCTTATCCTTTCCTGTGCCTTTATTGTCGATGCAGTGTTTATTCTTTTCTTCTTAACTTCATCAGACTCGGTTCTTCTGCTGGGTCAGTTGTGTGTAAGTGGAGAAAGTGGTTATGAGACCCTTATTTCCTTCCAGTGTTGGAGGGCAGAGGTAATGGCAGGAGCAGTGGTATTTCTAAGCAGCAGCACTGCCTCATATGAAACCCACCTCCCAGATGAGGAACTCAGAAGGCTTTTTTGTGCTACCATAGCACTTTCAGCTCCAGGTAGCAAATTGGAAAATCGAAGCTCAGGGTAGATCCATACTAGAAAACTCTTCAGAGGAGCCAAGTCCATGGGGGTAACATTTTTTTACCACATCTTCTCATAAGTATAAGCTTCCTGACAGACTCACGAGGCTGGCAGCAGCTACCTTTTTTGAGAAGTAGCTCATTTTGTAGAGAAAGGGTATAATATGTTCTTGCAAAAACACTTTTTCCCAGCAGAAACTGCATCTCCGCTGAAGGTTCTCGTAGCTAATAATTCAATGTAAGACAGACAAGACCTGGAAGGCATGTGAAATGTCTATGCAAGAAGAACCAGAGCTTTGGTGGTAAAGCAAGAAAATGAATCTATGCCTCTTCCTCCCAGATTACAGTGGACTGATTTCTTGGGGTAAATCTCAGTACTATCAAAGGAATACAAAGACTGAAGCTGTAATTACAGTGTCTTTGTAAGGGCTCAGGCCCTGAGCTCCAGTTCAAAAGGAGCATATTGACCCAAACCAGAGCAGCTATAGCATATGAGCTACCCTCTGCACCATAAGAAAAACATTTTGGTCACTCCAAAGCAGAGTTGAAGTGCAAACCAGCACATATTGCAGGTAACTGGTAAGCCTACACTGCCCACCTAGTTAACTCCCAGTTTACTCTCAGGTTGTGATAGCCTGATACTGCGGCTACCTTCCTAGCATCTTTTTTTGAGTGAACCAACTGATCTTCTTTACACAAAAATGAGGAAAGTCCTGGGAACACATTGCTTTCAAAAGGCAGCATTGATAAGAATTTAACCCTTATCAATCCTTATCCTAGATAGATAGATAAAAACACAGAAAAGCAATGAACACAAAGGTCCCAGAAGAGACTGAAAAGAACAGCTCTGTGTCATTGTGTGGGTACAAGGGAAACCACCAGGCTGCTGTAAAGGAATCAGCTCTGAGCAGGCTGCAAACTGTTCACTTTTCCTGTGGGCCAGGCATCATTCCCAGGGGTGGATGCATGTAGCAGGATAGATGCAGCCTCAAGGGAACAGCCCAACACAAACAAATAGGGAAACCAACCTGACATTTCAGATGGATCTATCTTTATGAAAACCCCAGATGAGCAGCATGATCCATGCCCCATCCACACAGCAACACCTTGGCAGCCTGCAAACTGCCTGAAGGCAGCTAGCTATGGGACATACAAGCCTACTGGCCTTGCTAGGACACCTGTAGTCCTGGCATCTACAGAGAGGACCACTTTGCAGCACACACGGCTCCAGCATAGAGCATGTAAAGTTCCAAAGCAGCTTTGTGGAGTCTGTACAGACAGCCTGTGAGCTGGGGACTAGATCTCTAATCATGAGAAAAACCTGGGTTTTGAGCATACCAGTAAGTCTCTCTTCCTTCCAGGGACTGGCACTGCAAATCACTCACAAAGCACAATAGTTTCTCACCAGTTTTGCTTTAAGCTTAAAAACCAGTTCTGAGATAGAAAGCAAATATTAGCTAAGTAATGATAGTTATTCAGCTGCTTTGGCAATTTCTCCTACATTTCTGTTTGCACATGACCTCATGGAGACAATGAGGATATAAATTTTTATTCCTGGTCAAGGCATAATTATTACTAAACAAAAATATCTTCTTTGGATTTATGTAGAGCACTTCATTTGAAAAAAATAAGTTAGACCCATTGCCTGCATTTCAGAGGAAAAAATATATACTTAGATGTCATACAGGAAGGTTGCACTTATATATGAATTTCTGCTTAGGAAAACAGCAAAATACAAGGGTTTTCTCTTCATAGAGCTCCACCCACCAGTAATTCCTTGTTGTGCAACAGACCCAGTGTGCAATCCAGAGCAAAGTCCCTGGAACACAGACTTTCTCTTTGATTTCAGTGGGAGTTATAGATCAAAATGTATTTGCAAAGAACACTCTTTGTCTCTCAGAGCCCTGTTCAACAGAGCTCTTCTCAACCCAGCCTAACTTAGGCCATTGTGTTTATTACAGCAGAGATTGTTGTGATTTTTTATTCAACACAGAGATAGGTGATTCAGGTCATCTGCTCTCTAAAGTTGCTGGCTCAGTCCAAAGTCATTGGAGTCAAATAATACTTGATTGTGCTTGGTTGTGTGAACATAACCTCTACATCTCAGTTTCTCATCTACATTTGGAAAAGATAGTATTTCCCTGCCTCAGACTCATGTTTTCAGATTAGATGCATTAATAAGAATAAGAGATATTCAACTATTACAAGAACAGGGACCACATTACACATGCAAAACTAAGGGCAAAAGAAAGGATACATGTCTCAGCTTGTAGGCCAATGACAGGATGAAGAATTGAATGTAGGTTATGTATCTTGGTTCTATCTATCAAATAATCATCAACTAATATATTTGTGTTGTTCTAGCAGATGTGATGATTTCAGGTTGTCTCTAAACTGTTCAGGACATTCCCAGGACAGGTGCATGATGTTCTTAAAACCACGATGAAAAAATAAAAATTAGAAGATTTAAAGTTAGGTAGTATCTAATCATGCTAACTTGACAGGACAGTTCAGACAAAGTACTGCACTGCACGTTACATTTTGCAAGTCTAATGTAAAAGCACTCCTACTCTTTGCCTGCAGACAATATAAGATGCGAGCCTCATGGAATCAGCATTCCAGTGCATGCTGTCCAGTACCCTCTACACTGTGGATTTAGCAAAGCTTGCCTAAAGCTTGTGAAATCCCCCCCTCCCACCAACCTATGTATTTCTGAAGTATAGCCAAAAATGATGGAGGAATTTTTAATTCACCTTCGTCCTGTGATACAAGAACATAACAGCTAATATCATTCTTTTTTTTTTTTTTCCCAAAGGTGGCTGCAAAGTGATTCTTCCTGAAGCTAACCAGTCCGGGCTGCTTTGGTTATAGAATCACTCTGTAGTGACACAAGGAAGTTAGGGTGAGCAGCTCTCTTCAGTAAGATGCTGTGTAACAGCTGACATCACAAAATCCTGCCATTTCCCAATATCAATGTCCTGCATAAGCCTGTTCTAGTTTACTAATCTCTTTATAAATTGTTTGCATTTTTCCCCCTCCAAATGATTCACATTCTTATGCAATATATTTTAGTGTCATCTATCATAAAGCCCATCTTTTTAGAAGACATTATGCAAATACTTTCATTTAATCCCTTTATCAGTAGAATGTCAGGTTAATGTTTTTAAAAAAACATCCCTCTGGGCCATGTCCAAAATAAGAAAGCATACGAGAAATATTGACACGTAGTTTAAAAGATGTTAGTAAGGGTGAGTCTCAGTTATGTGAGACTGTAGAAAAGGGGCATCTTCCTGCTGTAGAATGAGAAACTGAGCACTATTTGCAGAGAGAGAGAAATTTCCTTTAAGCTTCTAAAAATGACACTGACACAAACTGAGCTAATTGAGCTGCCAAAACAGAAAGAAAAAAAATATCCTTAATGTCAAGAAAAAAGATCTTCACTAAGAAAGACATAAGAGGAAGAAGACAGCAGGTGAGGTACATGCCAGACAGAATGGTGAGAAATTGTTAGCCATAGATTCTGTGGGTTCTCAGAAGAGCTTGATACCCTGAAATAAAGCAACCCTGAGACTCTTGGATAAATTAATTGTGCCTAGCCATAATCTTCCTGTGAGTTCAAAGCCAAAAGAAAAAAAGGAAGTATAGTCCTGGTCCATAAGAAGGGGAAGACAACAGGCAGAAGAGAAAAAGGATGGCAAAATAGAGAAACCATAGATGAAAACTGGCACATTTCTTTAGCGAACATCAAAATGCATTAAATGCAAAATCTAGAAGAGGTTTAAGTGTGCATATATGAAACATGGACAGCAGTATCAAAACATGCTGGGGTGCTGAGTAAGAATGAAATCCCATTGTAAGGACACTTAAGGAAAAGCAATAACTACCTCATTAAAACAAACAAGTACAAAACCAGAGAGTGAGGTATACTCATACAGCGGTGCAAAGAAAGGCAGAAGAAAACATGTGGGAGAAGGAGAGTCAGAGGACAGTCAGGTTAGGAAAGAGGTGTACTGGTGCATTGGGATTATGATAGATTTGCATGGACAGCTAGCCACATGTACAAAGGCAAGAGAAAACTGCATGCAAATGCTTTCAAAGAAGAATGAATAATTGCTCAACAATAACCTAGGGCAATGACAAGGCAGCAGGCATGTTATTGCTGACAACAGATAACTGCTCCTTCAAAAGGCATCTCAGAAACAGACCCAGCATGACATTGAAGGGAATTATTTACTTTGGTATTATGTTACAGATAAATCGATTTTCAAAAGTAAAAGCTGACACACAATTAGTAAAGATTCCAGCTCAACAAGGGTTATCTTCTCTGTTCAGCTATTTGTTCTAGCACTTCAGCACACTGCAGTTGAAATTCTGTCTTGCATTTAGCTCTTGTCCATTTCCCTAAAAGCTCACTCAATGATGAGAATACCTACTCCTCCAGAAAGACTTGTTCTTCATACATATGCTCCGAGTCCCAGGGAAGAGAGGAACATGGTCTGGACATGGTTGGGCTGCATCCAAATGAGCACAGCCTGTAGGTCAAGAGAGGTGATTCTGCCCCTCAGCTCTGGTGTGGCCCCACCTGGAGTACTGTGTTCAGCTCTGGAGTCATCAGTACAGGAAAGACATGGACCTGTTGGAGAGGGTCCACAGGAGGGCCACAAAAATGGTCAAAGGGGTGAAACACCTCTCTATGTTTCTATGAGGAAAGGCTGAGAGAGTTGGTCTTGTTCAGACTGAAGAAGAAAAGTTGCTGGGGAGACCTTATTGTGGCCTTTCTGTTCTTAAGAGGGTTCTATAAGAAAGATGGAGAGAAACTTTTTAGAAGAGCCTGTTATGATAGAATGAGGAGTGATGGTTTTAAACTAAAAAAGGGGAGATTCAGGCTGGATGTGAGTTAAAAATTCTTTACAATGAGGGTGGTGAAGCACTGGCACAGGTTGCCTAGAGAGGTGGTGGATGCACCATCCCTGGAGACACCCAAGACCAGGCTAGATGTGGTTCTGGGCAACCTGATCTAGTTGAAGATGTTCCTGCATGTGGTAGGATGGTTGGACCAGATACCTTTGAAGGTCCCTTCCAACCCAAATCATTCTATGATTCTATGATTCTGTGAGTCTATGTTTCTGTGATTGAGATCAATCCAAACACAGGCATCCATATGACAAAGATTTAATACAGAAAGGTCCTTGAAACATCTGTTCCACATTCCACCATATCACAGGTCCCAACAACAGTAAGATCTTTATTAAAAAAAAAAACAAACAAAAGCCATTTCTCTAAAGCCGGCACATGCCTCTGGTTAGTGAATACAAATACAGCCACTTGGCCAGAAGGAAAAGCTCCCAGCTGCATTTATGGCTCTGCACATTCCAGGCAAACTGCAGAGCATGTTTCAGGCAAATCAGAGCAGCACCAGCCTCATGCACCAATGGCCCCAGCTGCTCCATGAACAAGAAATACGGCTAGCACAGCCAGGAGACAGCAAACATTTAGTGGTCATTTGACTAAACATGCACACACTGTGCTGTACAGAGTTAAGGGACAGGAAGGAAAAAATCTCCCTCACAATAAGCCCACATCTGAATGATGTAGTCTTCAGCTTCCCATTCTTCCTACCTGATCTGAATCTTAGCCAAGGGCTGCCTTTATCAGCTTAAGGATATGATGAGAGAAATGGGTTTTCACAGCAGTTTTACTAATCCATTCTTTCTCACAGATACAAAGAGAATTTCCTCACCCTATATGGGCCAAGCAGTGTAAAGTACAGTATATTATATCACGCCAAAAACGTTAATGTTCTTCGAAAGACAAAATCTTCTGAGCTTGGCATGATAGCAAAAAGTTCCTCCTTCAGTTCTTCATCTTCAGACAGATATCACAATGAAGAGGATATGAAAAATACTTGAGCTGGAATAAGAGATGAAGAAACCTATAGACTATCCAGTAATATCAGCTGGATACAGGTGCAACTTTATTTAGTGATTAGCATTGTGAATATTTTCATATTAATATTAGATATCTCTTAGGAGGCCCATAACATGCATTTTAAAAGCTCACCGCTCTCTGGCAAGAGGAGTATTCTCATGCCTTTCCTGTGGCATGAACACAGAATTAAAATGACCCTACACCTACCTACACAGCCTCCTTGGAACACTGCATCATCAGAGTATTAAAATATCCAGGACTGTGATGGTGCATCCCTCCCATTCTCTGGGTTACTCTACAGTCTCAGGAACTCCTGTTATGGCTTGTCCCGAGTTGCACAGTGAGGTGTTCCTTGACAGTACCAAGAACTCTTGCATGGCTATGGAGGAAGGCACTGGTTGTACCAGGGACTCCTGTTCCCTGGCTAAGGTGGGAAGCAAAAGCAAGGATAATCAGTCATCCCTGACAGCCTCACAACATTCCTTCCTTTGATCATAGCCCAAGTGCAGCAGTACCATTGTCACTGGAGTTTTGAAAAATTTCTAGTAGTTACTGACTTGGGTTGTGGCCAGGATGGAAATTTACTAATGGCTAAAGCTGCTTATTCTGCAACTCTGTAAGTAGTGGTCCTAAGCAAGAGCCTTTGAGCTCTCCTGGACCACAGTGGATTGCAACCAGCATCTGCCCCTGAGTGGAATGCCTCTCAGAGCTCACAAACTCTCAAGTTTGCAGCATGAGTGGACTATCACCACAAGCTGATGATGGGACCTGGGCTGAAGTCCCCCACCTCCTCATGGCTCCACTCTCACCCACTGAGAAATGCTGAGACATTTGACTTGCATATTTCACTGACCTGGAGGGGAATTTTTAACAGGTATACCTTTATACATCTTTGTGTCTGTTCATGAATGCGTATGTGTGTAAACTGATACAGGAAGTGTAATAAATCCTATTGAGTCACTTTGTGTTAAGAAAGACTCACCTGAAAACCACAGATTGCTGCTAGATAAAAGCCATGTAAAATCCTCATCTGTGGTGAACTGGTACACTTGTAACCCTTTAGATATCACCTGTTGACCAAGTCGGAGACTAAGACTAGACCTAGGAGCCTAGGGGCTCCTCTAGTTTAGAAAACAAGGGGCCTACTTGGAGCCTCATGACTCAACAAGAAGGTCTCCCTTAGCCTTTTGTGCCTTTGGTCTCTGTATAGATAATCCAAAATTGATTTTACCTTGATTTTTCTTAGTAAGTTTCATCCGTGTGATAAGTAGTAGAGTGAAATTTGCCATCAAACTTCGTTAAGTCAAGCTTTTATAAATTCATATTAAAACTACTCTTGTTAACACCCTTGATGGTGATTCTTTGAGGGACCCTAAATGACTCACTTCATTACAAGGATCAAGGTGTGACCATTATCTCTTCATCCTGACATTTTGCAGCATAGATGTGCTGCATTCTTATATGGCATAGGCTACAAAGGGACTTGACTATGATCAAACAAATTAAATGAGCAGCTATTCACTTGAGTAGACCCTTCCAGCTACATTCATCACTCAGGGTGAAAATAAAGCTCATACCCAGATAACACATGACCCTAGAAAAGAAAGTTGTCATTTGGTTTTATGAACTACTCAAATATTCTGTTTTGCTGTACCTGTAGATATGGACATGTGTGCTTTGGGCTTTGCAATGGACACGATAATGCATTCTGATCAGATACATACTTTGCATAATGGTAACTGGAAGCAATGCCAAAGCAGCCTTGCTCTCCTAGAAATAAACAAATGGAGCACAGGAGAATGTGCATACTGGGCAGAATGAAAAAGTGTCCTGCTCAGAGATGTCCTCTGCAGCTGATTGACCTGAACTGTAACTGTAGTGGCAAGCCAGATTCCTGCAAAGCTCACATAGATAGTGTCTGTGTCACCTGCAGTTACTATTACACAACTCAGCCTGCTTCTCAGAAGAAATTAACATACCCACTTTCAACTTCTGAGGCAACTGAAGCAAGAGAATATGAAGAAAATGGAGTGGCCCAAGCTGCCCACCCTTTCCCTGCCCTGGGGACCCCTGAGCAAGGCAAGCTTTCCTACAATAATGCTCACACTGTAACATACACACTGATTGCTTTCCCCAGTGTTGGCTACTGCCAGCATTCTATAGGCTCTGGAGTTTATTAGTTCAATCCATCCTCAGCTGCTGTGGGCTTAATCCAGTCACAGAAAAAACCCAGGTAATTACCCCTCTATTAAGGCATTTAGCAGGGCAAATGTCTCATTTTCAGTTCTTTGTAATACAGCCAAATTTCAAGTGTCTGAGCTCAGTGCTTGCCTTAATGTTTTTTTAAGACTCAGGAGGACCAGAACAATTTTTTGTTGCTGTTGCTTTGAGAGCAAGGTTAAAGGAGAACAGACAGTTCTCCTGAATGCGATTCTTTTGGCAGAATTCTGAACAGCCTCACTGGCTTTCAGAGGAACATGACTTTCAAATGAACCTAATGCAGGAGTTGCACAAGCTCTCTTGTTTATCTCAAGAAAAATCTGATCCAACTTGGAAAAGGTATAAATTCACTTTTTATCGAAAAATAGCAGACACTATGCAAGGGCACCTGTAGAATGATGGGGAAAAGAACAAGTTCTGCCCAAACCCCAGGGTGAGCTACTGAGCCACACCACCTCTCAGGCACCTTCTGACAAATCTCTGTGCCTGGTTAGCCCACCTGCAGCAGCAAAAGATGGTACTTCATCCAATCTCCACACACACACACCCCAGCAAAACCCCCAAAACAGTGAAAGGAAGAGAACATGCATTCTCAACCACATTCCAGCTCACAGTACAGGGTAGGTCATGAGAGAAACTGGGTTTCTGCAAACACGGTACCCTTTGAACTATAGCAGTAAGACTTGAACAAGCAGGTGCTCCAGACTGCTATCTGCACCATGGCAGGAACTTCTGACAGAAGGCTGTGATAAATAGCAGGGAAGGTGGGGAAGTGATAACATCTTGAATTGCTGTAGGTTGAATTGCACATGAACATGAGTTGGAGTATTCACAAAAGCTTGCAAATGTAATTCAGAACACATGGCAAGCTCCCGAGGGCTTGTTTACACCATAAAGTGTATTTAGACTGAGATAGTGTCAACTTTAAAGAAAAATAAGTCTTTCCTCAATCAGCTTTTGGATAGGCTTTCTGATTACAAAATAGGAGTGACTTAGTCTGAAGTCCAGTCTAGCTAATTCAAAAAGAAACCCACTCTATCAATGGAATTAGAGCACCTGCCTAGAGAATGCATGGCTATTAATAGATTTCTATGTACACAAGTCTGGAGCAATTTCTCAAAACACATATCAAAACAGGTAAGAATGTAGTACCAGTGGAAACTGTGGTAAAAAGAAAAAAGAAACAGAGAGAAAATCCGTATTGTAAAAAGCCCCAGAATTACAATGTTCACTTATCTACCCATTAATTGCTGTAAATGCAATTCTTCACATGCTTTTCTGAATAGTCAAGAGTAATATCTGCCAAAAAAAAAGGGTTTTTTTTCACAGATCCTGCCTGTGGAACCTGTTTTTTCTTTACAGTTTGGATTTCAGCTTCTCCCTGAAGGTAAATGAGTGTCACGCTATAAATTTAACAAGGACCCATCTGCACATCTACATATTAAATACTCAGTCCTGTTCCCATAAGACATACTCCCAATCACTGCTTTAGCGGAACAGCAGCTAATTTCCAATAGCCTGTGGAAGTTTGCCATTGGGTTTGGAATTTCCTGCCAGGCTGGTTTCTGCCAGTTTGTGACAGCTATTTGTGCTGCTTTATCATTATGTTCTCACTAGGAGTCTAAAGCAATGGTGAAATGTATTTACACAGAAATAGATCTTTTTCCTCACAATATATGACATCAGAATAATTCATTTTGCCCACCAAAAACTTGAAGTCCACCATCATGAATAATTCTTTGAATTTCTCTATAATAATCATAAATTAATCCTCTAGATTTTCTGGTTTAGTAGCAGTTTTTAAAGAACAGCATTAATATCCTAGTCAAGCAGGATCTCAGTTCTGATCTCTTCAGTTGTTTAATTAAAAAGTAGATCTTCACCTTTCTTACATATTAAGTTATAAATTCAAAATGAAAGTAGAAAGTCTGCCCCTCCTTTAAAATGCAGTGAAAGTTTTTCAGCTCATTAGTTTTCTGTTTTAATGGAAGTAATATTGCTCCCTAGATTGCTTAAAAACAGGGGTGAAATGTCCATCTTCTTACACCCTTTGCTCAGTATCTGCCCATCTGGTCTCTGTTCTCATTATCAGAACTATAGCAGAGGGATGTCAATAGAGCTTCACCAGTGCAAATCTGAAGAGAAAGAAGAATGATCCTCTCCATCTGCACATGGCAAGACAACTTGAAATCTCTGATATGCAAGTTCTGGCATTTCTTGGCATGACCATTTTAGAGGTTTCTGTCTCCAACTGTCCATCCACTGCACCGCTCTGCTAGTAGTGCCATGCAGTAAAACAGCAGGATGTGTCACAGTCCCCAGGCCTTCTCTGCTCACATCTCAGGATCTCAGCTTAAATAGCTGGAGGAGGCAATGTCTGCATGAAGGATGTGCTACCCTTTGCTTGCTGTCTCTTTGGCTGGGGTGAGGGAGCAAAGCAGAACATGAGGAAAGACCAGCAGTGGAGAAGTGGCAATGACTGCAAAGCCTCCCATGTGAATGACAGCAATGGACCCAAGGCTGCATGAAACAGTGTGCAACAGGGGGAATGGGAATACCTGAGGCAATACAGCTCTTAGAAGAACAAGATGTAGCATGAAATACGTCTCCAAAGGGGACTCACTTCCCCAAATGGTTCAGCTGAACATAATTGTGTGAGCCCAGTGACAGTGTTACCCAAGCCTGTGTGAGCCCAGTAACGGTGCTACCTGACATTAGGGCACATGGCATTAATAAGATCATGAGGAGGAAAACACAGCACTGAGACACTTCCCGTTCCCCTGCTACACTCACACTAAATGCTGTACAGATATTATACAGCTTCCCTTCTGTTAGATTTGCTTGCACCTGTTATAATCTAATTAGGAGGAAATTGGACTTCTTTTGCTCACATCATAATCAGAGCAAACATAAACATATAAATCTTTCTCTTAAATTCCTTTTTCTTCTTTCTGAAATGCCAGAAGACTGCCCTATGAACCCAATGTGCAGTTCTCTTTTGCATAGCATGATGAATAATGGATCAAGCTTATATCTACCACAGATGAAAATCATGCCTTTCTGAAATCCATTCACTGTTTCACAGACACCAAATCCTCTAGGTGGTATACATTTCAGCTGTCATAAATCTATGTAATGTTCCTGTGCCTGACACTGTTCATTTAGACCACCAATTTAGTTAAAATGACAGATGTGAAGAAACCACATGTAACCAAACAGCTCCCCAGTGATCACACAGCTGCTGATGCTGAAGGGACTGTGTGCTTTATTCAGCAATAGTCAAGCACTTCCATCCACATTTACCACCTGCTGTCAATATAATGTCAGGTGGAGCTGTGCAGTTCTCACCCAGCTTGCTTTGATTCAAGCCAGTCTCCTTAAGGCTTCTACAAACAAACTAAGCGCAGAAGGTGGGATTCTGCACGCACTGATACTGTGGCTCAGAGAAATCTCCCCACTGTTGGCTCAGGAACCAGAGACTAACTTGAAGAGGAAGAAACCTAGCAGATGATCTTCATTTTATCTCTTTCTTTGAGAAAAGCCCTTGTGTGTATCAAGAATTCAACGTAAAAACAGAGAGTAGGGCAGCACACTAAAAAAGGGTATTTATTACCCTTATCTTCAAAGTCTAGATCTCATCATTCGTCTTGCAGTTCCACAGTCCTTATACCCTAAGTGGCCCTTGGCATCCTCAAAGTAGTTTAGGGACCTTCTCAAACTCAGCTAGACAAGTTATAGAAAATCAGACTATTATACCCGTGTTCAGCAATGCCCTTAAGCAAATGCTTATGACCCACTAATGTAAGTAGCCAAGCACTTTGAGTAATTGGGTCTTCAAACAACAAGGAAGCCATATTTCAAAGTGGTGCCTTATATCTCTAAAATGAACATATGGCTCTTAATGTTTTCCAAAAGGCTTTTATTTTCTAATATGCACCAATTTATTGTGTAGTATCCAGTTTTTCTCAATTTCTAACATAATGAAAGTCATCAGGAAAAACTAACTTTGCTTTTCTGATAGAATAAGCGAATGTTTCCAGATTATATTTCCCTTTGGCATACGACAAGGAACTAGAGGATGAGCTTTCTTCAAAGAGAATTCGCCATTGTCTTGATGTGAAATGGGAGAAAAACGTTCTTTTCTGTTCAAATCACTATAAATCAGCTTTCATCGTGGACTTTGTGCATAAAATTAGCCTGCCTAGCAATGTAAACAAATAAATGAATCAGTGCAACATTATTTTTATATGGCATATTGTCATCATTCATTAGTGATTTAATTCCGCATGTGTTCTGCAGTTTGATAGACAAGTTGTACACAGCAATAAAATAACATTCTTAAGAGTTTGGCACCTACAGCTAAGCTATTAAATTCATATCAATGCGTCAAAATAAGTAATCAGCAACTCTGAAAATCAGGTCATTCATTTTTGTGCCTAAATATAGAACTAGATGACTAACTTTAGGCATTCACAGTTGAAAAATGTTCATCCAAATGTGTCATCAGGGAGGGTTGAATAGGTTTCTAGAAGAAACACTTGCGAGAAAAATTCTAAATGATAACAATTTAGATGATAAAGAGTACAGTAATTTATTATTCATATAGTTCTATTGGTGTGCCTGGCATTTTTAAAGGCAGGAGAAGGAATACAGCTAAATATGCTATTCTAAATATACTCTAAAGACTAGAACTGAGGCCATAAACATTTAAAACACAATTACTGGTATTCAGCTGATTGTAGTATTTTTCTCAGGGAAAGAGTTTATACAGAGATTTTTTCCTCTGCTTTGTGAAAATAAAAGGTAAGATGATAAAATAAAAGGAAAAAGCAGACAAAACATCACCAAACAAAATCTTCCAGCTTAAATCTAGATCCATAAAGATATTTAGATATTTAATTTCTGTGTCAACATCTGACTTCCCACTGACATCAAGGTGAAAACAATGGAAAGAGGTAATTCTATAGACCTCTAATCTAATTACATGACACTGAGGTAAGTGTCTTAGAAAGATTTGCGATATCACTCTCAATTAGAGAAGAAGAAAGACTACTAGTTTCAACTGGATATCTGACTTTCAGAGGTGAAATAAATCCTTTTCTTGGTGCCTACATCAAAGTTGTGTATCCGTATTTCTTTTTTGATTGAAGCACTCAATAATTCCAGCATTAATACATGCTGAAATCTAGGAATGTTCGGTACCCAAAAATCCCATGGCTTTGTATAAAAATTCATGACCGCTTATGACTAAGAATAAGGTATTTCAGCAGACACTTTAAAAGGACCAATAAGCATCTGCAAAGGGAACAGTCACACTTTTGACAAAGTGAAAAGCAAGTGTTCGTTTGAACAGAGGGGAACAGGTATGAGCACTGAGAAAAGATGTGCCCCTTTTTTAAGATGTGTTAAACAATTCATATATTTCTGGTGAATCCCACTGCTGGCAGGCTGTGTAGTAAGTAAATAGTGACCATCTGAGTTTTATTCTGTGCCAGCTTCTGTATCTGGCATCCCAGCCAGTTAGTACAATGGATTGTTCCTCCTATGGATCTAACAGCACTAATGAAGAACTACTAATCAAGTTTAAATGCAAAAGAAAATGCATTATAGCAGGGATACTCATGGAAATAAGTTCATAATAACTGCCTATTTTGCAAAGAGGAAGATGGGTGTTACTTAACAGGGTATTTTTTCAGGTAAAACATTCATTTTTGTCCCTCTAGCAAAATGTGTCATCATATGTTACAAAGAACATATTCCTTTTGTATCTAGGGAGAAAACAGTTGCTGTGTAAAAATTTCCCATGAAGACAGCAACAAGGCCCAAACTCTGGGAAGCACTTTAAATGTGCACACCAGGATTACATCTAAGAAAAAAGTTTACAGATTAAATTCCATTTCTGCTATTACTCCCTGGCATGAAAATGGTAACAAACCACCTCTGAGTCCATCATCAGCCATGGCACTTGAATCTGTATGGAGTGTTTAAATGTTGGGCAGTACATCTTTTTTGTCTGGTCAACACAGATAGCAAAACTGAGACTCAGGCTCTGGTAACTATAAATGATGCAGCTACCTAATTCTTTCATAAAGAAATTCATGAGGTGATTCAGAGGGTCGAGTCTGTCTGTATAAAACAGGTTAGATGGATCATCTTTCTCTCTCATCCCACTGGCAATAGACTCTAGAGGCAAGTTGTCTAATTAGTTTAGGCTAGACACTTACATTTTAGACACTTACATTTAGGGAAGACCAATGCAGGGAATAACCTGCAGTAGGGAATAGCCCCAAAGCACCATGGTATAAAAGATGTGTTGAAAGGATAAATTAAGTAGGCTATGTGGAGGTAATTTTGATCTTTGCTAACTTATCTGTGGACTTCCCCTCTTGGTCCTGCTGTGGTAAGCCCTCCAACCTTAGTCCACAAGAGCAGAGCAGGTTCCCCAAATAGTAGTCAGCCAGGAACACATGTGATTTTCACCTGGATCTGAGGGCCAGACGAGAAAATTGCATCTTTAAGAGAGGTGTGTTCTGCTGAAACAGAAGTTATTCTTACAGTCTGCTTTCTGATACAAGAATAATAATATAAAGCATGTGCAAACTTCAGCAGTAGCAAGGCAAACCAATATAAGACAAACATATATTTAGCTTCACCACCATAAAACAGCATGTAAAGTCCTGCTACCCCCACAGCACAGCTAAACAAACCATGCACGATCTGGTTACCAAATCTGAAAAGCACAGGTTGTCAGTGTTTTCCTGACATCTCTAAACCTCTGCAGGACTACTACCATGCCAGCAGTGCCTCTGTCTTTGTACAGTGCGTTTCCCACCAGCAGGTTATACAGCAGTACAGTTGTGGGGGGCAATGGATACAATGCCAGATTCTGGTCATCCCTGTCACCAACAAAATTGACTACCTTTCCACTGCTCCCAAGCAGTCCCTGATGAGGAACTCCTACTGGGAGTTGTCATTTTGACAGAAGGCATCAATAACCTGCTTTCTCCCCCTGACACCTCTGGCAGAGGTCCCACTATTCCTTCTGTTGTCTCTGCACATCCTTAACAAGAAATATTAAACTCTCACATTCTCAGTCCTCCCCACTCTGGCCCTCCTTGTGGTAGGGTGGAATAGCAATCATGAGACTGAATAAATCTCAGTGAATATCATTTTCCTTGCAACTGCTCAAGAGCAAGCTCAAAAGTAGGTTTGCATCCTGCAGCCTCTAACATCCTCATGATTTGGGTCCATCTAATCTAGGCGCAAAATAAATACCATGTGTCAAATTTGGCAAACCATCCCCTCCCAATGATAAAATCAATCAGATATATAAACAACTGATCTCACAAACAGAAAATGCTGTTTGAAGATGGTGATACGTTTACAGTAAGTTCATTAGGAAGACTGTAGAGAAGCCATATTTAATTATATTATGGGTTTACATCACTTTTACTAACTTTCTCATTTTATGGACTGGAAAATTTTTATAAAGGCAAATATTCTTTCTTAACCTACTCAGTGCTGATTGGGAAACAGAATAAAAAGGATGTTTCCAGTTTATGGGTACATCTGGTGATGCTGAAGCTCATAAGCCAAATTGATATTATTTAATTTAGGGCCATCTACCACCCGTTAAACACAATTCCCACAGTTCCCATGTCAAAGAGCTTGAAACTGGGCATATTTGAATCTGGGTTTTAAATTTAGCCCTTCTTGTCTTTACACCCATTTGAAAATAAAATTGTCGATTATAATCATAGCGGGTAATTCTTCTACCAAGACAATAGATGAAAAGGAAGAAGTCTTCATATTCATAGGGCCTTCACACAGTTAGAGCGCATAACTTCAGTGACCTGCAACATCAAATGAGAAAAGACAACACTCAGTCTTTCAGCTTTTAGCTTGAAGCACTGTGAATTTGCAATTAACTCAGTTATGAGCATCTGGTCTTTTTAACCCCTTACAATCAAAGGTCATTTGATCTTTCAGCAGTCAAGATTTGTCGATATGACAAACATCATTTCATACTCATTAAAAAAGGAGAGCAGCTTGTGACATGGGATATCTGCTATAGTGGGGTTACACATTTTTCCAATCCTTCCTGTTATTTACAGTTTCATTGAAATGCTAAAAATTAAAAAAAGAATACATTAATTCTGACCATTTGTACGACACCTAGCAAACATGCAGTATGTTGCATGATAGATTTATACATGCTGATAAGATTTACTGATTTACAAGTAGCTCAAGCTACTTTCCTTCAAGCATTTATCACGGCACTTAATTTGGTGTGACTGGTTTGGTCTGAGCCGTTGTTGCCTTTCCAACTTGGTCAGGTCCTGGTACTGATGAAAGTAGGTCTCTGCTGCCACTGAAGTCAATAGCAGAAACTGGAGATCTTCAGCCTGTACAAATAATTGGCTAAGAAACAGTAGTGACTATATTTTACTCTAATATTCTGTGCAGAGATGAATATACCTCTCAGAATCTCAATGCGAAACTGAAATACAAACTTCAACCAGTTTCACCGGTATCAGGTTTAGTGCATCTGCTTGGATCTCTGCTCAAGAAGAGTGACAAAATCCAAGCTTCTGTCCCAGATTTTTCAAATATGAAGCTTTCTGGAACAACATCTGGGGGGATCTTACTGTCTGAGGTTTGTTTTAGGCATATCTTTAATTCTCCAATATTATGAAATTATTTTTGTGACTCTGCATTAAACACTAAATGAGTCAACTTGAACATCCATCCAGCTTGCTCAGAAATGAGTTCTTCAGTTCATACTATAGAACTACAAAAGATCCATCACTCTTACAAGCATTTGTCTTTATTTAACTAACTTACAGAAGTCAGTCTGACTATTAGGAGCACAATTCGAAGCACTTGAATTCAGCACCTTATTTAGAAGGCTGGGAAAGAGGTGAGAAAGAAAGAACCAGTGTCACCTAATCTGAGACAACAAACTAAGGTAACAAATAGGACATTCAGTAATCTTAAATTATTTTATACAATGAACAAAGCAAAGAAGATATCTCCAGAGAGCAATTCATCTTAAACCATTCTTAACTGGCATTGTCACACACCACCAGCCCAGTACTTCAGTGCAGGATTCATAAATAATATCAGAATCGAGTCATCTTTTTCAGCTGCTTCTTGATTACCATTCACACCAGAATTAGCATATCAAGGTAGGAAGAAATACATTAATATTTATGATCTCCATTCCTACATGGAAGCTTAAATGAAGAATGTGAGGGACAAACCTACAATTATTTATATGCTTAAGCAAAACCTTTGAGCTGAAGTTCTGCTGGTGCAGTGATGACTTTGAAGGAATGAGAAAACTGTGCCTATGAGCATGTTATTTCTGTGAGATATCACTGAAATAATAGCAACAATCACCCTAATTAGTTGTATGGACAATGAGTGCAATCCACAGAGTGTTTGGAAAGAGCAGCTAGGAAACAAGGGGAAGAGCGCAGCTGAAGCTGGCTGAACAATGGCAGCACACATGAGCCAGATAGGCAAGCATTGCTTGGGCAACATTTTGGCACTTGGGGACATGTGAACTGCCAGAACTTCCTTCTTTTCACTCTGAAAACTTTCAGTGGCAAATCTCCCAGCCACTGCCCAGCAGCTCTTCCCATTGCCAAGGCCATTTTCTCCCTAGTCACTGGCCCAAAGGACTACAGGGAAAGCTCCATCAGTGGATATCCTACTATGCTTGGGCATCAGACTTTCCACAGAGAGGTTTAGGGTGGAAACCAGTTTTTCTTCCTTATTTCTGCTGCTAGGTCTCAGACAGCCATGCATTGCCATGCACACTGTGTCAGCATTATGTGGTCCTTCTCAGTCATTCTTTTTCCTTAGATAAGACTGGGAAATATAGCGTACCATTTCTTGAATAGAGAGAGGAATGCCCTGTAACCCTGGAGGTTTTCAAAGGTGTTCACCTTTCTCAGGTGTCTTCAATGGTTAGAGAAGGTATTTCCTTCAGGAGGACAGGATTAGTCCTCCTTCCCAGTCATAGGTAACAGACATATTTGCATTCAAGTTGGGTAAACACCTTAATCATACTTGATCCCACCTCTAAATATTTCACAGGGTACAGTAACAATTTATTACATCATTTATGTTTGTCCCATCATGGAAAATCCCCATCTGATTCCTGCATTTTGCCTTGTAACTTGTGAATGGACTAAAACTACTGATATAACATCACCTTAGAGCAGCTGGTCCATCTCAGACTAAGCAGCACCTGTTTCTGTTCCAACAGTTGCGTGTACAGGGAGTATGAGAAAAGAGAGCTTTCCAGAAAGAAGAAAGAAGGGGAGGTGAAGGAATGTAGGAAAAACAGAACAAGGAGGGGGAGATAAGAACATCACTGAAAGCAACTTTTACTGCAGCTGAAGATTAATGATTGCTCATCCACAAGCACTCTACAACCTGAGGTAAGTGGAAAAAACTGAAGATGCTACTCAATAGCCAGTGTAGCCCTTTACAGACATAAAAAGCAGTACGCTGATGTTCCCACTCAGACATATAAAACCAACGTGATATATGTAGCTTTTAAGTGTTGCTGAGGTATGAAGGTTTCATTGCTGCTTTGACATCAAGAAAGCTACAAACCTCAGTTTAGGAACTGCAAGCCCCTGTAAAACTGGTTATGAAAGGCATTTTTCCTAATCACGTTAGCAAACTCTTCTCTCCATTTTCTCTCTCATTAAAGAGCTTAAATATTTTACAGCTATAGTGTGCAGGCTTATGTCCAGATTACCCTTCATTAAATGACTTTTACAGTAGCTGGATACAAGCCTTTTCTATTATTACACTCCAGCTAATTACGTCTCCTTTGTTTTCATTTCATCCTTTTAAACAAAGCTTTTAGGGACTCAGCCACTCTGTGAGAGGTGTTGCCAAGCTGAACACATTTCCAGCAAATCCCAGCTGGGCTGCATTCATTTCATCTGATGGTCTCTGCAACATGAAGTAGCTTTCTGCAAAAAAGAGAAAAAGAAGGGAGCTGGGGGAGGACAGGGAGGAAGGAGAAGAAAAATAACAATGTGCAACCTATAGCACTCTTACAGAGGTTTAGTGCAAAGCCAACTTCTCACTGGGGAAAAATCCAGCAGGATGTCAGTGAAAAGTGCAATATGATGTACAGTGATTCTAAACATCACAGCTAAGCTATGTGAACAACCAGTTCTATCAGGCATTTTCTGCTTTCTGACAGCATTGTTGTTTTCAGATTACCCCAGTAATGTTTCCAAAGTGTATTATTATATTCATGGAAAGAAGGAGGAGAGGAGGCCTGAAAATTACTTCCCCCCTGGCAATGAATTGTCATTTAGGTCCCAAGTTAAGCCAACTCTTTGCATTGCCTGGGAAGCCAAGGGAGCCAACAGAAAGATATGATTTCCCCAGAGCTGGGAAGCCAAGGGAAATGATCAGGCATCTGAAGTGTCCCCAGTGTGCAAAGAGCAATAGCAAAAGGCTTTGCTAAAGAGAGATGTTTTTCAGTATCTGTGCAAATAAAATCTACATTTAAATATTATTTTAATTACTCATTCTTATCCATGATACACTGAATAATCAAAATAATCGTATCAGGAATGATAACTAGATCCATTATGTGTATTTGCATGTAAAAGGCAGTATAAGGCAGTATGTCGTTTCTTGTGAACAGTATGTAAGATGACTTGCCCTTGCTCCACAGGGCCTACAAGCCCACATCTGACGTGATGCAGAAGCCAAATGAGAAAGGAAGATGTGCAGCACTCCATAAGTGCCTCCATTCTCCTTTTCACATGCGCATTTTCTAACTCACCTTCAATTCTTTTAAGCCTTCCTTGACCATGTATCCTTCCAGCCTTCCTTGAACAGCTGATATTCAACCAGCCCACTGAGTAAAGTTTTGCACGTTCCTGCTGTCCACATTCTTTGGGTTTGTGAGTCCTACCTTTTCCTTTCTATATATTTGCAGTTTTGGCCATGTGTAAAGCCTTGTAACATGTAGTGGATATAAAATCCCAAAAGAAAGCAAGTTTTGAGATCTTCCATTGCTGTCAGTCTAAAAGTTTATAGGATTCTAAAGGGACTGTGTTTTTCTAAAAACTTTCCAAAAGTTCTTAGAAAAACATGTCACTGCCAATGAATTCAGTAGAAAACTCAGAAGACTGAAAACATGACCTTATCACTACAGAGTATCACAGGATGGTTCATCTTCTATCAAAATCTGTGAAGTTTTTCTGTGACTTACTGCCATCACATATTCTTACTGTCTATCAAGCATCACATACTCTCGCTGTGTATTGATGGGGAAACAGTCCTTCCTTGCCTCCTAACTACTTTCCCATGTAGACAGGGGAAGAAATGAGCTGGCAAAGGCAGCAGATATAACAGCCTTTCTTCAACCTTCGTATCTTGTAAAAAGGCTACACATGAGTTGTTGTCTTCATGCTTTCCCATCCCAAATCCAGGTCATTCTTTTTCTAAAAAGATCCAGGCTAATTATTCTTCCCAAAAATCATCTCCAGCTGCCTAAAGAGTCCATCATTGCTCTTCATCCCACATATTGCCAGAGCAATATGACCAGTATGCTCATAAGATCAATTAGTCAGTAAAGTATAATGTATGCACTCTGCTCCAGAAACTCTCTTCTCCACTCACTATGCCAGCCCTTTTTTCTGATACTGAACTTGATGGACTGTTTCAAAAAGACCTGTGAGGTGAGAAGGCACCTTTATCTCCCACCAACAGAAGGCAGGAAGCCACCTTCCATCCTATTTATCTGCAAAGCTCCAACCCCATTTCCTTTATACAACAGCAAAAAGTAAGTACAAGCTCCCTGTCCATGATTCAGATGCATGAAATGTAATAGGGAAATGAAAAACACTTTGGCAGAAATGCAGCTTTGCAAGCTCCTCAGCCAGGTTACCTTTCCAAACCACACTTGGTTTTCAGAGATACTAGTTCATGGAATAGAAAAATATGGAAAGCGCACCCACTTCTGCCTATTTTCCTCAAAAAATAAATAACCTCCTCTCCCTTTCTAGTCCGAAGGGAGAGGGCTACTCATGTAACAGGTCCCCCAAAAGCCTGTGTTCTTGTCACCATCCTGTTGCACCAGCTTTGGCAGCAGTGCATCAGGAGTCCTCTGCAGCTGCTGGAGAGCCTGCCCTGCCTGCCCAGCTTTGCCTCTGCTCCTGCTATTTGCTACTGTATGTGCAGTATAAATACCAAAAAGAAAAACCTGTCAAGCAGACCATTTGGAAATTAGCAACCTTTATACTATTTCTAAAACAAATCGTTTCCATTATCAGAACATTGCAATGCTGTGTGCAACCACGAGAAATCACCCCACAAATATATTTCTTGCTTTAATATATTGTTGTTTTTCTCCTATGAATAATTTGTCTCCCTATTTCCCGAGATTCCATTCAAGAGAAATATAATAAAAACTCAGGTACAAGCAGACTGTTTGTGATTATTTTTTCCTGCTCTTCAGTACCAGGAGAACAATTTGTTCTCCTTAATTTCAAAAGAGAGCAACAATTAATGAAGCTAATGAGAATTACAGGGGAAAAAATAATGAAAGTACTTCAAAGGATTTCTGACCTATGAAAGAAAAAATCTTATTTTGGTCTTGATGCTAAAAAAAAGAAAAAAAAACCAATTTTTTTCTTTTCATAAATAATCTTACTGAAGCTTTATCCTTAAAACATATTCCCAGGACAGTGGATTTGGCAAATGCAGGCTTCAAACTGCAGCTGTATTGATGAACTTGTTTTGATATGTGCATTTGTTTGTAAAGTCCTTTGTTAAGGGAGGATATTATCACCAAGCTGGAAGCTAGGAAGTACGCCCTGGGTGCTACCCTATAGCAAATGGGACAAATGCTTGTATTTTTGACAACAGCACACGGTCATTGACTTTTTGACTGTTGCTTTACTAAGAAGAAGAAGAATTAAGAAATAAAGAAAGTGCACTCACTGGTCCAAATATCCCCCTTAGCAGAAAAAGGCCTGCAGAGAAAAGAAAACACCTAAAAATGCACTGAAGCAAAGTAATGCTCCTTGAAGCTGGCTGAGCTTCTAAACTATGCTCCTGAGATTATATCCTGAGGCTGCAGGGGGCATGGTTAAGAGCAATTCTCCCCGGCTCCAAAAGAATGAAGGTAAGTGTCAGCACTGCCATAAAATCAATTCATGGATGATTGCTCCCATGATGACTGCAAGCAGCAGTGACATGAGTCTGGACATTGTGCTGGTGAGGAATCACCCCTAATAGCTTTCCACCTGATCCCCACTAAGAGAGGTCACAGATGCGATGTGTCAGCATGCCACCAGCTCTTGATGGGGACACCTTTTGCACTGTACAGACAAGGTGCCAAAGGGTATGGTGGGGCTTAGGATACTACACAAGTCTAGCTGGCTTCCCTGTACCCTGTTAATCCACTGACCATATACCTTATAGAGAACTACTTGGGGGGGTGGGGGGGGGGTGTCTGTCCTGGTTTTGAGATCTGAATTACAGCTAGATCATCCTGTTAACAAGGGACAGATTAACATGAACCATCATAATATAAAAGGAATTTTTACCTTTATATTATGTCAATTACCTTGTCTCTGATACTCTTTTCAGTGTGTTCTAGCCTGGTCTAGAAATCATGGACCAGTCTTACACATCACTAATGGCATCTCTCTCCTTACCACCAAGGACACTGTAAACTCACTCACAAAATTTGCATTAGTATGATTAAAATTGCTTTTCAAATTGATTCAGCTTTCAGCTAGCAGAGCTTCTCTGCACAAGAATGCTTTCATCAGCTTACTATCGGGTTATAGTAGCTAACACAGGATTCCAGCCCATGAAGCATTCAAGATACCTCTGCTTACCAGTTGCCATCTGTCAGCTGAAGCATGACAACAGATTATAAACCCATTCCTGGACTGCCTCTAGTGCCCAATAAGATGCTTTTAATAACCCCACTCTCACTTCTCTGACCATCTTTTCCAGACCACACAGCACCCCTGGGCATGCCAAGCATAGCTGGGACTTCTCAAGCCTGCTCTCAGAGTCAGCACAGCAGCTCCCCACATTCCTCTTACATTCTGCCAACAAGCTTAGCACCTTCAGCTCTTTTCCTCTTCACTGCATTAGGCAACAGACCTGGAAATCAAGCCCTTGAAGGATACCAGTGGCTATTAAGAGTGAAAGAAAATTCTAATTGCAAGCAGTCACATTCTGAATGGGGTTAATGTCCCTACACTCCCTGAAGGACATCAGGAGGTGGGAGAAAGGAGACATATGCCCTGAAATCCCAGAATGGCAAAGAAATTTCCTTTCTGTGTTGTATTCTGCCACTTCTCATGAAAGAGATGACAAGAACAGGATGACCACTGGTGCAAATGCACTTCCACACTCGGCAGCATAGAAAGGGCAGTGAGAGATAGATACGTACACTGTATGTGTAAGTGAGAGGTGTGATGTGGGTGGACAAAAAGTCTCCCGGTCTTTTGCTCCTGCATGGTCCTCTGGCCACTCAGAATAACTGTTGGTGACAGTGCACCCTCAGGCGGCAGCAGAAGCAACAGAAGTCCAAGGAGGAGTGGCAGGGACAAGGGAGAAACTGTTAGGGACAGACAATTCTCACCATTTCTTCTTCATACACACATCACAACCCTCAGCACCTGAAGCCACTTCTGATATCCCTGCTGTCTACATGTATCCTGTACGAGCTCTGGCATGCAAAGTAACAATATCAAACTGGAAAACTCATCCTGGTACACAAGGGATTATATTAAAGAAGGATCTATAGTGGAATCCTAGCATGACACCAGTTAAAATCAATAGAGACTTTAATTTTTAATTAAACATTAGTAAGTGCGGTTTAGATGCTGTGAGCAGTGAAACATTACATGCATTTTACTCATGTCAGCAGTCCCATGAGGTTGGAAATCATATTGCTCATTCAAATCAGCAGCAAACTTTCTATCAATATGATCTGTAGTTTTTAAATAGCAGTACCTACATGCTAAGAATGGGATTCATCCCACTTGGTGCTGAATACCTAAGTGTCTAGCCTAAGCTCATTGCTCCAGATTAGCCTAAGCAGTGGGAAGAGTTAAGCATTTTTGGTTGGGTGTTGGCTGTCTCATACGATAGGTGTTGAAGAGATGCCCTTTGGCACTGATAGGTTTTTTCTGCTAACTACAGCAGGAGCCAAAGGTGACTAGCTAAGAAACAGACAAAATTTGAACCTCAGACTTCTAAAGGCAGACAAAATGAATCCTATATTATATATTTAAACAATTGGACATGAATTATTTGAAAACTTCCCCCATCATATCAAACCTGTCTGTTTTGACTCTTTCCGAAAGCACAACCTATATTAATGACAAATAATTTATCCGGGAATTAGGTCAAGGTGATCAACATTATTGAAGTGGAAGACATTTGCAGAGCAACCACATCTACAGTATGTCCCACCTCGCTTCCCCCAAACAGCTTCTTTCAGAGATCCTGCAAAAAACTACCTTTGGCAAGCAGGATGGCACACCACACCTCCTCACTTCTGACAGCAGGGTGCCTTAGGCACATCCAAAACTGTACTTACAGGCTCAACACACTGCTTAGCAGCCAACCACCCACTGACTCAACTTCTGATGCAACATCCAGACATGACATACGAATACTGAAAGAGAAATTGGTGAGTGCATCATAACCATTCCCTACAATGACAGTAAGAAACAAAAGGTTTTCTTCAGGAATGATGGAGAGTTTGCAGTCAGCATTTACCTTATCAAATCTGCACCTGACCATCTACATCTGACCTACTAAAGCCACCAGAGTTCCTTTCCCTATCACAGACATGGAATAGCAGCATAGTGGGAGAGCTTTACCCCAACTAACTCAAGCTGCCAAAGAATAAGGCATTTGATGCAAGCCAGTTTCTCCTCAGGCTTCCTCCTCCACAGTCACTGAAGGGAGAGATTTCTTGATCCTCATCAAAGGCTACTGACCCCATTTCTCTTATATACTTCCATCAGGACAGAATATATCAGAAACTGAAGAAGTCTATTCTTCATTGACTAAAAGTGAAGCCTATGGTTATTTAATGCTAGCTGCCTTTTGGGAGGGTTTTTTTGAACAGCTAAAGCTGGGTTAGATGAATCCCACCTGAAATTTGCAAAGCAATTTATCAATATTTACTGCAGGACCAGAAAGAAATATGGTATTTATTATTGTGTGTTCACTCATCTCCATGTGAACCAATGTCACATGGAGATGTCTTGTCTTAGTTTTTGAAAGTGGAGACATTTATGAAGAACATAAAATGTTGCATAATGTTGCATAAATTTTTAAGACTACCAATTTTCTACCTATTTTAGTTAGTCACTAATCATAGGATATAACACTCAGAAATTCTAATTCTGCTCCCTGGCATATGCCTTTATTTGTTTTCATAGACTTTCAGGAACAAAAATACTTCAGGACTCCTTTTGTGGATTTGGGGCTTTTCCAAGCAAAGGCTTACTACACACACACACACAAAAAAAAAACCAAAAAAAAAGAAAAAAAAACCCACCAAAACCAGTTTATTGCTAGGATGCTGAATTCTTTTTTTTTTTTTTTAGGCAATCTGCTGTACTTAAAAGAAATAATGCTTTTAGTATGTTGGAGGGGAAATCCTGATGCAAGTCCTTTTCAGGTCACATCTGAAAGAGAAGGAAGGTGAGACCAGGCAAGACACAGAGCAGCCTACCTGAATTTGCATTCTCTTCCTGTCACCTACCCACTTACTCCTGAGAGAGGATATCTGTAGATCTAAGTTGTGTGAAATGCTGGAAGTCCAACTGCAGAAGTTAATGCCCTGCAGTAGAAGAATGATGAATCAACCCACACTGAGCCCAGTTCCACTGCAGCTAGCCCAACTCAAATTAGCTCTTTCAAAGGCAACATAGGTCAAACTAGCTGTTTCGAAGGTAAGCTTAGGCATACCACAGGTACTTATTAAATGCTACCAGGTAGTAAGAACACTGTTGGTGTTGCATTAAAATTCTTATTCCTCACGGTTATCTTTGCAGCTGGAGCTCACCAACAGAATCTAGACCATGATTAATTAATTCTGCTAATTCTTTACATTTGTTGAATTACTTTTAGCTTTAATAAATCTGAGGATTTCCAAAGGACATCAAACTCCTGCTTTAATTCTACTTTTAATTACATTAGATGTAATTTTTGTATTCAAATGAAGAGTAACATATGTAGCTCTGTGTGGTAATGCTGAATTGGAAAGTAATCTTATAGTGAGCAGTTAGGCTTTTTATCAGTGTTGACTGCTCAAATGAAGTTACAATAGGTGCATTTCTAAATTTCATTCTTATTTCTCTTTAGTTTGATCTGAATATAAATATTGATCATGGATACTTTGATTACTCAACTTCTGATATTTGTCTGGTTTTGAAATCTCTTATTGCCATTAGAAAAAATATCACCTTTCAATGACATGAGAAATTTTTCCCTTATTATTTTTGCATACAGTTTTTGATAATGGTTATAATTAGGTGTTTGCCCCTACAGATTTTACCTATTCTTGGATCCAGCCCATTTCCAGGGTATTTAATTCTAAGCCACGTTCTCTGCCCAGAAGCCTGCAACCAGTACTGCAGCTTGACAAGTTTTTGCCTGAAAAATACACTTAAACACAAATAACACTTCTGGGTATGTTTTTTGAGGCACCAGACATTTAAATGGCAGTTAGAACAGCCAACTTTATCCTACTTTGCTCTCTGAAAGTAATGTTTGTAGACAATTCCATGAATGTACTCTGAAATAGACTTTGATCAAATTCCATCCATTCCAGTTGCAAACATAAAAGTTAACTGAAGCAAATAGAACTGCATAGACTGGGATCGAGGAGGAGCTGCAGTTTAACTCCTGAGCCTCCTTAAATCTTTTACCAAGTTTCTTCTGGTTATGGACCTGATCCAAAGCTTGTTATAGCCAGTCAAAAGACTTCTACTTTCACAGAATTCAAGAGTGAACCTAAATACGTAGGTTACCATCTGCAAGGGATGTAAACACATACTTGACTTTAAGGAAGAAAGTAGCCCCACTGTAGTCAGTAGCATTACTGGGAAACTTCAAGACTGGTTTGAATTTCTATGCCTGACTGAATCAGGTCATCGTTCTTAATTATGATCCTGATTATGCTTCTGAACTAAGGTAGGAATACAAGCAGGGAAGTATATCTCTGCAAGGTCACATCGACATAAGAATTTAATCAATACCATGCAGGTCCACTCCAATGGAATCACTGGAGTCAACACCAGCAAAGACTGAAAGCATACAGCGGTAAATCAGATCCAAAGTCTGTTACATGGGTTTGACATATCTTTCTGTTTTATCAGAAATCCAAACACAAAACTTAGCGCTCTGAAACATCAGTGGATTTTAGACACCCCCTGAAGGTCTTTGAGTACTGAAATCAATGAATGGACTGACCTATAAATGTAGCTTTTCAGCTGTGACAAATAAAATATTGATAATGGTCTTCATTTTGATTAACTCTTTCCCACTCTTTCAGAACATGTGTAATAGACCACAGCAGAAAGGGAATTACTCACAAAAATGTGAGATGGGTTGGCAGGGTTTCACAGAAAGCAACAAGGATTTTTATTTCCCCAAGAGACATGCCACATACCATGAAATGCAGCAATATATACAGCAAAAGGCTGCAGCAATGATTGGTCCAACACTGGGATTACTAATGTGCTGTATCAGCTCACAATGCTAACACACATAATTAGGTTCTTCATTTGGGCATTCATTATTACAGTGAGTATATGAGCCTTATCTATCTGTGAGTTCTCTTACCTGAATGCCTCCCAAGGCTACCATGGCTTTACAGAGGGAGGTTGTCCACTGAACCCAGGACAGAGGTTCACAAAGCAACAGTGAGACCTACAAAAGGATTTGGGGACTTCCAGAAAACTGAGTGATTCACCCAGCTGATTCACCAAGGACTTGTCTATAACCTAATATCCTTAAACATTCAAAGCCTTCTCATCAACAGTCCTATGAGTGTGCTAAAGCACCTTCTTCAGGTATGGGCTTCATAGCTGAACAGGGGCTACTTGAGCCTTTTTGATCCCAAAGTCCCGATCCTGCTGAGCATCACTACATTACAGCACCTTTGCTGTCATCCTCCTTAGGGACAAGCCCAAGACCATTAAGGAGGTTGAGTCGAAGCCAGGTTTCCTCAGTGATGCCATTCTTCTTAGACTTCAGAGATATCTGTGGAACAAAGGAAAACTGATGCTTTTCAGTACAGAAATAACCACAATTCCAGGAAAATCTGTCACACAAGATATTAGGAAGCACACCCTGGAATACTTAGTCCACCCAAAACACAAGGTAAGAATCACCTAACCACATCAAGACATCAGAGGCAAAATGCAGAGACAGGTCCATAAACACAGGTTCAGAGGAATCAAATAGCAAAACTGGGACAATGTCACAGTGCAGGTCCCTGAGAGAAATAGGGTAGAATTTGCAAGTTAACCAGGCACATCTTCAAACTCACAAAATGGGATCTTTCATTACGAATCAGGCTGTCTCATAAAATTATCACTCCCTTTCCATAATCCTCATCTCTCATTCTTTCAAACGAACTGGGCTGAGAAAGCAATCAGGAAATTAGGATAAAATAAATAAAAACCTTATAAAACTCATGCAGGTTAATTTCAAATGAATTCCTTACGCCTCTCCTTAATGCAGTATAATGAAGTTTCATTGCTGTCTCTCCACAATATAAAAGGAATCACAAGACATGAAGGAGCATATGTAAAGTGGACAATTAGTGAAGAGCTGGCATGTTTCAAGCCACTATTCATTTATCAGCATGGATCTTTTTCTTTTTCCTTTTTTTTTCTTTTTTGGAATTGGCTTTCAAAACGTTTCCATGGAAAACAGAGAGGAAGGCAGCTATCAAGAGCAACAACAGAGCGTACCCAGCAATGTGCTTTTCGGACCCTCCTTTTTCTTCCCCTTTTTCTTTTTTTTATCCTCCTTTTCTTAAACTCGTCCAGGCTTAAGTTGAACAGTTTGCACCAGCATATGGCAAAGGTTGAGGTCAGACAGATAAAACGTTTCATTGCACCAAAGAATGGTTAACAACACGTGAATGTAAATTCTAACACATCGTAAAACTGTTGCAAAGCAGGCTGAAAGGGGGCTTTAGTTATGGCAGGAAATCTGCTTCCCAGACCCACCCCATCCCTTCCAGTTCATTTCAGGTATTGTGGAGCCCAGAGGGGCTTTTGAGTCCCCTCTCCTGGCAATCTGCGCCCGGCCCCTCCAACAGATTTCCAATGACTTTTCAATGAAGATTTAGGAGGTTTTGTGTCCTGGTGCTCTGAAGGATTTCACCCGGGCACCCCTCTCTGTCAGCCAGCCCCAGCCACTGCTTTTGTCCCCTTCTCACTCCACCACTCCCCCCAGCCCCACGGTCTCCCTGTGGATCGACCAAGCGTAAGCAGACACCCCCCCCCCCCCCCCCCCCCCCCCAGTACCTCCCCACTCTTCCATCGGCCTCACAGCTATGGCAATTTGTAGCCTTGCTGGTGGCAGGACCACCCCACCGGTCCTGGGGAAACTGCGTGGCTCAGCCGGGTCCTGCCTGGGGCTTGGCCTCATTCTGGTCTGTGGAGCACAACCCCGCTCCCCTCTGACAACTGCCCCAGCTCTGTGAGGACCGTTCATCCATCTCTGGCGTTGCTGCCTTTTTTTTGTTTGCATTTATGTTTACTCTTCCACCTCACCCCCTACCCCATTCCCACATTTTGTCACCATTATTACAATAAATACAACGGTTCCTCACCTAAGACGAGACTACAAAAACATAAATGAATAAATAAATACTTAAATATCAAGTGACATGTTTGTGTCAGGCATTAGCGCAGGCGCTGGGTTGATGTTTTTATTTAGCATTTGCTCTAAGTTCCTGCAGCTGAAGAAGATAAACACCAGCTATTCAAAAACAAATGTATAAATCATAACAAAGCACCCAGTTAAAAAGGGCCTTTTCTTTTTTTACTTCTCCAGAGATAAGCTGCGGACACTTGGTGCTCAATTGTATGCCACTGTCTCTGCAGTGAAACTGTTACGGTGGTGGTAGCTCATATATATTGGAGCAATATATTGCTGTCTGCAGCTTTCCTGCAGGGAGTTTTTTGTTTGTTAGTGGCAGACGCAAACAGGTACTAACACATGCGCTGAGACATGAGCCAGTTTAATCCACCAGACCTCTCTGAAACCAAACCTGGTGTCCTAGCTCCCTCTCCAGCGCTGCTCTGAGACAAGAGTGATTAATGCTCTTTTTTAATCTAGGAAGATGTTAAAAGTGTGAGGGACATACAGTTCAATTATGAAATATGAAATGCTGAGAGGGTCAAGTCTACTCAAGCCCCATGGTAGAAAGAACACTCCCAGGAGACTTTGATTCTTGGTTGGATGACTGATAGTCATGTCCTCAGAAAGAATTAATTTTATTACTGGCTTTTTGGCAGCATTTAGAGTTTAACACGTACAGAATTAAAGAGCGCTTAGTCTGATTTTTCTTTCTTCCCCTTCCCTTTTTGTTCAAAAGCTGCTTCATTTGTCTTACTGACTTGGAGGTGCCTGTTAGAGAAATGCAGGTGGCAAGTTATCTCTGGAGGGGGTTGTACTGCCAAGATGTTATTCACAGCTCATATTTGCATAATCTCTTGTCTATTCTTAAATCTTTTGTCTTATTCTTCTTCCCATCTTGGTCCCTCAAGAAGCCCTCCCTACAGTCTGCCTTGGATTTCTCCCCTTCTGCATGCCTCAGTAACGCTGATTCTTTTTACCAAGGGGTTGCAAGGTGGTGATCAGTCACACCTTCCTTCCCTACAGAGAGGAGACAAATGCTGCAGAATGTGTTTGCTTTTAACATCTGCCAAGACTTTTAACATCATTGTGGAGGAAAAAACCCAAAGACAAATCTAAAAATGAGCATATTAACAATGGTTGGCAACCAGGATCCTGCAGCTAATCAGCACTTTACCTTTTGGCGCTGTTTGCCCTTCCTTAAAGTATTACTTCTTGCCCTACATTATGAGAAGACTTCTGCTGGCGAAGAAGAAACTAAGTGGTGTCATTGAGAAGCCTGGTAGTAAATCTTAAAATGCTTAGTTTACTGTGAGAACACTAGTGAAAAATCAGCAGAAGGATTGGGGCTGTACAGAGAGAATTCACATGCCTGTCGCACATGGAAACCTTTACTTGGGAAGGGAAGTTATACTTGCAGTTGATTTCTTTTTAGTTTAGACATGCATAATTATGTTTGCTTTTCAAGATTCTGGAGTCTGTTCTGAAATATGTAACTGCTGTAGCCAACAAATACAACAGAATTTCAGACAAATACAACAGAAATTTAGAAAAAGAAGAGACAAGAAGTGTGAATGCTATTAAAGTTATGACCACTGATTCATTGCTTCCCCTCTCTGGGTTCCAGTACAGTTGCCTAAATGTAGACACCTTGTGCTTTCTAAGGTGCCCTCATGTCTGATGAATCTCTGGCTGCTCTTTCAGAAGAAGGCAGGCCTCCTGCAGGTCCTTCACCATATCTGCCTGCCCCTGCAGATTTCTTACTGGCCTTTCAGATGGAACAAAACACTTTTCCTTAGCCAGATGAGTCAAGCCCCCATGGTCTATGCCATTAATTAACTCAGAGTACAACAAATTTTCAGTGCTACCATATAAATTCAAGTTTCTGAAGGTAGGTGTCAATTCATTACAGTTAGTGGAGACTGATCAAACGCTGCTATCTACTTTTGGCTGAGCTGGATTGTCCCCAGTTCTCTGTGGGATACTACTTGAAACAAAATACTTCAGTCTCTTCTAGAAATTCAAACTACAGTCTGGACATGAGATCCCCAGACAGACAAGCTGTAATTAACCTTTGAGTTCACTGACTTTGGTCTTCTACTACCTCAGGCACCAGGTCATGCTTTCTTCCTCCATAAAACTATGAAGTTCCAACCTGGAAGCAGATAGTACTTCTCCACTCTGATGGGAAGATTTGTTGGACCTCACAGCTGTAGGGACGTTCTCATAACTCCAAGGCTTAATACATCCATAGTGAACCTATTCCCATGTGGTTCTTACCAGTCAACATCAGTCTTTGCATTAAAAGTTCCTTTTTCCTTGTTAGTGTTTAACCCTATAATGCACAGAGAGCAGTTATATTCCCTGACAGCCTTCAGTTTGTGGAGCTAAACAAGACAGAATGTTCTATTTTTCTACCATATCATAATCTTCCCTTTCCCCAGTCACCTGTGCAAGAGTCTGCCTGTTCCCAGCTAGAACTTACATGAGGTATTCCAGATGAGGTCTCACAGGAGACTTGTACAGTGTTGTCAGCGCTTCACTGTATCAGTAAGACTGAAGTGGAGAAAAAGCTGTAAAAAAACAGGTAGGAAATATGAGGGAAGTTTAATTCAGGGAGGAAACAAATAAAAATGGCACCATAAAAATATACAACAGCAAAGGATATAGGGAAATATAAATTGCACATTAATCCATCATAGCAAACACAGTCACTGCGTATCAGAAGACAGCTGTCACATAGAATCATAGAGTAATTGGGGTTGGAAAGGACCTTCAGATCATCTCTCTCAGAGGACAGCAGTTTACTGATTTTTAAAAGCTTCAGACTTCTCTGAATAGTGCTAGCTTCTCCAATTACAATGGATAAAATTACTGGGTTCCTATTTTCCCTGAAAAATACTCTCAGCGGATTAGATGAGCCAAAATGACCAACAATATTGCCAATTTCTTTTTGGTTTTCTTTCTTTTTTTTTTTAGGAGAAAGAGAAATGTCTTTGCACAAATAAGAGGAGGCTGCACATTAAAACATAGATTTATTCGACTTTGAAATTCAGAAAGGTGAACAACTGGCTGAAAATAAAAATGGTGAGCAAGTGCCATGTATTCCAACTGTGTTGTTGGTAAGAACTTTTATTGCCCTGTGAGCAACAAGTAACAGTAGAACACACATTTACAACAAAGGATAAACCAACCCTGACTGCCAGTTGTGCCATGCCTATGAGATCTCAGTTCCACTGAATGCATTGTGGTTTTTAAACAAAACCAACAGATTGGGATGGCCCTATCACATGAAATACAGTACAACACTTTAAAATCATATTTGCCATAGAACATGCTGACAATAAAATCAAGTGGAATGGGACTGTAGGAAGGAATAGACCAAAACCTCAAGTGTCTCACCAAAGCTTGGTAAAAGCAATTCTGTTTGTGAGGGTCCTCTGATTACTGTTATTGTATGGAAGGAAGGAAGGAAGGAAGGAAGGAAGGAAGGAAGGAAGGAAGGAAGGAAGGGAGGGAGGGAGGGAGGGAGGGAGGGAGGGAGGGAGGAAGGAAGGAAGGAAGGAAAGAGAAAAAAAAAAAGAAAAAAAGAAAATAAGAAAATAAGAAAGGCTATATGAAGATTTATGGCTATCAAGGTAAACCTTCAGTTCTCCAACTACCATCACCCTTCTCTAGAAATGAAAGTGTCCTTGAGATGTATTCATATCCATGGATGACAGCATATTGATTTTGCATAACTTAAATGGTTGAGTCTTCTAATGCAACTCATTTACAGAAATTATGTGAGAATTTACAATATGTTTGGCACAGTGCTCTCCTTTTTTTTCTTTTTGGCCCACCCTCTGAAAATTGTGTGATAAGAACATCTTCATTGTTTTCTCCTTCCCCTAGAACGTTTCTCATCTGAAAGTTCAGGGACAGGCAACAGTAAGTAGAAAATTTCACTGTCATAGGCTTGAGCATTCACCTGAATTCATGTCATTTGCCCAGCATTATTTCAATCCAAACAGATACAGGATTGAACCTTAGACAGTAACACATATCCCTTAGAGGTGAGAACTTACCTTTCAAACCCAATTTACTAAAATACTCTAACAGAAAGAGCAGGTATACATCTTCCCTTGGAAGAAAGAAAGCAATTCTGATTTATGGTCAGAGATTATACACTTAAATGTGACGTTTATGTTTATTCCCTACCTACAAATCCCTGTTTTCTCACTGACCTATATCCCATCACTTTATGACCTCACTGGCATCAGTCATTCATAAATGTTTTTATTTACTTGAGAGGAAGAGGGTGGTTGAAGTTGTAGTTTGGGAGCCAGGAAACCCAAAACTACTTCCTGGTTTTGGAAAACCAGTTAATCTCTTTTAGGTCCAATTCCTCATCTCTAAAATAGGTAAAATAAAGTGCACCATTCTGTCCTTTGTTTCTCTAGATAGTTATTATATAATAATTATTATTATATAATTACATAGTATATATTATCTTATTATGTAATATATAACATTATGTTATATAATTCTATATTATTATATTTATTATTTTATTAGTTATTAACCAGTGCAGAGTGCCTCATCAGCAGAGCGTCAGTCCTTAGAATCATAGTTACAGAGCTGATCAGATACTAGAATATCAGATATTTAATCAGCCTAAGAAGGGGCTGTGAGCATAAAGAAGGTAGACTGGAATCAATGAAGGTACATGTATCAATCAGCCCAAGATGAAGTAAATAAACCCCAGCTTTTCATGAGTGGCTTTCTGAAGGTGCTTCAACAGCCTTTTCCTCTGTCTCTCCAGCCACCACATATAATAAATGATTTGTGCCTCCTCCACAATGAAAGAGAGGAAGTGTCTCTATAGTTTTCTGTGGCTTTTTTTCACTCTTTTTTCCAGATCCATTCTCCTGTGGCTGAGCAGTCCTTCTTGTGCACATGCTGCTCTGAGATCAGCTGACACACATCAACAAGTGGCACTCCAAATGAATACACAGTACAGACCTGAGTGATACATACCTTATTTAAGTTTATTGTCATTTACACATCTGCTCGGTGCTCAGCAGAAGTGGCAGGACTTAGTTCTTTAGGCTGTTGTCCAGGAAGTCAACAGAGCTCTCATATGAATACAAACTTACCTGTGCAAATAAAGACTTCACAACCAATCTCTTATGAGGCTGACTGTCCAGATGAATAAAACCCAGAACAAAGGAACTAGATTTTTATCTAGTAAACATGGTGGGAATCAGTTTGCACTCTGTGACAATTCGCTATTTCCCATTGTTAGGTTTGGTTGTACTCTGTGAAAAACAGAAAACAATAATTCAATTTATGTTAATCATGGAAAAGACATCTGTTTGGGATATGAAGAAACTGAGTTTCTGAGACTTTTTTAAACTACCTTTATTGACATGATCTTGAAAATTGGCTATAAATTCTGCAGGAGTTTTAATAAAAACATTGTTTGTTACCTGTGTTACAGCAGTTCCTTGAGATCCTGCCAGTCATCAGGGATGTGTTATTGTGAGGATCACAACAACCTTGCAAAGGTACAGCCTGTATCTTGAACATTTAAATCAAAGTAAGACAAAGATGTACCAAACAACCAGAAGGAATGAGTAAACAGACTCTTTAGATGGTATTATTTGGAAAGTTCCACAACACTGATTAAAAAATATACGGTATCACCAGCAACTACAGCATAATAAAATTATGACACATTGATAGAATCATCAAGATTTGGAGAGTTTGAGGGTGCAAGCATTACAAGCTGAACAATTCTTTCTTCCTCAGCTCACCTGATCCTGCTGTCCAACATTAGGAAAAGCTGTCTCTAGGACATGGTAATAAGAGTTTGCAACACGAAGTAGCCGGAGCTTCCATGCCTCTCTATGGGAATATAAAACCCACTTCCAAGCATGCCTTAACACAGGCGTAGTCCTCCACTGGTTTTGTACATGTAGCAGCTCCTCTCTGCTACACCTCTTTGAGATGGGATGCAGAGAAGTACGAGGAAAAGTCCATCTCTTGTCCCCAAAGCTGAATTTGTGAGCCCTTTCAGCTGAGTGCCACTTCAGCTCTAAGAAAGACACCGGGATACAAAGCAGATGGAGGCAATGGCATAGCACAGACTATACAGCAGAGAGCCTGGCTAGTGTTAAGCCTACACATTTCGAAGTAGCAGCACTGAATGCTGTCACAGAACTGCAATATTACCTTGGTTCCTCCAGGCCAGCCCTGGTAAGGTGAGAGCTGCTAATACAAAAACAGTCAGCAGTTCTACCTCATAGCACAGACTAGAGAAGTGCATCATCAGCAAGTTTCAAGGTTTCAAGAGCAGGTTAGCTCAAGATTTACAGCTTTTCTAGCTTTCAGATGGCATGAAAGCACCTTGAGAACAGGTTTTTTTACTGTATTCAGCAATCTGTTTCCCATTCTGGCCAGAGTCCAGAAATAAGCAAGAAAAAAAAAATAAGAAGAAAAGGAAAGTCAGTAACTAAGTATTTCAGAACCATCACAAAGATTTAGTTTGAGCAAGGCTTTAGAAAAGGGCAAAAGGCCAGTGGAGAAGTGGGGTAATTTTTTACTTTAAAACCAATTTGCCCTTTCTCTATCATTTAAGTTAATCAAATTAAACAAGTGCTTTCTTGTGCAGGGGTTCTTACAGTGTTTCCATGACTTCTTTGTTCTATAAACTGTGGGGTTTGCTCACAGCTTTTCCAGTGGCCATGATCTGTGCCCTAAGTGGATTCTCTAGTGCCTGCTACTTGACTGTGCTCTCATTGCAGGGTTTCCTTTAGTGACAGCACTAATCTGCTTGCCTTTCCTCTATGTACCTGCCTGTTTCCAGAGAAGTTTTAGGCCCACAGTGTCTTAGAGTATCTACTGTTGCGTTAAATTTGCTTAAAATTGATATTTCAATAGTTGATAAAGGCTGTACAATAGTAAAGCAAACACAGTAGGATCACAAGAGTCGAATTTCCTTAGGAAACCTGGCTAAGAATAGCTACTAATATTCCTTTGGAGCATAAACTCTTTCTAATCCTGTATGAATATCTGTGAATCCTCATAGCAATTCATTTGGCTAGGTTACATACACAGTCTTCACTCTGCAAAGGTGAAGGAAGTGGCAAAGTGGATTAGCTCCCCAAAAAACACAGTGCATCTATGACAGACAAGCACCAAGACTTCTCAGATGGTTTTGGGGATGAAAACCTGGCCCCATGACACCAAAGAAGCACTCAGAAAGGTCTGACACTGGCCCTATACATTCTCTACACACAGCTATCCCATTCATCTGCACTGTCATGAAGCCTGTCAGTCATTCTTTCAGGAAAGTGGAAATCAAATTTGAAGAGGTTGTGTGTATATGCCCAGAAGTGCAATATCTCAAACCTGCCTCTCCTAGTCCTTCAACTCAAAAAGTATAGTTTGTCTCACTATGTATCATTTCACTGTCTCCAACACATACATGCAGAGTGTCGCTTCTGTTTAAGTCCACGTGCCAAGATGTCCACACAAGAATCAGATCAGGTTCTATACATACACAAGGTGCAGTGATCCAGGGGCACAAAAAATTGCAATGGAGCAGTGTGCAGATGGGGAGTCTGATGTGTTTGCAATGCGCATACTGGTGGTCAGATTACAGAAGGGAAATCTTTGTGAGGTGACATCCAGAGCTTATTTATTAATATGGACTGAATGACTAATTTATGGGCAGATATTTTTAGCCTTTTATAGAACATCTATTTCATTATTTAAGATGTTTAATTATGTACCTGTCTAATTAGTATCTGAAGAAAATAGGTTTCTTTATTGCACTATATCTTTAGTGAAGAGCAGTAAATACATTAACTGCAAACTTTCCTAACGCTGACAGCCTTTAAGTAGAAAATATTGACACCCTTCATGCCATGTCAAATGAGGGAGGTCCAATTCTATCTGTACAAACATCATAGTTGAAAAAAAAACAAAATCAAGTAATGCAGCAGACCAACAAAACCACCAAAAGAAACAGAAGTTATTCCATTTTAGATCAGTAATAGTTCAGGTCAGGCAAGAAGAATGATTTCAGTAGAGATTACTTGTAGACAACCAGAGCAATTTTGTTCACGTACAGGTGTGTCAGGTAAAATCAATATTTTCACACAAAGAATCTCCTTTCAAGGTCTGCAGATCTCTCTTTGGTTTGTCTTCTCAAACAGTTTCAGTGAAAAACTGAGCTTAAGAACAGAACAAAATGTTCCTGAACTGGAAAAACTCAGTTTCATCTTCAAATGACAGATCAAAGCGAATGAAATAATTTTCTAAAGTGCAGCATTTGAACATATCTAAAAATAAGGGTTTGTGCTGTGTCTTGGATAAATGAGGCAAACAACATGGGGCAGGACAGGGCTACACACTATATCTGTATATCTCTGCTTGGAGAGACCCACAGTACAAGGCAGAGCACCCCACCTCACTCAAAGCAGCCTCCTCAGACTGCCCTGTAAGACACCACCTGTTTGAACCCTCTGGGAAACAGCAAGGTGCAATCTTGTCCCAGATATACGCCCCTATTCATGAACTCAAAGACATTATTGTCAACCTCTGTTTGAACTAGAAGAGCAGATGAAAGAATCAGGGAGACTGACCTGCCCAAGAGGAAAAAATAGATTGTAATTTATGTTGGGAAAAACTGGTATGAAACAAACATCCATTTAAACATCTAAGATCTTTTAATGTTCATGCTGCAGGAGGAGGACCACTGTATTTGCCTGTGTACCTCACCACTATAGATATGGATCCTTTCCTGAACAGTTAGACTGGAATTTTTGACTGGCTACATGTCAAGCTTTCCATTGCAATTTCTTTTACTCTGCTCAGTTTAACTGTTGGTCCTACTGCGGATGAAAACAATGAGCTCACATCCACCTCTACTGCACACGATTTGAGGGGCTGCTGTGCATTTCCCACATCACACACATTATTTCTGCCAGCTGCCTGAGCTGAAAACATTCATCCCCATTTTATTTCATAACATCTTTTGTCAGCCATCCACCAGGTCATCATGTGTCCAGGTGTGTGTTCAGTCTATAAAGAGAACAGTCATCTCTGCTGATGCTCTCCATTTTGTTATTCCTGTAAATGGTGTGAATGCAACTGCCTGCTCCCAGTGCCAAGGCCTGGGAACTCACTGCATTATGTATCTCCTGTGGCACCAACACCAGAACAGAAGTGGCTTCAGCAAAGAATGCCAGTTGCTCAGCATCTTGGCAAATGAGGTTTGCAGTCATTTTGTTTCAAAATGATTTTTTAGAAGGCTGGGCTGGTCACTGTGACTGCTCAGCCCTGTCTAAGGGGTCCCTGTTCACTCACTTAGCTTGGCACTTTAAGGGTCCTTGCAGAAGCTGAACTAACTCATGAAAATGGCAGAAAACAAACCCAAAAGTAATGTAAAGGTTTCAGCACTTTCAGTGATTTAAACTGGCTATGGGAAGGGTCTGGCAAACAGGAGCAGGCACAAGGGAACCAGGCAAGAGAGCAGACAAACAAAAAATTTACCTCTATTTGGTAATAGCATACTGTATGTTACATGAGACCAGAGCCTCAGTTTCTTTGTAAGCAACCTGGAGATAACCCCTTGCATAAGCAGGATTTTCTGAGGCAAGTGGACCGCTAAAAGGGAAGGATGGGTGCAGAAGGGTGAGGGGAAGGACAGTCATCTGTACAGGGAAGGAGAAAGCAGTGCAGGGAAGGACGCCAACTTTTTGTTAATAGGATGGCTGTAATCCCAAACCTGTCTTCCCTTAGGCATACCATTGGAATTATTGTGCTTTCATTCCTACCTCAGAGGGCAGAAGTTTTTCTGCTGATGCAGGCTGGTTGGAATTGCCATTTCACTAGAAGAGGCACGTGTGGTCTTTATCGGAGTTTGTGACCTCAGTTCTGCCAGAAAAGGATGCATTGATCTGTATCAAGTCACTCCCTCGCATATTGCTGCTTTGTAGAACAGTAATGTCTACTTTGTGTGAGACCAGCCTTGCTCTACAGGATCTGTGAGAGCACAGGGACAGCTTCCCACAGTTCCTTCACTTCCATTCCATAGTTGCTATCCCTCCACCAGGAATATCCCATAACCTGCTTGTCCAGCTGCCAAGATTCAATGTCTCTGCCAGCTCTCTCCTAGCAGAGGCTTGGGTGCCACATGTCAGTGGTCTGTCCCTGGTCCTCCTGCCTTAGGGAGTTTCAGCATCTCCTGCTGCAGCCAGTTTCAAAAAGCCGGGGTGCCTGAATGCTGCCAGTGCTGAGTGCATTCCCCAGGTGGCAGCCCAGGCTGCAGCAGCACATCTGGACAGAGAAGCCTGTGTCCAACACTGAACCATGACTCATTTTGCAGTAAGCACCAGCTGCAGACTTTGCAATGTGCAAATAACCTATCCTGGGTTTGGATGGGAAAAAGCGAAGCATCCGGCATTTACCTGTTTACTTTTTGGGTTGTTCCACAAATCTCATAGAATACAAATGACCACTTACTGGCTTGCTGGCCAAGATTATTTTACATTTTTCATAAGCTATGGATGAATGCTGAAGCATCAGTCTTAGTGTAAGGCACTTCTTGATTGTTATTCATGGAGATTTGCAACTAGGGATTCATTTTTTACAGCCCTACTTGAAGGGCTTGTAAACTACAAGTGTAAACACTACAGCTTGTTCTTTGTAGTGATTTAAGGTTTCTTATTTAACTCTTCTTGTTTTTATTTAATGACAGAGAGTACACGATTTAATCACAAAACAGGTATCTTTCATCTTCCTTACCTCATCATTATACATACAGCCACTGTCTTAAGAAAGACCAAGCAGAAGGACAATTTCTCCAAGGAAACAGACAGGATTATTTTTATTCCAACTGAACTGCAAAGACCTACCAGGCCTGAGTTTGGTTTCTATTCCCTCTGTTTCTAGCCTCAGCAAACTCCTTGCTGGTTGGTACTTTTCCTTCTTCCAAACATCCGCCCATTTCAAGGATGACTGTGGAGTCCCTGTGGAAGACATTGTGCCCTTGACTAATCCCATGCTGCCGTTTGTCCCCATTCAGGACCAGTGCTCTTCAGCTCTATGCCACACCAAGGACAATATAAACCTTCAGAAGATAAAGATGAATGACCCTTTAATTGTGTTGAACAGTGTGCAGACAGTGATAAAGTCTCTGCTGGCTTTCTCTGTTCTAACAGCTGCCACTGCTCCTTCCTTCTGCCTGGCTTTTCTCAGTTTCTCCTCTCTGCCATGTTCCCAGAGACATCTTCAGCCTCGCAATGACTCAAAGCCTTCAATGGTCCCGTTCCGCTCATCCTCCTCTTTGCCTTCCCACCCAAACACTGCCCAGCCTCCTCTGCCTCCACAAGGACACAAGTTTTAGCATAGCATTTTGAGTGAGGATGTGCTTACAACTATCAGCAAAGCCAAGAGGCATCTCTAAAACAACATCAGAGAGTTTGAAAGTAGGTCAGGCAGCATCTAGTCACTGGGATTACTGGGCAGCAGAGTTCAGGTCTGTGTCCAGAGCTGTCACAGCCAGAAAGCAGTAGAAAGTTGCTGTTAGAAGTGTTTGGACCAGTAGAAGAATGCAGCATAAATGAGGGCATTGGGCCATATAATCAACTAGTTTAAATTGGCTGACCTGAACTCCAGGTTATACCGGGGCACATATAACACTGCAGAGCATACACCAGTGCTAAGTGTGTTTCCTCAAAGGGCATGATCCTGGCCCTATGGAAATCAGATGGGGGGTTGTCATCAACTCCAGCTGGAGCAAAGCTGTATCCTTTGTCACTACAATTATTTCAGGTCTACTTCAGACTGATTTTAACTATAAAAATCCCCTTAGGAATGCTCCTTGTTTACAAAATCGCCTCCTGCTCTGACTGAAACATTTGTATCTCGGTTGTTAGCCACAATAATGAGTTGACAATTTCCTCCAACTGGCACATTTCATTCAAGACATATTATTGTAACCACAGCTGCCGAAGATATACAAAATCAGGTTCAGCAAAAGTGCTGCTTACTGATGCATGAACAGAAAAGCCTGGAAGTCCACTGTTGTTTTCTTGACTTTCAACTGGGACTGATGTTTTCTAGGTAGGTGGGGGACAAAACCTCTTTACGTATGCAGGAGGTAGCAATCTTATGGTGTCTCTGGTGTTTCTGCTTGTGTTTCCAGCTCAGCTTCAGAAGCAGTTCCAGCAGCTGTCACAGGCTCGCGTGAGATAGCTCACCATCCTTATGGACTGCTTCAAGTTTGGAGGAATGCTGGATCCCCAGCAGAACAGGAGAATTGGCTCCACTGTGAAAGAAAAAGAATAAAACCACTTGATTCCATTTTTGCCTTCCCAAAGGGTCGGGGAAGGTGAAAGGGGAGGGGGGCAGAGCTCCAGCTAAAGTGGTTTGAATCTATTTTAATAATGTCCCACGGCCTGTCGGTGTACATGAAAGACAATGGGTGGGTACTATCAATAATGATCAGTTTGCCGTTATAGTGATAAATAACTTTAAATGGCTCTTTAGAGCAATGTTAAGGGCCTTCCTTTCCCTCTCTTTTTTTTTTTTTTTGGTGGCAGATGGTGTAAAATCCCTGGGCTCTTTGGACCTTGACCTCCTGCAGATGTTGGGATGGGACAAAATGGTCCTCAGGATGGTAGAGGGGGGAAGAAAATGAAAACCCTTCTAATGTACCGTATCAGGGCTAGCAGTGGGGTGGACCTCTAACTGCTTTTTTATTACTGTCACTTACCAGTCCCGATTCTTCTGTACTTAAAGAGTTATGTCAGCAATTGTGAGGCAGCTGAAAGGGAGAGTGGATGCATGTGGTGGTGAAGTATTATTGGAAATCAGACCAATAGAAGATGAATGAAAGATTATGAGAGGGGCAAACTACTATAGTTAGCAATGCTACAACAAACTAGACATTGATATATTGTCCTCTTGGAGATATTCTGACAGCCTATTATAGTTCCCTTAATGAGGTTGTCATGCATTTCTCTTTTTGTAGCTATTAAAATCTTGTCTACATCTGCTGAGGTTTGCTCCAGAGAGGTGGAGGAGGGGACCCTTGGTATTTTGCAGTCTGCCCTTGTTTAGTAGCCAGGGTCGTACCTGGCCTAGGAGCCAGGAGGGATATTTATGTTTGTCCAAGATGTAAAGTTCAGTGCATTTTTCAAAGGAAAGAACCTCCGCTGTGAAAGAAACATTTCCATGGTTGTATGCTCACAGTGAGCTGAAGGCATGATGGATGTTAATATGACTAATGGGAACTTTCTACAACCATTCCCGGATCTATGCAGATGGTGAGATAACGTGGTATGTGGGTCTCATTAAATATAAAAATACAGCACATCACCTCTGAGTTACAGTGTAATAATACTTAGCTGTGCTGCTAAGTATACTGGCAAGGGTAATCTGACTCTCTTCAGAATAAGGAATGAAAAGACTCACTTATGGTTTTTCTTCAAAGTAATCAGTGATTCCCATGAGTAATATGCATGAAGATATGTAGGTAGGTAGATATAGAAGATGTATGAGAACAGTGCGAGTACTAGGAAGGAAAACTTCCACTGCTTTGAAAAGATCTCTTCCAAAAGGAAGGTAAATACAGTTTGGAATGTGCGCCTTCTCCCTTTAAGATGCTGGTTGTTTTGCCTCTGGCTTTTTGGGTCTAACTTTGGACCTAATTTCTGGCTGTCCCAGAAGAGTGCAATGTACCTCATGAGAGGGCTTTAAAAAAAGTTTTAACTCTGACCACTTCCATGCATTTGACTAATCCAGTTCTCTGATACAAGGTCAGTCTCGAGGACTGAATAGGGGAAGAGTATCCATGGCTGATAACATGCAACTGGTGAACTTCCAAGGGGAGCTCGTCTGCATCTGAATAAGGCTGGTTTAGGGCCACCATCTTCCAGCTGCAGGGCACAAAGCAGCCATTCCTCCTTGCATGCTCTGAGCTTTGATATTTAACATTTGAGGACTTTCAGATTCATTTTGTAGAAAATAAACATTTTCTACTTTAACTTGATATACAAGGAAATCTAATACATCAAATCAGATGCACCAAGTTAATTTCCTGCAATTAGGAATTATATAGTTGGATAATTACTCCACAGGGCCAATTGATTTATCCTAAAGCCTCTTGGAAAATGTTCTCATACATCCAGTTTGTACATCTTTATTGTAGCTTAATAAACAGAAAGCACACGAATATGTGCTGTAATGGTAAACCAGAAAGCCAGCATGTAAAATCATTTGGGATTTTATGTATAAGTCATCATTAAACTAGGATTTGCAATGAATATGTCAGATGTCTTAACACTGCTCCACAAGTGGTATAGAAAACAAGCTCCCCCCGCTCTAATGAGGCAGAGCGAAATGGGTGAATACATTTTGATACACAATGCATCACTGTCTGGTTTGTTTTAGTGAAACAGTAACCTCTCTCCCTTTTTCTGGGTAAATGCAGCACAATGGACTAAAGCCACATGAATCTATTATGTCTTATAGGGCTTTTAGCGGGAGTATGACTGTTTAACCAGGCAGTGACACGAGAAGAATTACTATCCGGCACTCCAGCTGAAAGTAGAGATTTTATTGATTCACCGCACTGGCCTGCCATTTTAGCTTTGATTGAGGGCCTTTCATGAATCCAAAAAGGTAGCACTCCTTCATTGAAAACAACAGCAGGCGGTCCAGCCTGGACTTAAACCATCTGCCAGCTTAAAAGAAAGATGAAGGTGTTTCCCAAAGCATCTACTAGCCTAGATCTATCCAGTAGATCTATCACTTCAACTATTACATATCCAGGCTGACATACAAGAAATGCTTGTGAAGTCTTTGACTGGAGGTATCATGTAGATCTAATTATCAAAAGTGATATAATCTGGAAACTAATTACACCCAGCAGCACAGTAGCTACAACTTCCCTCATTCAATCTCTCACTTCTGAGAGAAGTTATCTTCACATCCCAGAAACTGAGGGACACCCTTTTCTTTCCTTCTCTTTTTTATTTCAAAATCTGTTTTGAAGAATTTTGTCTTTATTTATTGTAGATCAGCTGTGATATAGAAACTTGTTTCAACTAGGTGTCTTCCTAAAAGCAGAATGTTCTATTTAAACAAAAGAGATTTGCATTCCCAAGCAAGTCCGAGTTCAAAGTGGCATGTGAACAGTGTACCTACTTACACTTCAGTTAGCTATACGTGTAGTCTTGGTTCCATGTGCTGCCATTTCATGCAAACACAAACGCATACTTCAGACACGGTTTGATACCTGTAGCTTTCCATTCTCAGACCTTGCTCTTCTTTGATCTTTAAAACCACAACTAAAAGTAATATAAAATACAGTTTGAAAAAAAATCCTAGAAAATAGCCATGAAATGATGTACAGTAAAATGAAGTATTTTGGAGTCCTGAGGTCATCTGACATCAGCCTGAAGTGTGTTCAATATAAAAGCTACCTAAAATAAGTATATCCAACTGCACTTCCTCAGAAACCTTTCTCTTAAAGGATACAATCCTGTTCACATCTGTGCAAGATTCTGAGGAGTTTCAGATCCTGAATGAGAACCATTGCACTGCTACATATTATCATACTTACCTAGTTCCTGCTCTGTCTTTAGAAAAATGGGAAGTCAAAATACCAGAGAAAGTCTGGAAAACATAGATACTGTGGAAGAAAGCATGGAGATACCCTCTGTGATTCGCTGGGAAACCAGTACCTAGCATACACCCAGAGCTAGCAACCCCCATTGCTTCCAGCCTGGTGCATGCAAAGTTCCTGGGGTATATCCCTACATCCTTCCCCACAGTGCAGGATTTCTGGATAGTTTGTTAACTCAGGTGGGCTTCAGCATCCCAGCAGACTGTTGCACTGGGAGATGTGGTATGTATCTCCTGTGGCACTTTGACCCCAGGTACTGGATGTAGCAGCAAGTTTATTTATGGCTAAAATGAAGCTTTGATAATACATTTGCCCGGCCCTGAGCCAAAAGCAATAAACTCTGGAACTCAGCACAGTTTATTCAATCAAAGCAGCATGCTAACATGGTCACAAGGCTTGCTTTCATCTATCAGTGGGGGCAGAATGAGACTGTGTCCACTCAAAATTAGAGCAGGGCAAGCACACCTCATTGCAAAGCCCCACCAAGCATATGCTCACATCTGCAGAGTGCAAACAAATCTGGGGGCTTTGCAGGAGCCACCCTGGTTACAGCAGTCTGTATAGGAAAATAAACCAGGGCCAGGGTGAGGGCTTGAGCCCTGGTTCCCAGTTGCCCATACTGGTTAATTCTTCTCACACTCACTGGTAAGCTTTGGCCCATAGCAACTTGCTGTCTTCCACACAATGCCTAGGCAACCTTAAGAGATTAGTGCAGACCTTGGATTTTCCTAAAGAGGCAGTTTGCCTGAGGCTGCTTTGGTTTGGAGAGAAGAGGTCCATGAACACAAGCCAGGTTGTGCCACTTCGCCTCAGAGGCAGCACTCAGTCCCTGGAGTCGGTCTTATTTAGCAGCAGAGCTGGGCTGATCATTTCGTATGGGGCTTAGCTCCATGCAGACCTCATCACAGGCTTCTGGCATTCCCAGAGCATGGACACACAGCACTCATGGGTCTGAGCTGCCTGCAGGGTAGAGTCATAGCCTTGGTTGTACAAAAACAGCTAAAAGGCTTCCCTAGCCCTGCTGGGCCAGGAAATGATCTGGTCTCCCAGTGCTGTGTCTGAAAGAATAAACCCAACCAAGTCGAACTGGTTATGCTCAGGGTCAGCCATGGTGGATCTGCACCCACATGTGATCAGTCCACAGCCTGGAGACATGGAAAGCTGAGGACTAAGTGCATAGCTATGCCACAGTTAGCCTCAAGAGCTTACAGAGAATGCAAAACAATTTAGACTGACAGGAAATTTTTCCAAGAGACACAATAGTTGCACAAAATTTGAAGGCTTCAGAAAGATCTCAGGAATCAAAAATAGCAGAAAATAACACAATGTATTGGCCCTTTTTCCTCTCTGCCAAGTTTCAGGCCAGAGCAATTACCGCAGGGCTATTTCTGATACACAGAAAAAGAAAAGTCAGGCTTGAAATAAGATCAACTCTTTGGGTTCAGCCCTGTACTCAGACAAAAATTAAGTAATATTTTGAGAACCTGGGTAGTGAACCCAGGGGCAATTGTGCCTGGCTGGAGGCAGTCTCTCCAGGCCATTTTTTTGCAAAGGCTCGACGTTTTGAGGCTCTGGGAATAGCCTGCTGTGGAAGTGTTACCAGACTGCCAGGGATGCGTGTCATTCCCTTGCATTCCACTTGCTGAAAATCACAAGTTACTGTCAGCTACACAGAGTATGTAATCTGAGAAAATGCCACAAATAGCAAGCTGTCAGCTCAGGAAAGATTAAGCCAAATGCTCTTCTGTGCCTTGCCACAGAAAAAGAAGCAGTGACATGACTGGTAGTGTTAGGGATCTCAGCTTCACTGACAGGACAGAGAAGGCTCCGCAGTAAATGTTCCCAACTGACTGGGTTCCTCTGAGCGCGTGGGTGCTGGTAAATGAGAAGCACCTCTCTTTAAAAGGCTCGGTACAGCCAAGGTGACAATATGCTGTGACTGTGTGCAACAGCACAAGTCCAAGTATCCACAAAAACTTCCTGGGTAAAATTGACATGTCCTGTGGCTTCTTAGACACTAAGTCATGCAGATATGCATAGTGGTTTTGATGTTGTTCTTAAGGGTTTACCACCTCCAGATCCACCTAAGCTGTACTGTGTCTAAATACTTTCCTTTTAATCCCACCTTCAGTTCCCAGTTGCTTTATGTGCCTTTGGAAGCTCTCCAGCAATCCCCATGACCTTTCCCATGCCAAGGGTTTTCCTGAGCTCATTCCCCTTGCTTTTTCTGCCAGACATGCAGGTCCACTTCTGAGAGCAACAATGGGAGCTCTGGACTTGCATGCCTTGTGCTGCACTGCCCTATCCACAGAAGTAGACCTGGTGGCTGTAGCATCAGGTGCCCATCTGGGCTGAGCACTCCTCCTCCTTGCTGGAGCATCATGAGAAGCACTGCTGGGGAGAAATTTAAGATAAATGTAGCCCTTGCTTTTCTGGGTGATGTACCCTCATATTCATGTGAGTGACATGCCGTGCTGTATTGCAGTCATGGTGTGTAACAGAGTGGAAACTTCCTTAAGATGGAAGTCTCATGTCCCTTTTCCCCAGGTTCTTATGGAGACTCAATCACTTTTATAGTTAATCCCATGCGGCCTGTCTCCAAGCTTTTTGAAACACCACAGAAGAACAGTAGTCTCAAAGTTCCTGGAAATTTAATTAAAATATGTGGCCTTGTAGAGACATTATTGACACCAGGGAAGGCAGGTCTGCAAAGTGAGGTCAGCTCCTATTAGACCCCGGAGAATATAAAAGGGACATGTGAGTTTATGGATGTCTAAATAACAAATTCACATTGGGGTTTGTACTATAACAGATGCTTCAGAAACTGCATCACAGTCAAGGCTTCTCTTTCGTGGATCCTCTGGTGTCACATCACAGTCCCCATTAAAAAGTCAACCAACCATGAAACAATAATGGGGCTGTATTGCCTCCTGTGCTCAAGCAAGTCTCATTTCTCCTGTGATGTAGGTAGAGCAGACAAGGAAATACACAGCTTGCTGGTTACACTAGGGAGACAGGAAAACAAATGATCTTTCACCAGATGAGATAAAATAATTAATTGTTTTTGTGAAGTGGATTCTTTAAACAGGGCTGTTGAGTGGTGAGTTCTGATAACTGCTGGAGCAGTTTCTGCAGCATGACAGCTATTCCAGGTGACATTCCCCACTGAAAGCTCGCAGGCAGAGTGTGAAATACATTTCAGTCTTAGGCAGTTATACACCATCCATGCAAATACACTGTCACAACCTTGTACAAGTGCTGCACAGGAGTGCAAATAGGCCTCCACAGGCTCAACCCTGCAAAGCACTGTGAAGTTCCCAGGTCTGAGTTCTCCTGTTATCTGCTAAGCAGAGCTGCACAAAATAGCATGCAACACTAATAAGAAATACACAGCTCCTTGCAAATAAGGACAATAGATACCTCTGAGATTGTCATTGCACCCAAGCTAATGAAGCATGAAAGAAATCACACATACAACCCAATACCACAGACTATACAAAAGAAATGCACTTTATCAGGGTCCATTGTAGTGGATTTTATTGCGTTGACATCTGGGTTTGACGTTCAGTCATTCTGCGACAGCGAATGCTTACAATGCATTCAGTGATGGACTTAGGGGGAGGCTGCTGTCGCCAGCTGGATGAGACAGTCACAGCTAGCCAGAGTATGCTAAAATATGCTGAGAAAAGTCCAGCACCAGTCCTATTTTTGTCATCCCTTCACCTCCTTGTTTGCTTCCAATTCCTATGCTTTATATTTCAGACCACATCCCTCAGGGACAAGAAGTGCCATTCCTTCTGTATGTCTCCTGTGCCCGAGGCAATGCAGGTCCCACCCTAGAAGAGCATCTATGCACTCTCACAGGGTAAGTGTTGGTGTGAGACAACAAAACCATCTTGTTATTTCATTGTTTTCAAACATCCAGCTCATAAGTATCCCTGTGTACCACAGCAACACCTAAATGGGATTCTGTTGCTGCAGCTAAATTTGTTCAAATGCATTTCACTTCCAAAAGGTACCAAAACTGTTCTCTTTCAACAATAGCCTCACTTTCACTAATCACCATCTCATTCAGACTATATTTTATACACTTCATTATTCAGTTTTGCCCTGATAATAACTAATGTGCCATTGTAGGCAAGAAGTAAAATGCTCTCCATTCCTAATGGATTATCTGTTTGTTTACATTATACTGTAATAGCTATTGATCTTCATACTATTATGGAATCCAGACAGCATTAGAAAATTCATTAATGATGACTATAGAAGCTTTAACCCCGTTTAAAATGTTCTTCACTTTCAGGCTATTCTACATGAATGACAACATCTATTATGAACAAAGGCACTGTAACCACCCCTAATTTGCAAAGCATATTATCTGTGATCAATACCGAATGATAGAGCACAGCTGACTGAAAGGACCAATTTTGGAATTCAAGCGACATATGGTTTAAATCCCACAGTAACCACCCTGCACTAACTAAACAATGAGGACATACAATCTCCAGGATTTCTAACGCAGTGCTCCACAATTAACACAGCTCTTCCCTTGGGAGTAATGCCACTATTTACATTTCTGGTTTTCAAGGACAGAGAAAGAGTTTGCTGTTTCCTTCATCAGATGTGACAAGGTGCAATGCATAATGAACAAAATGCCATAATTGCCCAATAAAGGAACTTTATTAAGCATATGGAGTAACTTTATAAAAAGGAAAAAAAAAAACAAACACCTCAATGAACATTTTGTTCTATCAAGGAACTGTTTTCAGTTTTGTTTGGTTTTTTGGTGTTGGATTTTTGTTTGGGTTAGAATTTTTTTTCATAAAAATAAACAATATCAATATTAACAAAATCACCCCAAACACAGTTGCTTCACAGAGCTCCTTCCAATAACACTGTTCTTACATGTCTTAATAATACTTTCCAGGAAGTCTGTTTGCTTTAGCTCTAACTTACTTTGAAAGATAGATAATGAGGGAGACTAAAAGTGCCTGGGTTACTGCTTCATTGAGATTCCATGACTGTTGTCCCAGCTCATTTCAAATTATATATTAACGACAAAGCATTATGAAAGGATTTTATTAAACATTAAGTACCTTGGCAAAATAACTAAAGGCATAAACCACAGCAACCTACATGACAATTACATATTGCAACTCTAAAAAAAGGAAGCATTTAATAATTATGGCTTTATATAATTCTGATACCTATAAAAATTCTGGACCGAACACAGCCAAAGTGTAACTCACTGATTCGTTGGGCATATAACAAAGATGAATTTAGTGCTGTGCATTCATGGGAATAGTTTTGCCTGTAAGAAACCAATGCATTTTTTTAGCAAGCCACATGTAAAGGGACTGACCTGTGCCACATAATTCACATTTTCATTCCCATGCAAACTTCCAAAGAAGGAGCTGGATGCATGGGTCTGCTTTGAGTGCATGTCTGCTGCAGTACAACTGGCCATATCCCAGTAAACCCCCTCTATAAAACTACTGAATATATATAGCTTGTGTCCCAAACTATAAGGATAGTCATTCAGTACATTTACACAGCAATGAGCACAATATAGTCTGTAGGGGTTGGTTTAATTGTCTCTGCCATGAGATGTGTATGACATAGGTACGAGGTACGTGCATGTGTCATGGCTATGTGCTGTGGTTCCCCACAACAGCTTGTTTTATCCCCTGTCACAGTCTGGTCATTGGAGGCTGGAGAGTTATTCTGCCTGCACCTGGCAATAGCAGGAGCTCAGACACTCAGTTAAAGGTGGGTCAGCTGAATCCCACCCAACTGAGAGGTATAGGTGCAAAGTGCATTATATATACTATCCATGGTAGCTCTTTCTATAGGAAGACCTGTTCAGAAGATTGCTGAGGTAGATGCAGAAGGCAGAGGGAGGTTATCATTACACAGAAATGGTAGCAACACAAAGGTCACAGAAGGGGCTGCCCACACCCAGTCTCCAGCCCACATCAACAAACAGAATGCTGCCACACTAACTAGACCCAGAAGCCAGGAAGAGCTATCAGATCCCACCACTTAGACATAGCTATTGTATGTCAAGAGATACATAAAATCATAGAACCATAGAATAGTTAGGGTTGGAAAGGACCTTAAGATCATCTAGTTTCAACCCCCTGCCATGGGCAGGGACACCTCACACTAAACCATATCACCCAAGGCTTCATCCAACCTGGCCTTGAACACTGCCAAGGATGGAGCATTCACAACTTCCCTGGGCAAACCATTCCACTTCACCACCCTAACAGTAAAGAATTTCTTCCTTATATCCAATCTAAACCTCTGCTGTTTAAGTTTGAACCTTGTCCTGTCACTACAGTCCCTAATGAATGGTGCCTCCCCAGCATCCCTGTAGGCCCCCTTCAGATACTGGAAGGCTGCTATGAGGTCTCCATGCAGCCTTCTCTTCTCCAAGCTGAACAGCCCCAACTTGCTCAGCCTGTCTTCATATGGGAGGTGTTCCAGTCCCCTGATCATCTTCATGGCCCTCCTCTGGACTTGTTCCAACAGTTCCATGTCCTTTTTATGTTGAGGACACCAGAACTGCACACAATACTCCAAGTGAGGTCTCCCGAGAGCAGAGTAGAGGGGCAGGATCACCTCCTTCGACCTGCTGGTCACGCTCCTTTTGATGCAGCCCAGGATACGGTTGGCTTTCTGGGCTGCAAGTGTACACTGCTGGCTCATGTTCATTTTCTCATTGACTAACACCCCCAGGTCCTTCTCTGCAGGGCTGCCCTGAATTTTATTTTAGCCCAACCTGTAGCTGTGCCTGGGATTGCTCCGACCCAGGTGTAGGACCTTGTACTTGTAGGATCTTGCACTCTTAAACTTCATGAGGTTGGCATCAGCCCACCTCACAAGCGTGCCAAAACAAGGTTAAGCTTCTCACCTACCAAATTAAACAGTGCATGCAAAAAATGTCACTCACTCCAGGTGGTCTCAATTTGCTCACATGAGACTGGGGATGTAAGGCAAGAAGCACTGGGAGTTCTATGGGCTAAAGCCACAGGTAGAGAGACAACAAAGGTGAGAGCTGCACTGGCAGAAACCCATATCTGCATGTTCTTGTAGATGTAGATATGTATATCAATTGCAATTTTCAGCATGAACTTTCTGATTTAAGAACAAATTTACACATTATACACAAACACATGCATGTGAACTAAAAGCACTCTCTCTCTTTTGTACATCACTAGCTTTAACAAAGACATCATTTCACCCCTTATGTATAACCAAAGTAGCTCATATTCAAAATTACGAACCTAAAGTAAAATCTGTTGGAAAACAGCTTGTGAGCAACACAATGGCTGAAATATATTGGCTTATATATAAGCTTGTACTTTGCAGAAATTTATATAAAGTCTCCAGTCTGCTTAAGGATCACAGATTTACAGAACAAAGCACAAATTCCACTCAGTCAAAAAGAGGCCAAAGAAAAAAAACTAGTAGAAGAAGATACCATAAAAAGAGTGGTCAAAAGTAACCAAAGCTGAACAGATCAGAACTTTAAAAAATCTTGCCAACAAACCCAACTCCTGCAAAAGATGCCTGGAAGCCCTGGGAATAGAAAGCTGATTCCTAGACAAATTTCAGTCCAGTCCAGGTGACATTGCTACATAAGGCAATCTGAGCATTTTCATGAGACCAGAAGAATAGCAGAAGAAAAGATAAATACTTAGCAGTCTCAGTCTTAACGTAACATTGACCGCACCAGCAATCATAACCTTCAACTACCTTGATATGCAAGGTAAGCCACTAAGAGGAGAAATTCATACATGGTGCAGATAATGAGGTTAATTTCAGTGAGCTATCATGGAAATGATTATAATACATTATCAGTACTTTGCTAAAATTCTTCTCAGTGTGGAAATCAATCTTTTCTTCTTCTTGGCTAGAGCTAGAGCCTGAGATTTATAAAGCCTTTTAAGGTGCCTCTAAAATTAATGGGGATTGGATGTCCTCATTACCTACATGCTTTGAAAAACTCAGCCAAAATGCATAAAATGCATAGACAGTGGCTATCATTAAGACCTCTCCAATTTTGCCTTTAAAAGTGGATAAGGATATCATCATGTTCAAATGATTCCCTGTAAAGAATTTAGCACCAGGAATATTTAGCAAACACTACAGTGCTCACTGTAAATTACTTTCAAAGGCAAGTGCAAGGACTTTAATGGTACCTACACTAACAACTGCATGAAGTAATACCGTGAAGTGAACCTCTGGGGACTAGTTACCAACACTGCAATCTGAAGGAATGGAATTCATTATATACCCTAAGTAGCCACTTTGTTGCTCCAGTTGCGAAAGGTCTGGTGAGAGTAGGTTATATATCCTTACAGTTAATTGTCTGCTGATACACATAGACTACAGTCCAGACACATGAGTGCAATGCAGCTGTTTGTGTTGCTTCTGTTAAACCAGTTGTTGAAATCGTGCCTAGTTCCCAGGCACCTGAAACCTCAATAAACCACCTCTGTTTCAGCATTGCCACCCTTCCAGACAAAAGCCATATGGCTCTGGATCAGCCCTCTTCCTTAGTCCCATTTTTATCCTTTTTCCCTATATTCTGTGCCAAAGGGGCATCCTTGCCAGCTGTCTCCTTCCCTAGTCTTGACCATTCCTCCTTTCTTGCCCCAGCTGGCTAGTAATAAGAATGTAAGCAAATCTTGTATCTGTTACAGTGGGGGTCATGTAAACCCTGGGCAAAGTTTTTACTGCTGTTGATACCCTGCTAACAGTACCCAGATGGGCTAACATATCTAGCTCTGGCACTGATATCATAAACATAAGCAATGCAATCAGATTCCGCAGTGGAGTGCAGATGAGAAAACCAAAGGAGAAAAGCTTTGGCCTTGTATAATTTCCATGATTAAAATCAACAGCAATGTTTGACTAATTGGCCCACAAAGGCCTTTCCATTGGCATAATTTAAATAAGCTTAAAAGCAGAACAAGATTAAAAAAACAACACCATTCAGCCTCCCAACCAGGTTACAGAGTCTCTTCACTGAGTTACGCAAGGCTTGTTTGTCTCTGCAACAGCTCCACACAGCTGCCCTAGCTTTTTGGTAGAGTGCCCCACTGAAACGTGAGCCTGATTAATGTGCTCACTGTCAACATCACCATCCCTTTCACCTCTGAACAGGGACATGGTAATATTAAGGGACTGCAAGAAGAGCATGAAAACCCACATTTTCCCTTTCCTGCTTCATATCTTCATGTATCTCCTTACCCCTGCACAGACTGCAAGTTGGGAGGCAGGAGAACCAGAAGCTGCTCAGTTACAATCACTAAGAGCAATGGGCAGACAGAATCACAGAATCCTGAGGGTTGGAAGGGACCTCAAAAGATCATCTAGTCCAACCCCCCTGCAAGAGCAGGGTAACCTAGAGTACATCACACAGGAACTTGTTCAGGCGGGCCTTGAATATCTCCAATGTAGGAGACTCCATAACCCCCCTGGGCAACCTGTTCCAGTGCTCTGTCACTCTTACAGTAAAGAAGTTCTTCCTGATGTTAACGTGGAACCTCCTATGCTCCAGTTTACACCCATTGCTCCTTGTCCTATCACTGGATATCACTGAAAAAAAACTAGCTCCATCATCCTGACACCCACCCTTTACATATTTGTGGTTTCATCCCCTTGCACTAATGCACAGGGCAGATGGAGTTTGTCCTGTATCTGCCTTCAGGTTAGCTTCAAAGTATTCCTCAAAAGAAGTCATGGGAAGGCTGAAATAGACATGGACAAGGCTGGGTTCTGGACATCCCCTTCAATACTATGGGTGAGATCTCTACAGCCTACCCAAAACCACTAGATGAGACCTTGACTGCATCTGCCCATCATAAACTGACTACATCAATTCAGTATGAGACAGAAAACAAAGCATTAGGCAAATTTTATGTAACTGTTGTTGAACTCACATTTGGGCCGGCAACCCAGCGGGTGACAGAAACCACTCTGGCAACTCCTAATTGGCCTTTGTACGGAGCAAGTCAAAGAGATTGGCCTGGGGCAATGTAATTAGCAAAGTCATTGGCAGCTTATGCCAACAGTCTAATTTAGAAAGTAATAAATAGTTAAAACAGCAGCCTCCTAGGGGCAGGAGCACGTAGGTATGAGGATGGCTGACACAGTGAAGCAACTATTGCCCAAGGTGGAACCAGGGCTGAGCTGCCACGAAGGACCTCACATGTCCCTCTGCCAGAGCGAGTATGTGCTCCTGGGATCCAGGGTGCTTGTCTAGACTGGATTGAGGCTGGGGCTCTGACTCGTGTGTTGTGCATCTGTGTGTGATAGAACGGAATTGCTGAAATAAAAATTCACTATCCACCCACTAAACTGCATAACTAGGTAGAAAAGTTTTAGATGGTGCTTTGCAGAGCAGTTTGGTTCCCTTGTCCACCCCATCCAGTGCCCCCAACACAGAAGATTCAATTGTGGTTTAAGCCAAGAGGATCTCCCAGGCTGTGCCCTTCCCAGGCTTATCACACCATGTGTCCAACGAGATGAAAACTGATGGGCATGGGCCCATCTGTCAGCTTGCAGAGCTGGGATTTGTGGGGAGGGGAAGTAGCAGGGAGGGAATAAAGAAAAGTGGGGAATGGCTCTGCTCTCAAACACCTTGCTCAGCACTTCAAGTCTTACTGTAATTTGCTGCTTAGAAGTTAATAGTAAATTATGGTCCCCTGTAACAAAGATGAAGCAAGGAAGTGTATGAGAGGCATGGTGCTTCCCAGGGCAGTTCCTGAGACAAGGCAGTTTCCCAGCTTCTGCATCGCTCAGAGCAGAGCCTTGAGATGCACGCTAGCCTGAGTAATGGGCCTGGTTCTGGCAATAAAGTGATTGTGGCAGTAAAGTGAAACAGCCATTATGTACTTGGCAACGGCTCTAGCCTTGAGATAACCTGCTTTTTAATTGAGCTGAGGAATGTTTTCATTCTTTCTCAAGTTGCTTATTATTTATGGGTACAATATGTAATAATAAAAATTACATATCTTGGCAAAAACAATGAGCAAGAAGAAGAACACTACACAGCGGGCGTATGTTTTTCTAGAGAGGTAGTCATCTATTTAAAGTACTATTGTGCTCTGTTTCACTGTGGCAAATACACACAGAAAGCAGCAGAATTCTAGCAATGTTTCTGCACATACAAAGAGACTCTGTTTAAAAGCACAACCTCTGGGTATGTACTGTGAAGTACCTCACCTCTGAGCCCCATACACTCATCAGTGTACAGACATCTCACAGTCAGAGATGCCGGTGCAGGGAATGGCCACAAAAACCACACCCCATGCCACTGCTCTGAAGTGTTCATCCACAGCAAAGCATCTTCCCACTCCTCTTTAAGAGAGCAGCAAATACTGCTCCCAGTTTCCTTCCAGGCTTCAGTGCACTGAGAACAGGCACAAGCATTATTGACAATTTGGGGCTGGTGGAAAATGTGCTGCCTTTATCCATTTTTAATTGCTGGAGACTGTAAAGTTGCTCTTTAGGAAATAAATACTTCACTACTTTCCTCTCCCACTCTCAGCATGCCAGCACATTTGGTTTATCGATGGGCATTTAATAATAACTTTCAATACCGGAATTTTCTCAATTGCTTCTTCAGATTTTTGCTCCAAACCACTGTGGTTGGAATACACATGGGAAAAGCTGAGCAAATGGATTTTGTGTAGTGTGTGTCTGCACAGAGAGAGAGTGAGAGAACAGAGAACCACTTAAATGATAAATATTCATTTTTTTAAGTCTTTGTGCAATAACCTCTTATCTCCAGTCCTGCTGTCACAAATACACTGTTTAACGCTTTGTGCCATGTTGTCATCTCTGAACAGAAAAAGCAGGACTGCACTGCACACATCATCTTAAAACTCTTTTGTAGCCAACAGGTCTGGCATTTTAAACGAGAACAAGGCTACCTCCAGGTTTGTTAGCCTGGGCCTACAAACAAACAGGGGGAGAATTGATTGAGGTGGAAAAAAAGGCAGGCTAAAAACAAGAAAGAAAAGGAAAGAATGAGAATGCTGAACCTGTAACATAAGTCTCATGTTTAATTAGGAGGGCTGAAGAATTACGGACAGGAAAAACATGTTTCTCTGTAAGTGGTTTTGAATAGCACTGAAGATGAATATAATAAGGCTGACAAATACACCTTGGAGGGTGACTGCAAGAATAAAATCGATTTATTTAATAATTTAGAAATTGCTTCCAGCCATATCTCCCATTAAAATCTGAAGGCCACTGTATTCTGTATTTCTTTGGTCTTTTTTCTCCCTTTTAGTTATGCTCCACCAGATTTAATAAATAAGTAATACATGGGGGGAAAACACTCATCTCAAGTGCTTTGCCACAACCCTGCAGGGCTCTTTGATTCTTTCTAAATCTAAATAGATCAAGTCAGGAACAATCATCTGCCTGGAGAAGAATGATGTTTCAGGGTTAATACTCTAAATAGAAGCAAAGAAGTCAAAAAAATAAAATTGTATTAATGACCATCAAAGACCAAGGGAAGTAGGCAACATGTTAAATGCATAATCTAATTCCCAAAGCCAAATGAAAAATCACCTGTATATGTAAACAGCAGACAGCAGCTATGCACTCTTTTGTAGGAAGAGATAGAGGAAAATAAGACATGATAAGAGTAATAATTAAACCAGAGATAACTTTTTTTAATTAACACTTGCTTTCAAACTTTCTTCTTATAAATGTTCCTACAGCTCAAACTTCTTGAGATTTTTCTGGCAGTTTTAACCATAATGGTTGCAGATTCTTGTTTTCACACTGTGCCTTTTAGAAAGAAAATATGGACAGTCTTGCTCGCCAATCAATTAAACATTGAGTACTCATCACCTTACTCATGGAAAAGCAAATGTAGTCCAGGCAAAACTCTTCTGCAACTATTTTATGCAAAATTCATGGTGTGAATTCTATAAACAATTCATAAAGTCAAGTATGAGCTTGATATAGGTGCATATCAGTAATGTAGGCCAACTTCATTTACACTGGAAAGTTAAACAAAGCACAGAAAAGTGCCTTTCTGCCCATTTGTGTCTGATGATAAAGCCAGCTGCGTGGTGACAGAGACCTGCCTTGGCTGCTCTGGCAGTTTGTTGCTTTCACTTGGTAGACCAGCAGAATAGTTGAATTCTAGTAAAGCAATAGCTATAACAATATTAATTAATTCTTTTCAGCCAAGTATTTCCATTTCCCCTAATATTGTTCTTTTAAACCTTTCTAAAACTAAATAAAATGGAGAAAGGAAAGAGAAAAGAACACGCACTAAAAGCCATTATAAAAGAACCAGCTGAATGGGTGTCTTTCAATTGATGTCAGTGGACTTCAGATAAATAAATGGGAAATTACGTTAGCGTGCTCTTACTTTTCCCAACATACCAACAAAAAGTAGCTCTTGAAAGAGCTTACATAATAGTCCCATGTGGATTTCCTTTAGCAACTAAGGCAAGGCAGCATTCTTCACCTCAAACTGCTGTTTGGCAAGCCATAACCACACAGCTGGACCATGGGAGCAGAGCCAGTGGTTTTTACCCATGACGTAATTGCATGATTCGGGTGGGACCTGAGCCTGATTACACACTGTAACCCCATTGTCTTCATGTCCTGACACCTTAGCTTCTCATTTCCATACCTTAGGGTTCTCAGACCCTCTTCCTACAGCCTTGGTAAGTGCATAGCTTTATCCCCATAAAGTCTGGGGGGGAACGAGCCTTTCTAGCTGCTTAGCAGCATGGTCTGTTCAGTCTAAGAAAGGAGCTGATTCCACACCTCCTACCCCAAAACACACACTGGTTTTTGACCACTGTGAACAAAGCATTTCTGACCAGACAAATTGATGTCAGAGTTTCCCTGGCAAGTGACAGAGCTTGGAAGAGATTTTGTTAAGTCAAAAACTTGTGGGTAAGAAGAACACGGTGATGCAAGAAAACCAAGCATGGCCCCTTTGCATCCTCATCTCTGGTAAAACGCAGGCTTGCACCCCTGAGGCATGTGATGTTTTAAGTCCCTTTTCTTAAGGATAGGGGCAGTTCCCTTCATTCTTGCAGTCCTAAGGGGAAGACAATGTGGGCTGTATTATAGTCCTGGTGGTACAGAGGCCAGGACAAGGCACCAGAACAAGGCTATGTGGGTTGATGGGCAATGTGGCACTCACCCTTGAAGACAGCTCCAGTTCCTTTTGAATAGTCTCACAGTGCTCTCTGCAAGAGCTTTATTCAGGTCTTTAGGGGCTCTCTTCAGCCATCTCCGAGAGAAGCCAGCATAGGTCATGCAGCCTACAACCTTTTGAAGTATTTCTTCCATTAGGAGACCCGTGAGAACGAGTGCTTAGGGCAGACCTTTTACAGCAGTAAGCAAACACCAAAACCATCTACTGATTGTTTCTTGTGCTAATGTCTCATCAGGAAATACAGAGAACTAATTTTTGGGGAGAGGAAAAAAGCAGATGATAGATAGGTAGCAAGCTTCCCTTGCCTCCTCTATGTCAGATATCTTGCTCCCTTGTCAGGGTTGGCCCCAGCAAGCAGTGCAGTGGCTGTGGCCAGCATGGCCAGTGTGCCTCATTTCAACAGCCAGCTTCCCTTATAATCCTGATTATTCTTTAGAGCTGACATGGGGGAGGGGAAAGAGGTGGATTTTGCTGCTTTTTGTGCCTGTGCAAGGCTGTGTTTTCTCTCTTGTCTGCACAGGGGCAGGCTCACTGCTCCTGTGTGTGATCTGCAAGAAACCCAGCAAAAGTGAGAAGGAGGAAAAGGTATTGCTGTAGCAAGTAAAGGACAAAAGTGACTTGGTTGCTACTGATGCTGCTGCAGAGTTGCTAAGAGAAGGCACAAAGCCCCTGGACATTACCACTGAAAAGTCATTAAGAAGCTCATGGCCACATCCCCAGCACAGACTGCAAGTACTCCTCTCCCAAGGACATGGGGGGCTCAGGACAAGGAGGGAGAGGGGCTGAGGAAAGAAAAAGAGAGAACAGTTTCTTCCCCAAAGGGTGAAAAATAACTGGAAAGTGGTGGGTAGAGCTCAGCACAGGCAGGCTGTGGGTCTGTTGTGGTGGGTTTCTTTCTGGTTATAAAGTTTGTCCCTCCCCTCAGGATATTCTCTCTTTTTTTCTCTTTTTTCCCTTTTTTTTAAGTTTTATTCATGAGTTGTTAACCATTTTGTTTAGCAAATCGGTTTATCCCAATGACCTTTCCCTGCTTTAATTTTCGAGATGGCAGATGGCTCTAAAGAAATCCCCCTTAAATGCAGACCCAGACCCAGCCTGTTTTTTCACACACTGGACCTGCATCAACATGCCAAGCACAGCTCCAGAAAGAAGACAAAGTCACCAAGAAAGAAGTGGGGAGGAGAAGGAGGGGGCAGCAAAGAGAGAGAAAGTAGACAGAGTCCAGGTTGATTATTTATTGCATTGTTAATAATCTGGGATTTCTTTCCAGTGCCGTTTGCAACCCCCCGCCACTACTGGCTGCACGCAGGCAGCAAGCCTTGTGGAGGATGTCCTGCAGGACTGGTATCCCCAGGTCTCTGTTCCAAGAGGCAAACACTGGAGGGAGGAGAAACAGCTGGGAGTGAAGGACCTGTGCAGGAATGAAGGACTGGAATGGCATGCAGCAAGCAGAGGCAATGCTGAACCAAGCTGAGCAGCTGCACTGGTATGAAAATACAGAATGGGAACAGTGGGTTTGAGCAAAACACAGAAAAAAGCAGTCTGAAACCCTAGCACTTTGAACTGCCTGCTCAGCCTCATGGTGACTTCTCTCATCTGGCACTCATGCAAAGGGCAAAGAGTCTTCCTAAATGTGCCCTACTGCAAACTTTGTAAAAGACCTTACAGCCCCACCTTCTGCTTCCCCAACACATTTCCAAGCTTTAGCCCATTTAGTTACCACAACTAAGTGAAGTTGATGAATAAGTGAAGCACATTCAAGAGCTATCATTTATCTCTTCCCAGCTGGCAATTTTGTGAGAAATTCTATACAAATTGTCACATCTCCTATCTCTCTTTCTGGGTGTTAAGTAATACCACCCAGAGATGCCAAATTCCAAGAAGCGATTCTGTTCATTTTAGTCCACCATCAGGTTGAAAATGTGGTGCGAACAGCGATTGTTCCAACGAAAAGACAATGTAGGGATGAAATGCATTCAGGTTTTACAGCACTAGATTACTCCCTGACCATGGCTTATATCTAAAATGAGAGAGCTTAAGTAAGGCTTGCAAATGGCAATGTGAGCTCCTGACTCTTTCCAGTCTCCAGAGGGACTGTACAAACACATTTCTGCTAACTATTTAATCCTGTGATTCTTTTAAGCATTTAAGTGAACACTATCAACTTTCCTGGCTGGATTTGGTCATTTTGAGGAAGAAAACTGGGGGAAGGATGCAACCACATCATGTGATATGCCACAACCTCCCATGCCAGAAAGGAACAAAGGGAAAGGCATTTTCTTCCCTCCCTTTTATTCAACCCTATGGACTTCCATGGGGTGAGCACACCGAAGTGTTTTGCTGATCCAAGTCCTTTCAACAGTAACTTCAGCCTGTAGCCAGGGTAAAATCATTGGCCTGCATCACAAAACATTAGTTTATGTGTTGCACTGCTGGGACTAGATTGAGCAAGATACCAAAACCAGCAGTCATAAGCCCTTTTTGCCTCAAGAAAGATGTATGTTATGGCTGGAAAGATGCAAACTGTTAAGGTCTCAACTTCTTTGTGGAGTCTCTTAGGTTTTTTTTCATTCTGCATGGTTTGGTTTCCACTTGGCTTAATCAAAGTTCTATCCTGAGACCAGCAAGACAAGCAGAGGAAAACAGAAGGGCTCCAACTGCATCAAAGTATCGATGAATCTCACCTATGAATCCCACAAGTGCCACTATCACACAGGTCAGTCCTAACCCACACACAAGGGAAATATTTCTGTTTGGAAAGATGCAAGTTACTACTCCAGAATAACAAAATCAACTGCCCTAAAACAGCCTGATGCAAGGTAGTGCTTAACAGACCTAAATAAAGTGGCCACAGGAATGTTCCCCCACTATTTCCTTAAAATGGACAAAAAAAGTTCTAACACCACTGAAGTACAGAGCCAGGCGGTTGACTTCACTGTTTTGTCTCATGTCTACCTTCACATGAACTGTTTGCCCAGCTCAAAACACGCTCCAACCCTGCTACTATTGTGGTTAAGTGACCAGTTTCCCTCCAATGACTTACCTGCAGGGCACAGGAATTTTTTATTTTTCTTTAATTTTGTTTTTTTTTTTAAATCCCCAAGTGGATTGTGATTTCCTCAAATGCTTCCATTCAAACCATTTTTCCCCAGTGCTTCTGTGTAATGTCAGTCAACTGAGATAGTCCATGGTTATTTCTGTTCCCCAGTGCAGCTCAGAGTTCTATCAAACCACTGTGTCTTCTATGCGCTCAAGGAGAGGTAGCAGCAAAACAGCATTTGGAAGTTTTATAAAATATTAAACCTCCTGCTTTCTAGGCCACACAGTCCTTGCCTGAGGCAGCATTCATATAAAAAGTTAAGCTATTACAAGATTTATTGCTTAGATGCAAAGTAGCACAAAAAATTGAAGTCTATGTCTCAGCCAGTTGGAACACAAACATATTCCTCCTCAGGTGCCCTGGACTTTGCCGGAGACAGGCAACAAGACAAATGCAGTAGGCCCAGTGCAGATCAGCCTGTGCTAAAATAGAAGCATCAGCCTGCACGCACTCATGCCATATAAAATAACCAGATTAAAGAGGAAGCAGCAAGCCACAGTTCGCATACACTGTGCAGCTGCATCAGTGCGAGAGTTTGTCATTGCAAGCATGACACCAGTCATTAGAACGAAGGATCTTGAGAGTGGAAAATAGGAACTTTCAGTACATATACTTCACATTAATCCACAGGTCCTTCAGTCACAATAAGTTTAACCATACTGTGTTCCAGATGGGCAAAAGATGTGTGGTATTTGGGATGGGAAATTACTGGTATGGCCTCATATGCCAGCTATGTTCAGCACTGACATACGGCCCAAGCTTCCCAGAGGCTTCTCAGCAAGACATGTGTTCCTAAGACCTAATGCCTCACCCCTCTGTGCTACTCAGTTTCTGTAGGCTGAAGGGTGATTTTTTTTCCATTACATTCACATCAGGAATACAGTTTTATGGGAACTCAGAATTGAGAGGACCGTTTTCAAGTGGTTTTATGAAGACATACGGAATCCAGGTCCCTCTATAGCCCCAGTGAGACTTCTTCTATCATAACTATTGCACATTACCTTTCTTCCTCAAACGGGGTAATTCTCCAGTGCTTGACAAAGCTTTCAGCTCAACACTGCAGAGAGACAGTAGCATTGTGAATCTGTTATGCCACCTGCTTCAAACTGAATACTGTAAGAAGATGAACTGTGCATTTCAAAAAACAGAAATTGTCTTCACTGGTCATACCATACCCTCCTCAGTGGAAAGCCACTGCATCCAGGGAAGAGCTGACACATATCCTAGAGCAAGTTTCATCCATTGGGAGTGTCATGGTGCCTCATGTACAAAACCAGAGCCAAAACATTCACCAGTTGCTAAAGAATGAACATTCACATTTTCACATGTGCACACTTACATGCAACATACAACAGTGGCAATTTTTTAAGTCAAAAGAACATTTGTGTTATCTCCAACCTTGATTTAGCAATAAATCACCACAGGCTGAGGCTGGAAGAAACCTCTGGGGTCACCTCATCAACCAGTGTCTCAGACCTTAATGCTCAAAATGATCACCAGCTTCCACCTTCACTACAACTAGCCTGTTTCACCTGGCATTGAGATGAAGAGCCACTAACTTCATTTCAACTGAAAGAATATGTTGTGACTCCACCATCTCCAAAAGTCTACAGCTGTGCTCTCTGAAGATAAAATGTTAGCTTTTCTCCTTGTTTCCTATTTGTAGAAAATATCTTTTCTCTCTTTGCATTGTCAGCCTGACAATTTGGTCCTCTGACCTCAGAAAGTCTATGTTCTACAGTAGTGATCCAAAATTTGACAGCATCACATATGATTGACGTCTCTGTTGGACCATCACTGACTACAGAATCACAGAAGACTGTGGGTTGGAAATGTCCAACCCCCTGCAATAAACAGGGACAGCTTCAACTAGAATGGGTTGTTCAACAGAGACCAATCCACTTTGACCTGAGTGTTTCCAGGGATGAGGCATCTATAACCTCTCTGCATATCTGCATAACCTGTACCAGTGTTTCACTATCCTCATCATAAATAAAGGTCTTCTCATATCTAGTCTCAATCTCCCCTCTTTTAGTTTAAAACTGTTACCCCTTGTCCTATCACTACAGCCCCTGCTCAAAAGTTTGTCCTTATCTTTCTTATCAGCCCCTTTTAAAAGCTGAAAGGCTGCAATAATGTCTCTCTGGAGTCTTCACTTCTCCAGGCTGAACAAGCCCAATTCTCTGAGCCTTTCTTCATAGGAAAGGGTATCCAGCCCCTGGAGCATCTTCGTGCTCCTCCCCTGGACTCACATCCGTATCCCTTTTGTGATGGGAGTCCCAGAGCTGAATGTAGTACTCCAGGTGGGGTCTCGCCAGACTGAAGTAGAGGGGGAGAATTGTCTCCCATAAACTTCTGGCCATGCTCCTTTTTGATGCATCTCAGGATACAGTTGGCTTTCTGGGTTGCAAGTGCACATTGTCGACTCATCTTCATCTTTTCACTCACCAGTATCCCCAAGTCCTGTGCAGGACTGCTCTCAATCCCTTCATCCCCCAGCCTCTATTGATGTTGGTGGATGTCCCGACCAGGTGCAGAACCTTGCAGAGTACATCCATTAAATCCATATCTCTCCAGTTTATAGGGAAGGATGTTGTGGAAGACTGTGCCAAAAACCTTGCAGAAGTCCAGATAGATGACATCTGTTTATATGGGTAACCAGGATAACTGTACCTTTTGAGGCTACAGAAGGGAATTATTGCAGACAACTTAAAATGAAGTAGAGATGAGGGTTGTGCATAACAAAGGTTTAGAATAGTCAGTTCCTGGAACATGGAAAGTAAGGTGTTCCTTACTTATCTTAAAGTATTCTTAAAGAAGTGTTCATAGTGCATAACACAGAGGTGTAGTTTGTCATAAATAAGTGAACACGGAAAACAAAAAACTAACATTTGTAACAAAACTCGTATATACCAAGGAAAAATTCTACTGCTGCCTTGGCACTGCAAATTTAAATACACTGCTGCAGTTCTCTCTGTCACATTAGTTGACTAACATCTTGAGAAATATTTATGTGATTGAGGATTTGCAGGATCAGGCCCAATATAAATAATAATAGGATCACTTAGGCAGAGCTTTACATCTGTACAAACACTGTCTAATGAATTCCTGATGGAGTTCTGCTGTTGACTAAGGAAATCATGTGAGAACCTCCACAGTAAATGAAGCAGCAACACATTTTGGATCAAAGGAAATTGTACAGAAAAGCAAACTAATATACAAAGGGCTGCAGTCATTCTTGGCATATTTCCTTTTAAGTCATCTAGACCTTCTTTAGGCACTGGCACTATTTACTTTATAGCAAAGCCTCCTGGCCTTTGAATTGAAAGACCTTCAGTCTTTGATATCAGAGCTCTCATGTTTAACCAAGGGGACAGTCATCAGGGGGAAGAGCATGATATGTGCAAACTTCAGCTCCATACAGTGTGAACTCTTTAATACAGAGGTGACCTTTTCATTCTGCTATCTTGCAGTGTAAGCACAGAAAGGCCCCGGTCCATGCCAAAGACTCCTAGGCATTCAGGAACACAAGCAAATAGCAACAGCTCAAATGTAACCAGGGTATGACCATACTGAAACTAACACCAAATGTGTAGCTGTGTGCTCTTCTTGAAGCCAGTCTCTTTGGAAAGTGACCTCTTTTCTACACAGCTTTAGAAACTGCAGCATTTACTGTGACTGCAGAAGCTGTATGCATTGTTAACCTCCACCAGACCCTGCTCTGGCTTTCTTCTTCTTCAAGCCACATGCACAAGACCAGATAAAGGCACAAATGGTATTTTCAGACTCAGACCATAAGGGAGAATTGTCCTGGATCTGGTCGATTTGCTTGCCAGATGTCACCTGAGGTTCCCCCTCTTTTTTGACACCCTCCCATGTCCAGAGAGAGTACGGCCCCATGCTGGGCTAGAGACAAGAGACATCAGGGCTCATTCAGTTCCCAAAAATAGGCATCTAGCTCCATTTGAAGCTCCCTCACTACCCACACACAGATGTTTGGCATGACACAAGCAGGATTGGAAACCTGTATCCTCTGAAACCAGCTGTATGGGATGTCCTAGGGCAGCACAATAAGGATGTACACAGCCATGCCAGCAGCTGAAATGAGTCTGTAGGGTAGGATTCATGTTCCCTTGACTTACTGAAGACTTCTCCTTGAATATAATGGGACTTTTAGATCCACAACTGACGTTTAGACACTCAAACATAGGGCAGTATAAACTGGAGTTCAACATACTTTAGTTCCCCAAGGCTGGATTTCAACCCTTAATGCTGACAGGTCCTTGAGGGCCCAATGCACAAGGCTATTCAATCCACAATCCAGCCAGCAAGAAGCTGTCTCTCCAGATAGCATGGGAACTTCTCGTCTGTACTGTTGGAAGCCAAACAGCAATGTGCCTCCTAATAAGTAAACACACAGATTCTTCACTGGAGCTAGCTCCTCATCAAGGATGAACACTGGAAATGCCAAAACGTGAATGAGAGCAATCCAAAAGCAAAAACAGGCAACAAGTTTTGTCTTGGATGAGGACCTGCAGAAGAGGGCCCTGCAGAAAGGTTAGAAATGCCTGTCTCAACAGTGGAGATCCATAACACCTGTGTCAGCATGCACCAGAAATGCAGGTGATGCTAAAGACATGGGTGAGTAGTGCTGTACTTCAAGGAATCTGGCACCCCCAGTGATGCAAAACTGTTGAGTGGTGAGATCCAAACAGCATAGGCCATCTGATACAGATCCCAGCCTGTAAGGATATAAATATATGGATGAACTGTCAGTCTTGGACCAAGAAAAAGGGAAGAAGTAGTTACCGCAGTTACAGATCAAAGCAGCAGCAAACTCCTGACTTTTTTTTTTTAAACAGAGAACCTCAGCTACTGTCCAGTAAAGCAATCAAACTGCCTGCAGGGAGAAAATATAGAGAAATCATTTCTCACCACTTTAATGCTCTAAAATTAGCATTTCCAGGAAATAAGCATGTAAAGAGAGGAGATTATTCTTGGCATCGAGTTAAAAAGCAGTAGATAATGTCACCTGAGCCACTTATACTGACTGTAAAATAACTAAAATATACCAAGGGAGTAGTTGGGTACCAAAAAGGGCCCTGCTAACACCACATTTGAAAAACAAAGGACATGCCATCAAATGAGCAGGAAAATATCCTGAAGGTTTAAAGGAAGGAAACAAAATCCTGAGAGGTAGCAAGAATATATCTATTCATGGAATTGGTAAGCAAATCTCCAAGGCATGTATACTTCTGAACATAAAAATAAAACCATAAATAAAAGGATGAAATACAAGAGCAAGGAACTAATGAACACAGCTTCTTGGCTTGGCTCAAGGGCCTCTTTGAACCAGTTAGAAACCCCTCAGCATTTGGAGATCTGACCAAACTGATGCAAATAGCAAACATAAAGTACAGCAAGCAATAAGTGAGGAGTGAATGAGAAGAGGCTGTAAGAGTTTCACAGAGAAGCAAAACCTAAAAGTCATAGAAGCTCTTATAAACAAGAAGACAGTTTCGGAAAGCAAAATGCCTGTTGCATTGTCAAGGATTAAAAGAAGTGGTTCATAGGCAGAGCTAGAGAGAGCAGGAGCCATAGAAGGGGTCTCTAAATTATCACATGGCAGATTTCCTTCATGGATGGATACTCTCAGCATTTCAAGGAACAGTCTTTTATTGTAATTTTTCCAGTATGTTTTAAATGGCTTTATGGATTACATGCCCAACCCCAAATGGTTGAGCAAAGCTTACAGAAACCAGTTATTAGTTATTATTATTGCTACATGCACATATTTCCAAACCACTAAAAAATTGCCATCATATTTCAATGCAGCGTATTTCTTCACAATCAGAAAACATAGTGGCACCAGACACACTGAACAGAGAAATGTATTTTTTTATTGTGTCATGGTAATAATTGCCTGCACTGCTTTATATGAATTAAATATTTAAAATATCATCATAAAAATACCTATCCTTTAATAGGTATTATCCTCTCCCACAATGGAAGCAGAGGTCACAGAACACCTTCCTTTCCTTGTTATCGACACTGCTAGAAGCCAGGCTAATAACTTTATTGTCACTGCAATATTTCTACAGGGTTTTGCAGGTGCCTAAAATGCAGATATTAACCCCTGTTTTAAACATTCACTCAGCAGCATAAGACTGAAAACCCTCTCTTTAGAACTTCACATAAGGTGTCTGGCCTGAAATAAAAGAGCTTTTCCAGTTTCTTGGTAAGAAAGAAAAAAGAAGTTCTTTATCAAAAGCATATTAGCATATTTTGCCTCATTAATAACTTCACTGCAGCATTAATTTGCTTAATTATTGCACTTAGAATTCAACATGGTTGCTAATTAATTCAAAGGCTGGATTAAAAAAAGAGAAAAAATTTGGAGTCATAACACATACACACACACAGCCCCGCTTTGTGAGCAGGCTTTTTGGAAATAAGTTTTTTGTTCTGTTCCATGAAACACTAAGTCTGTGGACACAGTAAGTCAAGAGTTATCTTTTCAATGATTTATTTTAATACATTTTCCCAGGTTTGCCCATTTAGGCTTCTCTCCTGATGAATCTTCCCATAATAAATGGGGTTAATGCTTCTCAACAGCCTGCTATCAGGACTTCCAGCTCCATTACCCACTATTAAGACCTTGTTCTCTCCCTCTGCAAATCTTTCTTTCTATTTTCCTGGCAGTGCCCAACAGGGACACTAAATCCTTAGCAGGTCATTTGAACAGGGTTCATTTGCCTCCAAACAGACCCAAAATTACCTTCTCGTAACCCAAAAGAAACAATAGACAAGACATAAAAAAACAAAAACAAAACTCAAAAAAAAAAAAACCAAAACACAAACCTGTAATCCCAAAACACTCTCCATTTCCTAAAGTCTTTCACTGTAAATGATAAAGAAAATCTTGAGGTATTTGGGTCACCCTTAAAATACTCAACATCAGAACTGGGAATGGTATTTCAATGGAGCATCTTCTTAACTGCTTGTTTAACAGTCTTACATCTTAGCAAGACAAAACCATCACAAACCAGTTAATGGTCCAGGGCTACTCTGAGCTGACTGTCTCTCATGTGCTGCCCAATAATGCAGGGGATGCTTACAGTGGTGATACAGTGAGGTTCACAGAGGTACAGTTGTGTTAACAGAAAACCTTAACTGCATACGGCCATACCACAAAACAACCATTTCCAGTCCTGTTACTCAAGCTGAAAAAAACTAGTTACAGATTGGTATAGCTGGATTGGTCACCATGCTGCTATTTGATTGCTGGGGCAGCCTGGCACGAGCTGCTTCAGCCTTTTAGCATCCTCATCCATTTATACTTTGTCATGTACCAGCTTGGTGAGACAACGAACAACAGAGGTTTTCAAGGTGCTGGCCTTAACTATCCACAACTTTATCCCTTGGTATGTTTCTATTTAGACAACAAGCTTGCTTACTCACAGCTGCACATTTTAAAGAGAGGTTTTAGGAATGGAGATCAACAGAATCAGATTTAGATAGCTTAACATTTTGAAGCCTGGCATTATAGCTCATGCTATGTTGCAAGATAACTGTGTCTAACAAGTCCCTCTATACTGGTAGTAGCTAGACAATGACCAGAGACGTCACCAATACAGTGGTGATTTTGTTAGGATTTTTGGTATCTAAAATGGGACTTCAGTGAAATTGAAAACCAACCCCCCTAGCCCCATTCAAGAGCTATTTAGCCCTGTAAATACTTAAATTCAGCAGACTTTCAGTTTCCAGCTGAAAACATTATAAAACATTATAAAAATTAGATTTCTGTTTCCTGGCAAGCCTGGATCTGCTCTGGGAGGGAGCTCAGACTCATAGATCATCAGAATGCCGAAACAAAATACACACAAAAAACTAGGTTGCCTGCACAGCCCTCTCTCCAAGGCATATTCTCAGAGCATACCTAACACTAATGCAATTCAAGTCCTCGCAAAATGTACCCTGAGGCCTCTTACTCTTAAAAAGGATCTGGAAAACAAGATGCTGAGGGTACCCTTATTCTATATAGCACCCTGAAGAGGCTTTAATAGAGGTTCACACTGTTATCTTGCCTCTCACATTCTTGTTCCTTCTTCCATCCCTTCTCCCTAGAGTCATGTATAAGGCATTTTTTTTCCTGCATCGTGTTCTTTCCTCACCTCATAAACCCATCACCTGGTAGTTGTGTCTTTTGTGACCTGCAGATTCAGATCTCCCTCTCCAGCAGAGCAGAGAACCAACCTGGGTCTTTAACTGCTTGTACATATGGCATAACCAGGCAGCTACCATACAGGGGACAGGCTCTTCATCATGTTCCAGGTGTCTTTTACAGCAAAAGAATAAGCTTCATCCCTTCCTTTAATACAAGAAATAAAATTAATAGTTAGAGAACCTACTGTGATGTGATAGATGTTCTTTACTATGGCCAGGAGATGGGCACCTCAGGGCTGCAGGTTGGGAGTATTTCAGACACCATGCAGTTCTTCACCACCCATTCCCAGCTCACAGGCCTGGTCACGCCATGCCACAAACATCCCTCTGAGAAGCCAAGCCCATAGCTACATTTGAGAGCTCTGGCCGTGCAACTGAAGGATGGCCAGCAAAGCACATGCATATGAGAACTTCTTCCACATCTTGCCTCTGGTTTTGGTGCACTGTAACGCCCCAGGCTGGAAATTCTGTAGCAGTGTCACATTCATTACAAAAATGAAGGATGTTAAATTACACATGAGGATGAATAATGAGAGCACACACTCTGTTATTTATCTGGCTTTTTAAACCATTTTACATATTTTATATATCAGACCACTTTCAGAACAGAATAAGCCATAAATTTTTTGTGCAGCTAACTCAGTCTCTGCATCACCGGAACTGCCAATGTACCTTCCTCTGGGATAATCTGGTATCCAGGAAAGAATAAGGTAAATTTGGCACCACCTGGATGTCTCTGCTGAGAAGAAAGCATTAAAAAGAGACAGTTTTGCCATGTAAAATGTTAACTTACAGTTGCTGCATTGATCCAGTGTGTGAATGAAGCCATTCAAATCCCTTTAAAGGAAAACTATGGCTTGAGGCTATCTGCAATCACAGACAGTCTACTTTGGGGGGCGGCTTCCTTTTTGACTGTTTGTGAGGGAAGCTGGTCACAATTCTGGGCCAAGCTGTAGCATTCCCATCAAGTTCCTTAGCAAGGGAATTACAGACCAGACACCCAGAGCAAGCAGAGAGCCAACACTGAGCTGAATTAGCAAAAGGTCTATTTAAGGAAACATGTCTAGCATCTGTTTTATCGAGCATATGTACTCTGCTCGTTGCTGTGCACCATTAAGACCTTTCACGCAGAGATTGTAAGACACACATGAGCACTGCAGAAGCTACGAGTCTGCTATTTTTTCCTTCTTTACTTTGCCTCATCAATACTTCATTCAGGACCATTCTAGCTTTAAATCAGCCCTGAGGTAAAAAATAAAATCACCCTGGCAATGGTCTGAAGGACAAGAGGGCAAGTTCCCCCTGGGAACTTTCGGGTGATTAACAGGCATCATGGATATGACCTTATTTCAGCTACAGAAGCCTGGATAACTGAGGACAGGCATACTCTGTTATACACGAAAACACATGTTTAACCACTGTTAGTAATGACAGGATCAGACAAGACAGGATACTCTCTCCTTTGGCTGTGTTGATCCCAGCAGGTGAATGCCCTGAGCCAGCTTGCCCTCCTGCAGTCTGAGGGAGATCACCCAGTGAGAGAGCAGTCATTCCTTCCACCATCCCATGTTTCTCAGACAGCAGCAGTTGGGAGCATCTTCACCAAATGCTAAGCCTCCTCCCCATCCTTCCTCTATAATGGATGAGACAAAGGAAACCCCATGGAGCAGCCCTCTGCCCATGCTCCTGGTCCCCAGCTCTTCAAGCTGAGAGAACCTGGCGAGGAAGCTTTCTCCTAGACTGAAGTATCGCACATCGCAGTATGTGGAGTCTGGTGAAGGCAAAATCAACCCTGCTCAAGCATTGCACAGTCTCACTGCCTCATTTCTGGTTTGCAGATCCAAAAAGCACACAGGCCAGAAGGTTAATATAAAATAACTAAAATATTCAGAAGCTGGCGGCTGGATCTCCTTGGGGTTCACAATGGGCAGATCAGCCACTCATTGCTTTCATTATCTGGATTACAATAAAAAGAAAGAAAAAATGGTAGAGGCAGACACTTCCCTGCAGACTCTTTGCCCAGATGTTAAACCAGCTGTCTACAAACCCCACACAGAGGCTTTGCTGCCAAAGCCAGGGCTGATGACAGGAGATGGAGATGTGGCCTCTACTTTTCCCCCTCATGCCAAAACAGACCAAATGATGTGTAGCACAGCACAAATCCACCACAGCAGATGCCACTCAAGATACCACTCTGCAGAGCCCCACACCCCCATCTGTGCCATGCCCCTCAGGGTTTAGAGGTGACCTCCATCGTCTGCACCAGCTCTTGCTGTGGAGCTGGAGAGGCAGAGCCACGAAGACCATGAAGGTGTGGGGCTGTGGGGCCCATTCCTTGCATTGTCTTCACCCTGAACTGCTGCAGTACCTTGCTCACCCCCATCCCTATACACATCTCACAACTCCTTTACTTCCCACACCACTGCTTCAAACTGCCATTCTGACCCTCCTCCAAAGACTTTTCACCCTCCTTCTGTTAAGCAATCTCCTTGCCTTTTACCCAGAACACATTTCTGATCTGTATTTAAAGCATGCTTCTCATGAGAAATGCACTTAGCTCACCAGGCAGGGCAGGAGAGGTTGCTCAAATAGACACCTGCACTGGGGAGAGAATAGCTTTGTCTTCTGGTCATCCATCATATTCTGGGACACGTGGACTATTCAGCAAACCCTCCTCAGAAGTCCCTCATGTCTCTGAACTGAATGGCTGACACTCTGCAACCTACTCATCTGCAACATGCTGGCATTCATAACAGGTAAATAAAAATATTATTGCCAAATGCTTCTACCTTCTCATTTCTAAAAACAAAAACTCAGTCTGTTGATAGAAAAATTTGATTTACATAACCAGCAACTATCAACCTGGTAACGCAGAGCAGCCAACACTGATAAGCAGAAATTAGGACATTTAGCAGCCTCAGCATGATTGAAATCCTGTGTTGTCTCTTTAAAAACAATGGAAAACCATTCTGGATAAAATCTTTTGGAACATTTTATTTCCTCAAGAGAACGGATCTCTTATAAAAAAAAGAAAAGACTTACTAATATTAAAATATACTGAACCTGATAGAACAGAATATCTCCTTTGAAGTTGTTTCAATCTTTTTAAATATCTAAAGGACCTAACCCACACAGGGCTTGCACGTTTTCAGCTTGGAAAAAAAAAAAATCAAAGCTTTATCCCCTTTTTTCCCCCATGTACACCCGCTTGCCAATTATGGGAATTAGGGAAAAAAATCCATGTCTGAAAGAGGTGGAGGTTTTTACACTCTTGCAATTATGCACAGGAATTAACCATTTGGGGAGAGGGACTGCTGGGAGGGAGAGAAGAGCTTTATTCTAAGAGTTATGCATGCACTTTCCTCCCGAATCGAGTGTCAACCACCAGGTGATTTTTCACAGGGATCACAGCTCATCTCCAATTTGCTCGAACAATCGACAGCTCCTCATCTTCTTTATTAGTCTCTCTGTTTATCTGCCCAGCGATGAGCTCCAGCTCCCGCAGCCAGGGAACAAGCCAAGAATAGCCAGATCCAGAGCTGTGAAAGATATTCTTCCAGCATCATCTGGCTCCTTGGCAGAGTCTGCAGGCAGCTGTACTCACAGCCCCGTGCCTGCCTCTGGGTATGTCATGTGGCCACGCTGTAGTGGCACTGGCTGAGCATCTCTGTCCTCCTGGAGACAATTTTCCTTTGATTCACCTTGAATCTGAGGAACCCATTACATGACCATTGTCTCAGATTTGATCAATAAGGGCTTTTTTTAATGACTGCCCTTAAAAGATAGCCAACACATCTTGTTTCTGCTGTCATACTTTATAAATCTATGTCCTGCCTGTAAGGACCATTCCTTTTGCCGTACAGGGCATTCTTGGGCAGCACTTTTTCACAGCACATGAGCAGGATCTTTTCCAGCTGATTTGTGGCACAAAGGCTGGACTTTTTCACTGATGGATAAACAAAAAGCCTGAAAAAAAGGCACGGAGCAGAGGGCAGAAGGGCTACCTCATGACTACTCTGGATATTAAGGCTACATCAGCCAGTCTGTAATCTCCAAAATATATTTGCTTGTGTTGAGGCTTTTTTTTTTTCAGGAAAGACACACCAGAAAAAAGAATAAAGTGAGAAAAATGTTACCTTGATATAAAGGATGCAATCCTACATAGTAATTGCTTTGTGCTTTTCCTTCCCTCCTCCTTTTTTCCCTTTCACAAGAAAGACCCGTAAAAGCTGTGTCTATATTAGCTACAAGCATCATCTATAAAAATCCTGTCTTTATATATCACTCATATCACACTGTTGCAGTGTCAAATTTCATAGGAAAGAAAGCACTAAATGCAACATAAATTACATCAGCATTACAACTTGGGCATAAATTATCTGAACCAAACAAAACCTGACCTTGCTTCTACTAGTTTGGTCAGTGTCTCCATTTTAGATGCTGCAGGTCATCCTTAAACATAAATTTGTCCTTTCGGTTGATTTTTACATTTAAATTGGTTTAATAATTCGTGACATAATGAGCATTAAAATATAAGCATTTTCTACCTAAGGAACTAACAGTCTGTCAGCTTCAGCAGTAGATGCAACACAGCTGAGCACTTGAATCAAGAAAAGAGAGTATTTCCATGGACTGCGACTGATGCAATTGTATACAGGCATTTATTTGTCTGCTCAAAGTTTCAACCCCAACAGCTTTTTTCCTTTCTTACTGTGTTTGTCTAAATCCAATTGCAAGCTCTTCAGGGCAGCGATCTGTCTCCTCATATGTTCGTAAAGCACCATGTGCACCTATGGCACTCTGTAATAAGTAATTTCTTATTTGCTTATGATTAAAGAGGGATTTCAGGTGAAATATTGTAAATTGAAATGGACAGGCTGGGAGGACAGCTTACATTACCAACACCATTCGGTCAGATGTGCTTCAACACAGGATGGCAGCCAGCATGCTATGCACAGTTTGAGCTTGCCTAGGTGCAGCTCTAAATGCTTTTGAGAGCCATCCTACAACCATTCCCCATGCCCTGACACCAAGTCCCTAAAAAATACATTGTGCAGAGTAAAAGAGCTCTCCATTAGATGCCTTGTACTGCAGTACATGTTTGTTTGTAAGGGTATCTATTGCTTTTTCCAGGGTTACTCTCTGAAAGCAAGCTAGACTCTGTAGAGCAACTGAAAAGACAGGAGTGCACTGTCTCAAATGGAGGTGGAGAGAAAGTGGTATAAGCCACAGAAGGGGGAGCAAAGAGAGAAGGTGAGAAGCTGATATATTAATAGAATCACCCTGTGCCTTGCTCGAGGCATAGACACATCCAGACGTGGTTGTTCCCCACTTAATGGTAATTGATTTGTGCAGGTGATATAGCAAACATGAGAGTCCAACTGCATGATGCATGCATGGATGAAGCTCACAGCATGCTTAGGATTACCATATTTATGTTAGTAAGAAAGCATGCAATAGCTTTCTGGGAGCGGTCCCCAGCTTGTGCCCTTGCCTGCATCCCGAGACACTACTATTGTTTGCCATCTGAAAATCTCTCCTTTTCCAGGAACTCAGACCCATGCATGCCCTTTGCTGTCCCCCAGAAGCAAAGCCCCCTTCCCTCAGCACTCACCTCCCCAGATCCCTCAGCTTCCCATAAAGTGCCCATACACCATCTCTGCTACCTCAGACCTCTTAAACCATCTCAGAGCTCAGATTCACCAGTTACTCCCACACAACAGCTCTCAGTCTCCCCTACTGCAGCTTCTGGCCCCAAATCCTCTGGGACACCAGCACTCCCACCACATTTCTGCCATCACCTCCCCAACAAGCCCTCAGCTCCCCAGGCTTCCTCAAATCCCATAACACCCCCCAAATCTGTACTCTGGAATTGCCATTTCACAGACCCCTTCCTTCCCTCCAAAGTCCACCTGCATTTCCCCCCTTTCAAATCCTCTCACGAACTCCCTTCACCACCAAGTCCCCCCTACTTGGTCCTCCCTCTCCTACTTTTGCTCATTCCCCCCAAGTTTTCCCACCCCACCATCTCCTTGCCACTCCTATCTGCCATGCTGCTGACAGCCCTGACATTCCAGTGGAAGCAGACCTTCAGCTTCCCTCACTAGATGAAATCCTTCAGCCCCCTTTTCTTGCCCATATCTTCTCCAAAAAAAGTAATTTGGGAGGAAATTCCCATCAGTAATCACTGAGATTTTAGATGTCTGAAAGGGGTTTAGAAAACTAAAATCAGTAGCTGTGATTTTTTCATTGCAGCATTCCTAAAGGGTCTAACCACAGACTGAACCCACTGCCCTCTGTGGAGTGTATATTATTTCAACCGTAATTCAACGCCTTGCTCAAGAACACACGGGGAGGCCATGGCATGGCAGTATAATGTAGACCTTCAACCTCGCAATGCACACCTTAACCAAACTGTGCCTGAGAATCATTGTTGGCTGTCCAAAATAAGTTCTTCACAGCTTTGCCTCAAGGCTCACTGGGCCTTCAGCCTTTGACTTAGAAGCCTTTTCCTCCTCAAAAAGCTGCTGTCCCCATATAATGCTTTGGTGCTGTTTAGTCTCGCATACCATGTTTCTGTATCAGCAAAGTGAGGGAACCCCATGCAGACGTTTCTTTCTCACTGAGGGAAGAGCAGAGAAGGTTTATGGCTGCAGGGAAAAGGAAGCCAGGAAGGTCACTGCGTACCTGGAGGACAGTGAAAAGAGAAGTCACCACCTGGGCAGCCAAAGTTTGTTGCTTAATGAGCAATCACTGATCTAAATCCCCATCATGCCACAGGCAACTTGCTTGATTACAGGGCATACAGGACAGGGTTTTACCTCCACACACCTATATATTTCAACAGCTATGGCACCCAAGAGAACTGCACTGGAAGTACATTGGTAAGACTGCAAAGTCAAGCACTTAAACTAGGAAATACAGGCCTAAGGTGGTCTCTGCAGCCCCAGTCACACTATGATACAATCCTTATTTGCACAGTGAAGTGTTGTTTCTCCACCACCCTCCTGCTCTGCTCCACAGACCCGAGAGCCCTCTCTCCCTTTGATGGCATGTTCCGGGTCCTTGCTCCACACCACAGTTTCCTTACATCACTCAAGTCCTGCTCAGGATGGAAGCAATAATTTCCTCACAGACTTTTCTTTGGCCTTCCCCACTCTTAAATTAGAGTGATTCACAGATGTTAATTATCTTATTTCCATAATGAACCCGTGGAAGGAGGGTGTATCATTAACTGCACATTACAGCTGCTG